>NC_052031.1:57316259-57622355 GCF_015832195.1 Motacilla alba alba
AAGGTTATATGAAAGAAATATTATATTATTCTTTATAAAATTCTTATTTTTAAAAGTACAAAGTCAGGCTTACCAAATGAGGTAAGCCAGGCCTTCACATTTCTCTTCCTATTTAGTTATGAATGACCTGAATATTAACTTGCAGGTATTTGTAAGATTTTTGCAATTTGACAAATGCATTTGACTTCAGTTACCCACTAATTTTTTGTCCTCTCTCCAAGATATCAAATACTAAAGCCTGTTTCCTTAACAACTACAATTCAAAACATAAACCTTTATTTCTTTAAAGCCAAGAAATTCTAATTTTTAAACATTGTGCAACTATCCTTTGTAGGAAGCAATCTGCAGAACAGCCAAACCTACATGGAAGAAAGAGAAGAGATTATATCAGAATGACATGCCTTCAAAAAGCTGAGTTTTCTTTTCTGCCAGAGAGAGAAATGACTAATGTGCATTGTAATTAGTGCAAAAAACAATACAATCTTTGCAGTTGCGGACTGGGAAAAACTACAATTTGATATTTACACTGCAGTGGAAAAACTTTTGAGTTCAGTAATAAGCACATTTTTCCTCTCAAATGTTTAATGACGGTGAATCTTTAAACACCCATGAGGTGACGTCTTCCCAAATTTTGCTACTATAAAGATTAGAAAATTGCTAAATTTCCTAGTGATTGATAAATTAATAAAACCCAAACAAAGTAATTTTAACTTTAGAGTCCCCAGGAATTGCATGATTCTGGTTTTCCCACTGTTCTACAGCAAGTGAGAGGATGCAAACCCTGCCAAAGCTTGATAAATTAATGAAAAAAAAGAAGGAAGAAATTGCTCGCCTGCAACACCCAGGGCTTGGATGCAGCAACCCATGTCTCAAGAAGTAAATATTTTTGAAGCAGAAAAGCTAGGGACTACTGTCTCTTCATGTGAGTGGCATTTCCACACACCACCCCTGCACCATTTATTATCAATACTTCTGTCCTTTCCAGACATCCTGTCTCCACTTACATTCCCTTTTCAGTTTGCCCTCAGCTGGCAAGCACAAGATGAATCCCAACTCTGAAAAACCACTAGGAAGAAATTTTTTTTTCCAACTATCAGACCACTGTACTTCTTCAGAAACACTTTCAAAGTATTCAACTTGAAATGCATTTCAAATACTTGAAGTACTGCTGTTTCAAATGCAAAGAAACCATTCAGATGTGGATATAAGATGCAAGTTTTATGTAAGGACAGATTTACACAGCACTGCAAAGGAAAAAAAGCCTTAAAAGAGGAAGCAAAAAACCGCTCGTAATAAAAATGTGACCAAGTGAGGAAGAGGAAAGAAATGGATGCACATGCCATGGTAGCTTCAATTTCAGGTCTGCCACCCCACCAGTCTGAACAAGTGCAACACAGACAGCAAGAAAACAAGAGGCACTTTGTGCTGTGTGAGGCTCTGGAGTGGGGAAGAGAGATGAGAGATAAAAAGTATCTCTTGTAATGCAAAGAATGCAGCAAAACTCAATGATCCCAGCAATACCACTGTCAAAGAAAACTTTTTTCCTGTAGTGACTCAGTGCCCAGGCAGCAGGAGAAAGCTGTGCATCCAGCAAAGCTGACACAGGCAGAAGAAGCAATGAGAACCTGAGAGGCACCACTTTTCCCTTGAGATCATTCCTCCCCTCAACCAGAACTCACCAGCACGTCAGAGCAAAACTCTCCCTGAGCCAGAGATCCTCTCAGAGAGCACCCAGGAACTTCTCCCACCTATTAATGCCTGTCAGTGGATACCAATCAAAGGTGAAGGGCAGAAAATCATGAGTTCAGTGAATGGAGCATTTTCTGATTCATGACCTGGGGCACTTGGATGAAAAAGGAATTGCACTCTGCTTCCATGGTTCTAGAAGGGAGCACACAGGTTTTTTAGCCCAGCCAACACAAGTATCTGCCCAGCTCAGGTTGGTCAAAGACATCTCAATCATGACAAACACAGAACACAAAACAGCTGGAGGATACAAATTAAGTGTCAGTGCTCAGAAACCAACAAAGTCTGGTTTTGTTTCTTATCAAACATCCCAGAAAATGCAGTATCACTATGCAGAAAAAACATGAAGCAGCATTCTGCAAAAGAAAGCTTCTGAAGTGAGTCTTAAAGCAACATTTTTGTCAACTGCATCTAAGACTTTGTGTGAGTTAATTCAATTTAAAGCATCATTAGACCCACTCAACTTCAAGAAAAAGTTATATCTATTTTTGTCAGCTTTTTATTTTTAAAGTATTGAAAGAAAAATATTTCCCTAAGTTAACTCCTCTGATTTGGGGTCCATTTGTGCTGCCAGAGTGAGTAAGTTCTGTTCCTTTTCTTCATTATTTTATTTATTGATTAACACTGAATAAAAGTGGATTGATTTTATTTTTTTTTAAAGAACAAAAATCTATTGATTACTCCATGATTTCAGCTGGGGAAAAAAGAAGTTTTTTTAAAACACATACTACAAGCTGACCCTGTCTTGTGCCTCAAAACAGACAGCAAAATAAAGTCACATAACAACAACAAATTACATTAGTGATGCTTAAGGCAAAAAACCCAAACTGGTTTGTTCAAAACAAGCAAAGGTAAATAAGTCACTCTACGCATGTGAGGATGGGCAGGCACTATCCTGACGAATTTCCAGCAGGCAAATACCTTCTGCTCTCATACAATAAAATCATTCAGAGACAGTAATTCACATGACTTGTTTCAAAGTGACAAATAAAGGAGTGACACTGCAGTCACCTGGCAGCCAGCCACAAACTCACTCCACTGAAAGGAATTTATTCAAAATAGAGTCAACAACAAATTCTTAAGTATTTCAGCTTGGCAGAAGAAAACCTGGCTCAACACCACTACATTCCAAGCTTCCTGGAGTTCCAGGTTAACACACATATGTGTATGTGCTCTGGCTAAGTGTCACCTGAGAAAAATAAGAGATCAGTGTCTGTCTAAATTCTATGTGCTTGCTCAGCCAGCAGGACTGTCCCCATGGACAAACCATCACACCCTTTAGCAAGATGTTGTGGGCTGAAGGCAGTAATTAATGCTCTGTAAATGTTTGCTTTAGAAACAATCCACTGATGGGCATTAAAGAGACACGTAACATGCCTAGAATGTAGGGCTGAAAGTGCTTTAATGAATAACACAAAACACCTCTCAAATGAGGCAATTTAAGACAAGTCTGAAGCCAGACTCTAGCCAACACAGCATTTTGGATGCTGTACATATGGACAGATGCATCCACATACATGTGCCACCCTTCAGCAAAGCTCCTCTTCAACATACAGAGCGCATTTTCCATATGTGCATTGATAGTTCTACTAGTTCTACGCTGTATTAAGGACAATGAAAGTATCCATCCAATGCTGCTTTGCCTCAGCTTTTCCTGTAGTAAGATGAAGTTGTTGTACCTTTATCCTTATCTGTACCTCTGATACACAGAGCATGGAACAAGCTGCCATTGCAGCAAATGAATAAGTCATGTTAATTTATTTCATTCTATTGGTCCCTCAGCTGCTTCAGTTATCAACAAAATACTGCTATAAATACTGCATTTGCAATAGAATGAGGGGTAAAATGGTAATATACACACAGAAATTAAAAAGGTGGTGTGACTGCTATGAAAGTCTATCACTAAGAAGCTGATGTGTGCACAAAAGGCAAATCAGCTTTTTAAAAGGTGACAAAGCAGAGAAGAAGCTGCATTCTCAGTTTTTCTCACTTGCTTCACCAGCCTCTACATCATAAAACAGGGGACTCAAAAATTCAAACCAATATGAAAAATAAACAAATGGATAATCTGAAAGTAGGTATTTTAGTCTAAGTTCTGATATTT
The DNA here is from genome assembly GCF_015832195.1 of Motacilla alba alba. Lineage (NCBI taxonomy): Eukaryota > Metazoa > Chordata > Aves > Passeriformes > Motacillidae > Motacilla > Motacilla alba. The sequence continues at coordinate 57,320,110 of NC_052031.1, forward strand.
TTCCTGTATCAAGAATTCATCATGTTGTCAGAAAAAAACACCACCTGCTACTGTTTACTTTTCCTGACAACTTTTTTTGATTTTTGGCAATGTCTGAATGGCCAAGCTGGGGACGACCCCTTACAGTGAATCACAGAATCATTAAGGTTGGAAAAGATCTCCAATATCGTGGAATCCAACCTTTGACCAAACACCACCTTGTCACCCAAGCCAAAGAAGAAACACCAGTTGTTTCTTGAACACCTCCAAGGATGGTGACTCCTCCTCCCTGGGCAGCCCATTCTAATGCTCAACAAGCCTTTCAGTAAAGAAATGATTTCTCAAGTGAAGATCTGCTGCCCAGGATTGTCGGACAAGTAGAGGAGCCAAGGACAAAAGCCTCCTCTCATTTCACACTCCCTAGTGACAGGTTAGCTGTGAGCCTCCCTCTTATACAGCAGGAAGGTGCATATCCATGGAGATCACACCACCACAGGAGAGAGAAACTCAGCAGGGCCAGGGCAGGTCTGTCCAGAACACAACTGGTTAGAGAAAACATTGCACAGAGCAGGGGAACTGAGATCTTGCTCAGATTACTCATCTCAGGAAAAAAGGGGGAGTGATGAACTTATGAAGCTGCCCCATCCCTGGAAGTGTTCAGGGCCAGGTTGGATGGGGTTCTGAGCAACCTGGTCTGGTGGAAGGGGGTGAAAGGAGATGGTTTTTAAGGTCCCTTCCAACCCAGGCCATTCTGTGACTCTAAGTTTTTGAGTTTTCAGAATGCTTTATGTGCAAGTACTTTCAGAAGAGAGCAGAGAAACTCTTTCTTGGAGGGTTTTGGTGCTAACTTCTTACCTGCAGATAAAGACAAAGATGTCTGCTTATGCACAATCTGCTCCTCCAGTCATCAGTGTTCACTCTGCTAATGAGGGCAGTTCCTAGAAGGAAAAAAAGAAATATTGTTATACATTAGTGAAACAAACTTCTTGAGGACAAAGTTCTATACCCCCTCCTTCCTTTAATGTTTTGGAAAAACACCATGTTCACCTGGCATCTATAGATCTACAACAGCTTGGTACACACAAGCAGTATTTTATTTTTGAAAAGGTAGTTCAAAAGAAACTTGGAATACTGCTCTTTATTTGCTGGTTCTTATACCTGGTGTGACATGTTCCTGCTATAAATAACTAAGTGTGGTAAACAACATTTCAACAGCTTTCCAGAACATTAAAAAAAACCAAAAAAAACCCACCAAAAAACCAAACAAACAAAAAAAACCCCTAAACACTGTATTAGGTAGTCACAAGCATCTACCACTGGAAAACTGTAAATATAGGAGATTGTGAAATAATCTTCTTTCCCAATTTTCTTTTTAAGGAAAATAATCCTCAGAGTGGAGCACTTCCAGTGTACAACCCTTCAAGTGCTCTGGAGCTGCACACCCTGACTCCCTCGCAGCAGTGAATCACAAGCGATGCATGCGCAAACAGCCAAACAAACTGGGCAAAAGGTAACAAATCCCAAACTGCTGATTAAGACTAATAATCAGCTTGGAAGGGATGCTTGCTACAACAATGTTTAACAGCACCACTGTGACAGACATTGCCTAATATTATGGCACAGCCAAGGAGAACATGTGAGATGCAGTTATTTTTAAGCCTTCACAGCCAAAGATCTTCTGAGTTATATTTTAAAGGAACATCTCTATTATGTGTAACTCTACATGGGAACTTTATAGAGTGCAGCATGGAAAAACAGCTCTAAATCAGAAAAACTTTCCACTGGTATTTCAGCATCTCCTCTACCACCATTGTCAGACACTGAATTTTGTCCAGACAAAATGTTTGTCTCCTAATATTTATCTGATGGAAAGATGTAATAAGTACCAACTCCAGCGTAAGAACATGATAAGAGTTCAGAAAATGACAAAAACCTCTTCAAGATCTGGAAAGAAGGAAGGTCTGTAAAATACTAAACCATGCATCAAAGTCCTATAGAAGTAATTACATCTCTCATTATAGCCCAAAACTCCACAATAGGACAGTCAGGAGCTCCAAAAGTCTCGGGCACATATAATTTTCACCATGACTGACTGAATATGTAGCTTTCATTCACAAACTGATATTAATTAAATTTCTGAGTTGCCACAGTATGTTTTTGTGATGTTTTGTTCTTTCCACTCTGCAGACCCACTAACATTTACTAACAGTTCACATGAGCCTTTTACTCTAGCTCTGAAATGAACAGAATAATTTTTGGTGAGTTTATGTTTCTCAGCTGAGAAGCTGTAACATAACAGAAGGAAGATGTGCTTATTAAATCTCCTTAATGTACTTGATCACAGTTCCATTAGAGAACATTCCTTTAAGTTCTCTACTCAGGTTTATTCACCACATAGTCCTAAGTAGGGTCAAACAGTCATAGAAAATGCAGAGCATTCATCTAACCCAACACATCAGGTTAAATCACCAGTGCTTGAGCCCCAGTTACTTACCAATCCCCACTAACACGTTAGATTAGGAAAATAAATCTGGTTTTAGGATACAGTTGGTGAATTAGTTAGTCCAAAGGGACAGATGTTTGAATTTTGCCAAGGAAGGGAGAGATAGAGAAGAGAGAAATAATCACCTCACCCCTAAATTATGAAAACTCAGCTTTGAGATGCTAAAAGTTGTCTTCATTTACTGCAAACTGATCAATTGCCAATACACAAATAGAAAACATTTCAATTGCCGCTGTTTGTTAATTTCCCCAGGACACTGTATACAGAGAAGAAGAGTGGATTCTGAACCTGAGAGTGGAGTGGCCATGATGCTGATCTAGCAGCAGGGACTGACACTTCCACTCCAACAGAGCCACATTATCTGCAGCTCTACTGAAACCCTAAAGCTCCTCTCAGACCACTCTGCAAACTGAGTGGGAAGAAGTAAGGATAAGAGCCGCATTCTGTCCTTAGGGACCCGTATTAAATCAGATTCTCAACATCAGCCACTTCCTCTTTGTTTTCCTCAAGCCATATGGCTTCCTGACAAAATCTGTACAAACAATAAATCCATTAATCAAGCCACTGCTGGAGGAAAGGGCTTCCCCCCCCCGCCCCCTTCATCAATCCAGACATTTTCATGGAGATGTTTTATGTATTTTATTTTATGAAAGTCCCAAGGAACATACTAAAGTGGTCTTTGTTCTCACACTGCAGCCCCAGTTCCAGTTTGTACTTGTAGAAGGAGATTCTCACATAAAATGCAAAGAGATATGGGCACAGAGAGAAATCAGTCAAACCAACAAGAAAGGAGTCCAGCCTAGTAGAATCTTAGCAGGGATACAGCATAAATTGCTACCTAGGTCCTCTAGCATACTGTCTCAAAACCACAGAAATTACAAAGAAAACATAATTAAAGAAGTAGGTAAAATAAGAGAGGCATTAAAAGTCTGTTCCCACAAGGCTCTGAGGAGATACACACATGCAAATGCCACAAGTAGCTCAAAGGAAGAGCTTCTCTTAAGAGATGCCACAAAAAAGGACTTCCCCACATGCAGGGAACTCAGTGGGACAGAGGAAACAGAGAGTAGCAAGATTTCTACCTCTTGTAGGGGGGAAACTCCCTTTCCAGCAGGTGGAAAGATCTCTCACTCCTCTGAAAGAAGGGAGAAGAACACTAAAACCAAACCTAACCAGGCTCATTCTTTCACCAAACTAAACATACACTTGAGGGACTGCTGGAAATGCAAACTTCCTGTTTGATGATCTGTTCCCATGCAGGCTTTTTCAAAAACTTCTTTGACTGAACTTTTATTAGTCAATAGTCTGCAGTGCAGAAGGATTGGGAAGAAGAAATTACTTTCCAACTCAGGTGGTCTCTTGCAGTCACACATTTCTAAAGCAACTGTGACCCTTCCACTCACATGGAAGAAAAACAAGACTGGCATGGTAACAAATCTTTTTACCTTAAATCAAGTTTTATTTTCTTCATAGCTGGTCTACAGATTACTGGATGACCAAAACTGTTCCACAACCAATGTGAGCAAAAACAACCCTCTGTTTAAATGAAGTTCAGGAAACACAAAGCAGCTTATGACACTGACAAAGGCCTTACAGAGAAAGAGCATTTAAAAAGGTGTGAAATTCACTTTTCAAAACTTGGTTTGTTGTTTTTTTTTTCTGGGTGGGGGGGGAAGGGTGGTGCTTGCTTTTTTTTTTTTTTTAAATACAGAAAGCAGCACTCTTGATTAAAAGCAGGAAATCTTGGAAATTACATCCCTTTCTGTCTTTGTTGAATTAAGTAACAATTAGCCACAAAGAAAAAAAAAATTACAGAGCTTAGAAAGTTTGAGTCATTATCTCCAAGGAGACACATCTGTAATGTTAACAAGGTCAGAACATTTCAGTCAGTTCTTGTGGGTAACAGGAGATACAAGATGTTAGCTTCTGTTCCTATCAAAGCAATGACAACTCTGAATGACTGCATACATCACTTGGAGCCTACACCACTATGAATTATTAGCCTTGAGGCCACAGCATAGAAAGATACAACATCATATCCAAAGTACAGATGGATTTGTGGATGCCTTGAGGTAGTGATGAAAGGTGTGTTTGTTTTGGGCAGGGTGGTAAGGAGGATCAGGTGCTGCCAGCCAGGGAGGCCTTTTACCACATCTGGGGCAGATGGTCCCAATTACCTTCTCATCACTGCTAATCAGAAGTCATCCTTCAGCAGCTATATAATAACCTATGTAAAAAGAAACCTGGGGTTGGTGCTTGGCTTCTAGCAAGAGGAGAGTTTGCCTGTCACAAGTCAGTCAGTGAAGGCAGCATTCTGTCTTGGAGTCTCATTTACAAGCCTGTGGTATGAAGCTCTGCCAAGTGCAAGACTGTGTCTTCACATCAGGTGTGAACACAGAATACAGGTAATGCTGACATTTAGGGGCACACCAGTGGGGAAGAAAAGGCAGCTCACTCTTCTGCCCTTTCTGACCCTATTGATTAACAGCATGTGCTCCCAAATTAACAGGATCTCTAGCACCCTGCCCTGGCTACTAATCTTACCTACGAGGACAAAACTCATCCAAACTGGAAGCAAGATATATTATTTGGAGAATATAAAGAGCATCAAGCTCTTCATGTCTTCACTGACTGAAGCCACTTGTTCATGTCCTCACTTGACTGTCAAAGGTGGCCAGCCATAATAAGTTCCAAAAAATTTATTACCTCTCTTCCCTGAGCAACCTAACACCCCAAACAGAATTGAGAAAGAATTTGTCCAGCCCAGACTTTACTGCACCCTTAAGTCCCATACCCTGTATGGCTTAGCAGGAGCAACACCATTTACATCCCAGAAAACAAGGTGCTTCTTTGTTACTGCTATTTAGCTCTTCTCAGGAAGAGAAAAAAAAAAAAAAACTGCTTATCTTCAAATTCAGCTCTTAACCACTCCTTATTTGCCCACAACACTGCATCCTAGTTCTTTAAGCTCTACTGTGGAGTTCAAAAGCAAGGGCTACAAAAAAACCATGTTGACACATAACACTAGAGAAGTGAAATTAAAATTATAAAGCAGCCTGATGTAAAAGAAAAGTCTTGACTGAGATCTCCAGAGTTCTGCCTGTCATTTGTCTCCTTGCAAGTACGTGAAGGGCGTCTGCTTTCCAGGTACAAGGGGTTTGAATTCATTTAATACATTTCTAAGCCTTTTGAGTTACAGTTGTTGAGAACAGAGAAGAAGAAAAACACTTGAAGTGATTTATTTTCTTTTTGTTAAAACAACACAGCCAAGAGAGCCCTAGCACATGAGCTCAGAGGACATCAGAGCAGAATACCCACAGGTAGAGCACGTTGCTTTCTCTTCCTCCAAACAAACACTGTTTTGCAACCCCTGTGATTAAAGCCCATGGAACCATTATTCCAGGATGAAAAGGGGGTGCTGATACAGCAGAGAACCATCACAGCTCACCAACAGACTCACCTGCATGTCCTACTCTACTCCCTCATCTTCACAGCTGCACCTGGAAAACACCGGGGGAATTGCACAGAAACTTCTCTTCTTGTCAGCAAGACCACTTCATTTTTTTCTACACAGGAGGTACTGAAATGTCACATCACTGACAGGAGGAATGCTTTCCACTGCTTCCTTCAGCAGCCCTGGAAGCAGGATGCTTCCAACAAGCTGCTGATCAGAGGATTCCCTCCCAAAACACTGCCCTGGCCACACCACTGTGGTTCCACAGAGTCAGGCTTACTTCACAAGGTAATTAATCAACAGAACAACAGAGAAAGTCATGGCAATAATTTGCTTTGTTGTTGAAAACTGCTTTTTCACTCACAGTCAAACCCAAGTCTGCCCTTTGATTTAAAGGGAGCAGCTCCCTCACTTTACATTCCTGCCTTACCTGCACAATTTCACACTTGACTAGTAATTCTTCAAACCCAGCAAACTCTTGTCATACCTACCTATGACTAAGTATTTTGCACTGGTTCTCAGAAAAGCATGTATGAGAACACATATTTAAAGAAAAAGAGCAAGAGACTGAGTAATACAGTCAAGCAGCATTTAGCAGAAATCAGGATTAGGCCTGGGTATTCACATACCCACTGACCTGTTTGGGTTGGAGGTTAGCTCTTGTTGTTAATCCTAGTGGTTAGAACTACAGGAAGGCATTTTAAAGGAACGATTCAAGTTAAAACATGTATTTCATTATCATGCACATCTCTGAAAAAGTACAGTTGGGCAAGTCATCCAGGTATTTAGGCAACATAGAAGGGTTAGCACACAAAAATAGAAGTATAATGACGTGGCATTTGTTTTCATTTCTTTCCTCGAGGATATTTGACAGTATCTAAAAAAAATAATGGGATGAGATTCTGGTTTATTTCCATTTGTGCAGTTAAAACCATGTAGAACTAATGAAAAACAAACCCAAATCTCCCTTTCCGGGGGAGCTGTGGCTGCCCCATCCCTGGAAGTATCCAAGGCCAGGCTGGATGGGGCTTTGAGAAACCTGGGACAGTGGAAGGTGCCCCTGCCCATGGCAGGGGGATTGGAACAAGATGGGCTTTAAAGTCCCTTGCAACCCAAGCTATTGAAAGACTTTATGATTCCTTTACTATTGAGCAGGTGTCCCTGCCAGCACTGGTGGCAAAGCAGTGGCTCACCATGCAGCCTGTATCTGCAGTACAGCCAGAACCCAACAGCCCCTCCAGTTCACTCACAGTCGACACAATTCTTGAGTAAACAATAATCCTCTTTCTAGGCACTGCCAGACAATTTCCATATCATATCAATTTATGGGCAATTCTTGAGAGCCTGTTCTATTTTTGAAAATAATGAAAGACTGCTGCTATCTTTGCAAGTACAAGCCCTTCTTTTCTGCTTCTCTGGGTTGTTTACAGAGCATCCCTTTGTGTGATGATTTAGCCTGGTTTTGTATGAGCACCAAGGTAGGTTAGTTTGCAGAGCCCACATCAGGAGCATAAAATAATCAAGATATCAGGATTAAACAGTCACTGTTTGTAAATTCAAATTGGTTCCATTTAGGATTAACCCAAGCCAGCAAAAAATATCCAGTGTCAAGTCAGTTTCATCTGTAACATCAGCAGAACAATCAACATCACTCTGCATTTCCAAATAACCCTTTCAATACAAGACAGTTCTCATCCAAAACCAGTGATTTTCCAGAAGGTCTAAAGGTTAACTTCAATTACCCTTTTCTTGGCAAGGAGTCATAAGCCACTGCTAATAACACCAGTTCCAGACTTAGAATTGCACAGGACAAAGCAAAGCATTTTAGACAGTGCTCTCAGCAGCAGCAAAATCTGGCAGGTGATAGAGAAATCCAGCCCCTGTTCCAAAGGCCTGCAGTGCTCTCTTTTGTGACTGCCACCTTCCAGGAGTGCACTGCTGCAGCCTTCCATCTGATTCCACAAACTCATATTTTCTCTGTTTCCAAAGCACACAGCTCCACTGACACTTGAAAGCAGAATTCTGAACTGTACCATTCTCTCCCTGCCTGCTCCATTTCTGTCTGGCCCATGTGGCGCTCCTCAGTTCTGAGTGAACTGGGTCAGCAATCAAATCCATATTTGTAAGAGCCATAAGCTCACAAAGAGCCTAGCAATATGCATGAGCCAATAAAACTACACTGCTGAGAGGATAAAAGGAGCCTGTGAATTCCTCCCTGGCCATGCCAGTGCTCATCCACAAGGAAAGGACATCACCAAGACAAACAATTTTCACTCATGAGAGCCATCAAAAGCCCACCTCTTGGTTCTGCTTTTGTACACAAGGCAAAGTGCTCAAGGGCGAAAGAGATATATTATCACCAATACATGAAGAGATCTTTGAGATGATGTCTTGAAAACAACTTCATTAATGTATGTGAAATATAGAAAAATGGACAACAACATGTAGTTTTCTTGTTTATGTTGAAACACGCTCAAAGTAAATCAATTTCAGTATAAGAATAATGCAGTAAGTTTGTTAAGCAATAATTTCTTTCAGGTAACTTGTGTCTGCAAATAGCTTCCCTCTAATAAACTTCAAATGTCTTTAACTGAAAGCACACAGTGGCTAATAAGAGGTAAAATACTGAAGTGTGCAGCTGTTACATGTTTCATGGCTGCAACACACAGTCACAGATGGCACCTGCAGAGAGCAAAGCCAGGCCTGAAAGCTTGCAGATTTCCAGCTTGCTCCACAAGCATTCGTCCTTGGGGAAGCTGAGTAACCTCCTGAGCTTTAATCTCTCACTTCATTATGTAGTCAAGAGATGCCAAACTTCCTTTTTCTTTTCTTGCAATTACCTGCAAGTCAATGGAAGATAAACACGGAGCTGATTTTTGCTGAATTTATCACACTCTGTCCAAGGAAATTTAATGAACCCTCTGTGCAACAAATTCCAGGTACACTTGGACCTTGCACAGGTGCAAGTGTAAGGCAAATATGAGAAAGAGAAAAGTTAATTTCTCTGTTGCAATCCACTGCCTCCTTCCCAAACAGCAGGAAGTAAAGTCACAGCATTTGTCTCTCTTGAGACTTAGGAGAAACCCTGCAGAAAGTGATCAAGGCACAGCAGTTTCAGAACTAATTACAACCTGTAGTTGGACACTTACTGGTAGTTAATTAGCACCTGGGAGAGACAAGGGCCAACTCTTCATCAGCTACCAGGAAATGCAATTGATGCCATTAAAGTTTTTGAAATTTATTCATTTATTTGATAAATAATTTATTTGAAAAAGGTACATAACTTCTTGCTTCATCTACTACAAAAGTTAATCTTTGTCATTGGCAATACAACTCAACATTTCAAAGGTCCCTAATAATCAAGAAGAAATCAGCACTTTACTGTCCAGTTCTACCGTTCAGCTTATCGCAAAGACTGGTGCTGTCACTGTTAAATCACCTCCTCACATCTCAAACCAGTGGAGTTGCTAAATGTAAATAATTAATTTTAAAGTAAACATTAAAACCAAGTTTTCTTATACAAACATGACCCCTAACAGTCAGTACCTGAATTCTCTGAAAAAGGTGTATTTTTGGGGGTGACATGCAAGGCATGGAATGGGAGACAAGGAAAAGCTACTGAAAGAGATGACTGCTCAAGTCTACTAGCTCTAATAAAAAAAGGAAAGCAACCACAAAAAGGCTTTTAACAACAAAGAAGATAATGGGGTGGTTAAAAAAAACTTGTATAGCAAAGTCAAATAAACGTATAAAGCTTAGTGGCATCCCTGCCTGTAGCAGGGGGTTTCGACCAAGATGATCTTTAAGCTGCCTTCCAACCTAAACCAGTGTGTGATTCTAGATAACCAGACTCTCCAAGCACTGGAACAGTGAAATGAGAGAAAAACCTTCACATACACAAAGCTTTTCCTTCACAAGATTTTCAAAGCAGGGAATCATTTCTTTTTTAAATTTTCCTGACTAATAAAGTCCTCACATTAACCCCAGAGTCAGACCAAGGCAGAAGTCAACACTTTTATTCAAAGACCCTTCCTTACAGTTTAACAACCAGTTACTTATTTACTTTTTTGTCTGCTTGGTTTTGGTAGGGGACTGTCAGACTCACTACCTAAAATTATGTGTTCAACGTAAGCCAGACAAAATGGAAAGATTTCTTCAGAGTTCAAAAGCGGGACTGAGATCCTGCTGCCATTAGCAGAAAAAACCGGAAAATAATCAAGATAGAGAAAAGCAGCAATAAAGCCCATTGTGCCTGTTACGCTGTTTTCCAACTTCTGTGGAACTGTCTCTTTCCTGATTTAGAGCAGTGGCCAGCAAAACCCCCAAATTCCCTTTGAAAAGGCCCCATGCACTGTAACAACATGTGGGAGGTCCAACTGCAGTTCAAAGCCAGAGAGCTGCAAACACATGGTACCAACATGTTGTAAAGATGTACTGACACCTTTCAGAGTACTGCTCAGTCAAGGCAGACCTGAAGCCAAGAGGCCAAAAAATGGGCTGTCCTGGTCTGCTGATACACAACACTAAGTCTTGCTCTTTTGATGACTTGGCCATTTTTTCTGTGTTTTATCAAAGCTCTTCTTTCAACCACATCTAGATACAATTTTTTAAGTTCTCCTCCTCCCCAAACATACTTGTTTGCAAAACTGCAAGCAATTTGTTAAAGGCATTACAAATCTAATTCACAGTATCACAGAATGGCCTGAAGTGGAAAGGACCCTAAAGATCATCCCATCCCAGCCCCCTGCCACTATATCCCAGCTTGCTCAGAGCCCCATCCAACCTAGCTTTGGACACTGCCAGGGATGGGGCAGCCACAGCTTCTCTGGGCACCCTGTGCCAGGGCCTCAGCACCCTCACAGAGAACAATTTTGTCCTCATATCTAATCTAAACCCACTCTCTGTCAGTGTGAAGCCATTGCCCCTTGTCCTGTCACTCCAGGCCCTTGTCAAGAGTCTCTCTCCATCTTTCCTGTAGGCTCCCTTCAGGCACTGGAAGGGCACAATGAGGTCACCCTGGAGCCTTCTCTTCTCCAGACAGAACAATCCCAATTCCCTCAGCCTTTCCTCCCAGCAGAGCTGCTCCATCCCTCTGATCCCCTTGGTGCCTCTCCTCTGCACTCTCTCCAGCAGCTCCCTGTCCTTGGATTTGGAGACGATTTTAGTTAACACTGACTCAGATCCCATCCAAATTACACCAATTCTGATGAGCTATCACACTTTCAATTTCCAGAATTTCAATGAAAACCAAGAAACAGCCAATTAAAGCCTTAGTTAGGCTAGCTTCTTCCCTGGGGGCAAATGGAATCCACCTACACACAAAACTTAGAAAACAGTCAATAGCAAAGTATTGCCCGAAACTAACGCAATCAATGAAGCAGCTTTTGAAACTGCAAATGTAACAAAGAGGCTGAATAGAATGCTTTAACCTTCTTTGAAAATGACAAAGACTAACAATGTTAAAAGGCCTTTGGAGGCTAAGAGATGCACAGCTTGTTTCTATAAAAAGTCTAATGCTGACTCATTTAAAAATACTCTTGCTACTACATCCAAACAGCAGGTGGGTACACAACACCTCCAGAGAGCTGAGACACAGAAACAACCAAACTGAGAGCACAAGACTTGCATAGTGACCAAACTCCATCGCAAACCCGCAGGACAGCACTACCTCTCTGAAAATTATTTCAGGAAAACATCTGTTTTTCTCCTTTATGCTTCATACCACTTAATGAAAGGCTCAGAAGATATCAGGTGATGAAACCACCTGAACAAAAAGCTCAGATCTTGGGAGTACTTATACCATGACAGGATAGCTAGGAGCTGAACAAGAAAATCCTCACTAAGTTTTCTGTATTTACCTCAAGACACATACAGACCAGGAATTTGCTTGGCTTATTCATCCCTTTGTTAATTCCTGCAAGGACACAAGACAATTCCACCTCCAAAGAAACCAGCACAAACCAGTAATTACCTACGTGTGCCTCAATGATGCCCTTAAGCAGGCAAATATTTCCTCATGGGAATGCAATATAGGCATCTACAATTCCACTGGGCAGAAACAAATATCACCAGAAGGTCTGTATTTGTATTCGTTCTGTTGTGTGCTTTCTTGTTGCACCAGCAAGTGCAATCTGCACAGCTTACTCTTTAAGTTAATGCTTTGTGGAAAAAAAACACAAAGAACACTCAGTTATTATTAATAATCCTTAAGTATTATGTTAAGAACACAGCAACTCAGTTGACTTAGCATAGCTATGCATTAAAATGATCAAAAGCTTTAAAGGACGTTTACATAGTTTCTAAGATTAGCCAAACACTAAGTGGAAATCCCACTTCATGGTGAGAAAATGGTCCACTTCTCAGTACATTACAGACATCTTAACTTTTTGAGTTAAAAGCCACATTCAAACATTTTTACTAGACACTGCTGTCTATAATCACTGGACAACATCTGAATTCAGGCAATCTCTTCAGCTGGAAGAGACACATCTATAGCAATGAAAATTGTATTCAGCTTCATAAAAAAGCGTCAACCTACAGCACTCTTTATAACATAATGCACCAGTTGCACACCATATTAAATTCAGCTGCAGTGATTGAGAATGCTGTTTGCTGACAGAAGCTCAAAAAATAATTCATTTTTCACCTGATGGTTTTCAGCTTACAGATTCTATACTGCAGAGACTGGTTCTCTGCCACAGGACCAACTCTCTGTGTTGAGACTTCTCTTCTGTATTTCTAATGTCAGAGTTTCAACTGAAACTACTGCTTAGATAACTTCTGGAGTTCTATAAACAACACAACATTCTACAAATTGGTTATAAGGACCTAAGCTTAACTTGCCACGTGGATGCTCTGTGCTGAAGAAAACACAGAGCAATGGAATGACAGTGCCAGGCAGAAGCACTTTTAATTTGTCACCAAAAAGATCTATTTTGCTCCCAAAAATCTATAAGTTTTGGGTTAGTACTACTTTCCTTTGCCAAATTTCTTTCAGGAATGCTGAAGCTCCATGTTCTTTGTGTTAGTCCAGGTCTGCAAGGCACCAAGCAAAAGAAGAGATGTAGAGGCCAGGTAAGCAGTTTTAAAATGATTCTGTATGTACATGATTACCACAGCAAAGTTAGCAATTCTAGTGAAAGGACTACAACAGTGTGGTTGGCAAAGCATTCCATCAGGTTTTATATTTTTCCAACATCCACAGGACACACCCAGAAACAAGGGGAAAAACCAACATGAAACAAAACAAGACTTCCACCACTGTACTACACAGGAATCAAACGTGACTCACTCACCGCTTATCTCAGCCTCCTATCAGCCTTTTCAGGAGCAAGCCTTCCCTGACCACAAGTAACAGCCTGCTAGAACTGATAGAAAAATCTAATAGCTGACCCACACACAAAAAAACCAAATCTGAAATACAGCCACACCATGAACAAAAGCTTAAAAAAGATTTGGCACAGCATGAGGAGAACGTGCCGCTTAAGGAATTAAGATCTCTGCACCCCACTGTGCTGGTGGTAGAAACTCTGTTCTTCAGGCACTCATTCACCAGGAAAATGGAAGAGCCACTAATGGCCAGAGCAGGAGTTCAGCAGGACAAAAAAGCATTATACAACCTGGAGTAACTCTGCAAGTGATGGAGAGAGGATCTGGAAATCCAGATATTCAGCAAAACAGCCCAGGAGTGCCACATTCCCAGGTCCTGGATGCACCAATGTTTGTGGTACTCTCTCTGCAGAAGGCAAGAGCAGAGTGAAACACTACTTTTTTGTTTCAGAAGATGAATGAAAGTTTAATTAGCCCAGATCTTCAGAGGAGGAAGCTAAATTTTTTAAAGCCATGTCCAACAGTGATGAGGATTAGGAGTAACAAGAGTTATCTATATTTGATGTGTAGCTGAGGAACAAAATTATCAAACTCCACCAACATTAATACAACCAGACACTCCTGTTGTTCATTTTTCTCAGTTACATTTTAGAAAGGACTTTTTTATTATTATTTGAAAATAGAGATAGTATTTCTCAACTATTTATTCCAGTCATTTTTGTCCTTCTTGCCCTTGAGACTCATTTGATGTAGAAAATCACATACTTTGCATAGGATATAATACCCCATGAGAGAAATTGCTAGATTTTACTAAAAGTGACCTGGCATCACCATGAAATTATTTCTTTGCTATACAAAATATTTTTAAGATGGATATAAGATAGGACAAAAAACATTGGTTCAGTTACCTCCAAAAGAACTCATTGTAACAAAAGAGTGCATGCATGTAAGACATTTCACCAAGCTATCATATTCACAATAAACCCCCCCATATAACACAAACTCCATATTCTTTATGTTTCATTCTTGAAAACACAATTTAAAAAAAATAAAAATCAGTTTTTAGAGTGAAGCCTCCAAAGCCACCAAAACTGCAATGTTAAAATCCCAGAATGCTATTATGCAATTCTTAATAAATAAGTTTTGGAAACACATTAAAATCAGAATCAGCATTTCCTTGACAGTTTGCCATTAACAGACAAATAATTCCATTTCTGCCAGTGTAGCAAGCTGGTAGCAATCCAACTTAAAAGTTATTCCATTTCAAGCTTGTTTCCTACCCAACATTAGGTGAAATTGGTTTACATTACTTGACTAATGCAGTACAGGCAAGACTGCTGTCACTTGACCTAAGAGTGCCTCATACATTGGATATTATTGCATACTTGACACAAAAAATATAATTTTAATGTAATAATATTTAACATTGCAGCACCCTATGTCCCAGAAAAGCCCCTGCCCACAGCAGCAGTTTTGCCATGGATGAAGTCTGAGGTGTAGATGGAGGCCCCACAGGGAAACCGGAAGGGTAAAACACACCCAGACCATGATTTCCCCACACAAATAACTGCTTTCATTGCACCATTTTGAACTGGAAGTTCATTAATCAAAACAAAGCTGTGTATTTGGAAAATAAACCTCTTATGCATTTTTTAATCCAAAAAGAAGCAAAAATTAGACTAAATGGAGAGTTCAGAAAGTTCCTCATAAGTATAAAGCAGAACAGGTGGTGCTCTAAAGTCACAGCAATAATGCACAGCTACAAAAAGCCTCACCCAAAACCAATCTGGAAACCTGAAAAACATGAGTGGAGTGCCTGCAGTACACTGCATCAAGTAATTACAGTGGTTTGGGTTGGAAAGATGCCCAAAAATCATCTTGTTCCAACCCATTCCACTATCCCAGGTTGCTCCAAGACCAGTCCAACCTGGCCTTGGACACTTCCAGGAATAGGAGAGCCACAGCTTCTCTGGGCAACCTGTGCCAGGGCCTCACTACCCTCACAGGGAACAATTTCTTCCTAAAATCTGTTCACCATCATTCAGAGTATTTTGGCTGTTATTGCTGTAGGAAGGGGAAGATCAAATCTTTCATCTCTATCTCCAGCAGGAAGAAATAACTCACGTGCAATCCAGTTCAGTGCTACAACATGTGCATATCCAAGTACAGAACCAGCACTGCTGCACCATGTGAAAACAGATACCAAGCACCCCAAAAGGCAAGTTACAATGCAGTTACAGAAGGGAAAATCCCACTTTTACGGACCATCTGAGGGAAAACAACAGACTAAGCAATGCCTTGACACCACTGTTAAGCTCTAAGAATGTTTCACATTAAAATCAAAGCAGGACAATACCTCAAATAGCTGTTTAGACTCTGAAAGGAATTACCATTTGGAGCATAGAGGCCGATTCTGTTCAGCCAGCCACATTAATTAAATACACACTGCCTAAAATTAACCTGGAACTATGCACAGTATACACTGTCATAAAGGGGTGCAGGGAAAAAGCATCAGTTTAAGACATATGCCCATAAAACCAACAATAATTACTATTCTAAGGACTTCAGAATTGACTTCTTATGCATATTAGTTGAAAGGCCAAAAGCTATTTTTATAGCATGATTTATGGTCTATAAAAACCCTAAAAAGGTAAGATTTAGAGCTAAGCCACAAGGCAAAACCAGTTTTTTAACCCAAGGTGTTGATGTCATCAGCAAGGGGAGCTCTTCATCTCCTCCATGTCAAGAGTTAGAAGTCACCATCTTCTTCTGGAAGCAAATCTAACTGCAGATCTGCCCCTACCAACATCCCCACGGGTTTGAGAGGCATGAGAGAGGTGGTTTTGTCTGCTGCTCACAGCACAGTACATGAAACCCTTTCACAAAGTAAAATCAGTTACACTCAAGTACAGGCCCATACCTGTTTTATGGATAGAATGGCCAAATGTCTGCAACCCAGAGCATCCTGAGAGCTTCCCTTTTCACTCAGCTGAGTTACAACAGAAGACTATGACATAGTGCTGGTTTTTTTTTCCATCCTTAAACAATGATTCTGGGGAAACCACGTATATTCTGAGTACTAATGAGGTTATTTTTTAATGCCATTAAAAGCCATTTGACCAGGACTGAGTGTGTGCTAGATAATGGATCAGAACACTCTTGACAGTAATTCAATTACAACATAACTCCTTGAGCCTTCTAAAAATAAGGAGTATAATGGAAGGAGAGTGACTTGGTGAGCAAACTGCATTCAAGAATGACGTGAATGAGAACCTCAGCTCTAAGATTCTGGGTGGGACAAGGAGCCTCTTGCAGCCATCAACAATGGACTACTACCACCAGAAAACAGACTTTGTCATTTATTTGTTTATATGTGTCTATTATCACACATATAATATGAAGGTGGACAAGAGTTCAGCCTTTCTGTATTTCTGAAGTTGTTTACCTGCATCTTGGCTTACTACATACATTGAACAGAGCCTAAGTGACAAAATCCCAGGTAAACATAATCTGTTATGATCTAAATGCATTAAACAGCATGGACAGAAAACCACTTGCAATGAGAACAAGATAACTCCCACTTGTGAAAAGAATGAAATTTCAC
This sequence comes from Motacilla alba alba, assembly GCF_015832195.1. Taxonomy (NCBI): domain Eukaryota; kingdom Metazoa; phylum Chordata; class Aves; order Passeriformes; family Motacillidae; genus Motacilla; species Motacilla alba. The sequence goes on from NC_052031.1 coordinate 57,336,979, forward strand.
AAGATTTTGAGCTAGTCAGTAATGATACTTCCTTATACAAGGCTTTCATGCAGTAATGTTCATCTTTTCCATTATTACTGATTTTTAATTTTTTTTCTTTAAATCTGTAACCTATATAAGTGGTGAGAAGTCAAATAATCATAGGAGAACTGAGCACCAGGCATGAACAAGCAGCTGAATAATTGCCCAGCTGGGCATACAGATATCCTGTGTTGATCCTTTAAATAACACCCAGGACAGAGGAAGAGAAGCTGTGCTGAAGCTTCATTCAGGTTTTCATATTTCTCTATTTAAATTCATGTACAAGATCAGAAACAAGAGCACACAAAAGAATTTTTGCATGTTAAAGCACCTCCTCAAGTAACATTTCAAAGAAGATTAGAAGCTCCATTGGATTACTCGATGTTCCAGCATTTAGCTGCAGGTAGTTTGGGAATGTTCTCACTAAGTAAAGGTTTATTACCTTGCACATGTACCTTTTCAGAACTTGTCTTTAGCTTTTAGACTTACTGATTGCTGGAACAGAGAACAGAAGCCTTTGCCAAATTATCATTATGGCAACATCTTTCAAACATAAGGCAAATTTTCTAATACAAACAAATAAGATTTCTTGGCTTTACAGGTAGCATCAAAATTATTTGATTATGCTAATTTCTAGCTGTTTCTCTCATAACCCTGTATCTGTGCTGTAAGAAAAAATCCAAGTCTCTCTCTCCCAGCTCCTGGTTTATACTGGCAAATTCCAATCAAATTCCAGCCATCACAGCAGGGAAGAGTTGCCCACATTTTAGAAAGAACCTGTAACCTTCTACCTGAAGACAGACAAGGCCATCAGAGCAGTGATGCTACATGTTCCTCCCCTTAAACAAACCTGCCATACTGCACCTAAAAAAGCACCTGGAATTAAAGAAATCCAGGCAGGAAGATGGATGGATCTCAAGCAAATTCCAGCTCATGACAGAAGAGTACGTGTAAATCAAATGATCCTCTCTTTTCATACTCCTGCCAGATAAAAGAAACTTTAAAATGCACAAAATTACATCTAAGTTCCTAATTGTAAACAATCTTTCCTTAAGTCTTTGGAAGACATCTCTTCCAAGATATCAGGCACTGCTTCAGAACCACCTTACTCATTTTTCAAAATCAAAATGGCACCTTGCTGTAAGTTATTTACAAAGCTGAAAGCTTAGGGTTTTTTTAAAATTTTGTTTTAAAACTGGCCCTATTTACCTACCAAAACGATTATCTTCTTGCAAACAGCCTTATTACTGCACAAAAGAAGTGAGAGGAGCTTTCTCCTTCAATGTTTTTGTTTAAACACATCCAGGACAGCCAGTTGTGCTCACAGAATACAGCACCTATGGGGAAGGTCACCTGCCCTGACTGACAGCTCAATATTTGAAGACTTAGAGAAGAAAATTTGAAGTTTAATGCACCTATTGAAAGCAGGCATCAGTATTTCTGGTGAAGCTACATGCAGGATTGGCACCCAAACATACAGAGTTAATAGCCCACAAAGGCACTACTACGCTACTTTTACACTACAATTCCACACTAAGAAAAAAACGAAAAAATTCAGGTTACAAGTCTCTAACATAACACTGCTTCCCCTCACACTCAATATACTGTTACTGTGGCACGTTCTTGCACATTAAAGTTACAGAAACACAGAAATGCCAATCCATAAAGAATACTTGCTTTCAAACAGCAGTTGCAGTGATTATAATGCTCCCAAAGCAGGTTTAAGTGAAAGCAGAACACTGATAAAAGTATGTCTAAATCATTAGCAAGAGTTTCACTTCACCACCAAGCTTCAAGAGAAGAAAAGTTACCTTCCCACACTTACTGATTAACCAAAGGTCTGCAGGTTTCTGCTCTCAGCTCCACATCATAGTGGTACATTCTTTAGTGTCCCCACAATCTCACCAATTCCATTCCACTCAAGAGGCAGGAAGAGCCACCAGCTCCTTCAGGGCTTCTCCCAGAAAGCTCAGCCTTCCACTGCGTCCCTCTCAGGCCTGGCACGGCCCTTCTGTCAGCACACACTCCAGGCAGATCTGGCCTGGCAGCTCTGTTCTACTGGCAAGGGCAACACCAGAACCCGGAAACTCTTCATGATGAGCCCCAGGGATGTGTGGATTGATGGGGTAAAGTTGTTGCTGCAGATGGTGTGTGCACAGCAAGAGAGGACACCAGCACTACTGTAGTCAGCTAATTAAATAAATTTGGCTTGCTTCAGCACCTGCAAAACCACACCAGCAATGAAGAAATCATCCCCACTAGAAACTGTGATCTTAGACATTATGCACATGACAATTCCACTATTAGATAACATGGCACAGGCTCTGAACATTCAGATTTCTTTTCTGTAAGCAGCTGAAGTTAAGCATCTCTCAGAAAATAACTGCATGAAGTAATTATAGTTATAACTTCTCAGTCTCCACAAAATAATGTGGTGCTACTATCCTGACATGACTCTCAGTTCTGGAAGGTTTAGTGTAAGTGAACAATTTTAGTCTCCCTAAAGCCAGCCAGAAGCTGAAGTTGACAAGTGAGAGTACTAAACTTCCAGTTTCCATGGAAATGGAATTTGGATCTGTACAAACACGGATTTCAGAATTTAAAACCCAATGCTCTCCATCTTCCACGCTCTATTCCAGCATTCATTTTCCTGGGTAATAAGGGGTCGAGAGAGGCACAAATGCCACACACATTTGTGATCCAGTAACTCACCCTGCCTTGTGGCTCCCCATTTTCATTTAGAGGTTGCCAGCCCCTTCTAAACCAGGCACCAGAGCCATCAATTCAGCAGCAGCCAGCCAGACACATTTATAAACACGACAGTATCCCAAAACTGTCCATCTGGGAGGACTGGGCTCCCGGTTACGTGATGGTAATACACATGAAAGAGCTGCTTTACAGCCCCATGCTGAACCACCCACAACAGGGAAGTTGTGCCATACAGCACAATCAGTAACAAAATTCTCATTTTTATTGCTGATATGACCCAATAGAACTGCACAGAACTGTGGGATTTTCCAACTGTAAATCTTCAGGCAAGAACAAAAAAAAAAAAAAAAAAAAAAAAAAAAAGGATATTTCATCACCACTAATGCAACTCTCCTGCAGAAGTGGCTGCCTAGTGCTGCAAGGGAGAATTCCAACTGCAAACATGCTTACTGGCAGCTAAAACAATTTACCAATGGTTTTTATGGCTCCTGTTCCTTCTGTTTGGCAAGAGCAGAGAAAGAGTAATTTTCTGGAAGTATTTACATTGATTTTGCAGCTGATGACAACACTCCATCTGCTCTCAGACACTTCAGTGTCTCTGCCAACTTCTTCCCTGATGTGGTGCTTTCTCCAAGCTTTGCCAAGGCTCCTCTGCTTCCTGCACTTCTTCTACCATGTTTGAAGAGGACATTTTCAAGTTGAGATGTGAACACCTATCCCATGCCCAAACCCACAGATCAGCAAACAGATTTCAAATTAAATCCCTCTCTTAAGACCATCACCTCCAGAAGCCTGAGGATGTGGCTGATGGCATCAACAGAGTTGACAAAATAAAAGGGTTCTGGCCAACGAGAAGAAGCGGAATTTTAAAAGGACCTAAATGAACTCATTATTTTAAGAAAAGCCCACAAGTCCTATGGAAATCAAGATTTTCCCTAGCATTTAAATATGCAAACAAGTAAAGCAATGTCCTCTCTGTGGTAAATAGTGGCCTACCCCCAAAAAAGACAAGATTTCAGATGCTTATGCAGCAAGTGCAATTCTACCCACAAAACTTGTGGTGTAAATCAAAGAGAAGGAAGGATTCAGTTTTACCCATTTGCCTGACACCTTTCCTAGAGCTAAACATCAAAAGAAGCAGCAAAAGCAAATAAAGATTGGGAAGCCTGATTTTTTTTTTAACTTTAGGGCATTTATCAAGGCAGCAGCATACACAAGTAATTTGGCTGCTATCTCCAACTTTTATACAATGATCACACTACCTTGATGCCATGCCTTATCACTCAAGATAAAGTAGTCCTAAAAATGTAAGAGCTCATCTTACAGCATCATATAAGTGAAAAATAACCCCCCAAAACTCACATACAGCCTTTTTTAAGATGAATCCACCACAGGAAAAAGGATTGCAAGGTCAGAGATTCCTGAAAAGTGACTATGACTTTCAGCAGCTCACATAAGAATTGTAAGTATTTAAACCCCCAAGAAATGAGATAAAGAGCATCAGCCTCCTCATGTTTCATTTGAAAATAGGAAAGTATGTTAGTGTGAAATGGCATCCCTAGGAAATAATCACAAAAGAGTAAATGCAGGAAATAAACGCCTTAATCCCTTTTGTATCAGTACATATTTATTAGGCCCTGTCCAGAGATAACCAGGATCTGTGGTGTGCAGGTTGGATTCAATATCTAAAGGTTTCTTCTAGCATAACACCTGTCTCAAATTATCTATCCTATTTGTTGACAACCAGAGAAGGATTACTGTGTTTACAGGCAAATTCTTTTCTTCTAAGAATTTGCCCTTTTCTTCTCATTTCACTGACCACCTAAATAGGAGAAAAAAGCAAATCACAGCACAAACAGGCATCAGCCTCATTGTACTTCTGCAATTTGTCTTTGTTACTTCAAAAACCCAGGACCACGGTGGTAAGCCCAGAAAAAACAATGGATTCGAAACGACCCTTTTTCTCTTCCGGAACTCCCACAATATGTAAGCAACTTCCTGCTTCAAGTTACAGGCTCAGAGAGAAATTGAAAGCTGAAAAAATTTAGAAATTACCAACCTCTTTGCATTTAGGTAGTTGACTCAGGTTTGCCTTTGTAGCAAATAAAAGACCAATTCAGCAGCTACATCACATATAGCAGCTTGTTTTGGCAACCTCGTTTTTAGGAGATCAGATTTAGTTACTCAGCCTTAATACTCTTGGTTTTGAATTAACCATCTGTTCTGCAACATTGAGACAGGCCTAGTGAAGTGCAGTGTCAGTCTTGAGGCTAAAACACACAAATACATACATATATACATATGTGTGTGTGTGTATGTCTGCTGTGGGCAGACAAAAAGAGTCCATCAAAATAATAACCAACTTTCCCCAAAAGGAAGATGTAGTGTAGATTTTTCTATCTATTCTGGGGCTTCATTTTACCTGATTACCAAGAGGAACTTGGGCCAACCCAGCACACACTTTAAACAATTAACACAAAAAGGGAACAACTCTGCAAGGCTTTAGAACAAAAAGACTTGCATTTACAACAGCTGTAAGTCAAAGATCTTAATCTGGTTCTTTTGAGAAGATTGCCAAAAATAAACTTGCTTTTCCACTGTAAATTGTCACTGCAAAGGAAATGCAAAATTCTCACATGAAAATATACAGTTAGAAAAATCTCGATTGGCAACAAAAGGTACTTTTAAAGTATTGCTGGGAAAATATGGAAGCTTCTTTTTTTCCCCTTTCAAAAAGATACATGCAAGTACACAGTTGCTCTGCTATTTAAAGTCTCATCAAAAGAAGACCAGATTTCTAAGTGTTGCTTGACCAGTGAACTTTTAACAAACACTTTAATCAATTGATGCCTTTAAGAGAATCACATCATCAAAAAGCCATTTATTTCAGCAGGCTACCAACATAAATGGCTGAAAGTTGGCTAAAGCAACACATGACAAGCTCAGAGTTCCCAGATCTTCAAACACCATCTGTATATAAAAAAAGCTCCCAGTAATACCAGTTCACTTCCATGCAGTATCATCAATATCCTGGTTTGCAGCTAATCCACTGCAGGAGGCTCTCCAAGATCCAGCAGGTCCTACTCCCACACGTGGTCAGTAATTAGGGCTTACAGGTCCCAGACTGCCACTTCAGTGACCTCCAGGACCTGCTTACAAGAGCTGCTACAACTGCTTTTACAACAGCTCTGGCCGCGAGCCTGCACCTTGGTGTAAGGCTGGCAGCACCCAAACACTACAGGGTTTATGTCAACTCTTAAGTATTGCAGCTCCACATCACAACAGACCCAGCCTCTACTGCAACTAATCCTCCTATTCCCATCTATCTTCTCAAAAAAAAAAAAATTTAAATCCAGTCCAAATTATGTGTTACTCCTGCAGACAACCCCCTGTGCTCACTGCACAGCAGCTTCCCATGGCACAGATGATTGTGACTGCAGAGGTGTTTAGCAGTGGCTCAGTTCCAGCTCTGCCCACCTCAGCGGGCACCGGGCCACTGGCTGCAGAACCAGTGCAATATGTGCATATTCAGTGCCCCATGCTCAAATTCCAACAGAGCATCACTTTTTAGTAAATAAACTAAAGAGCTAAACCATAAGCTTCCAACACAAGCCAGCAAGCAGTTAAATCAAGTCTTACATTTTACCAAAACCAGGAAGAGATACCAAAATAATTCTTGGGAAACCACCTGAAATACCACAGTGAGTCCAAATTTCTATCTAATCTTGATTTAGAAAACCAAAATTATTATTAGGATAGATAACTATTGATGCACATGGCCAAACAATCAGCAGATGATGCCAGAATACACCACTGTCCTGACATTTCCCTTTTAACCTCTCCTGACTCATGGTGTAAGTTCTATTAAATGAACTTCCAATTTACTGGTTTTTAAATTAAGAAACTCAAGATTTTGCAATCCAGGTGCCTTTACATAAATAACTAAACACATGCTATGATATTCAGGTATTTGCCAAAATTTTGAAGAACTGATGGTGTAGTTACTGACTGATTTTGCACAGGTGACCACTCAGTGAGCTTCCTTTGTGTCCTTAGTCCTGCAAAGTTTGATTTATCTCTATTCTATCTATCATTGCCTTTCTCAAGATTACTTCACCTAGAAATAATTAATTCTTCACATATTTTTAATTTGTCCCTTTTTCATAGTATGTTCAAGCATTGCTTTACCAGAAAAGAAAAAAAATCAATTAACCGAAAGGAGGAAAATCAGATTTCTGTGAAAAAGGTACATCAAGCCACCTACTCAACATCAACTATATAAAAATTATATGACAGTACTTGAACCAAAGGGGAACCCTTTCACTCAACAAATAAGACAGCAGCAAGGCTTGATCAAGGATTTAATTTCAAGAAAAAAATTGCAGTGATGTAGCACCTAGTGAAGCACAGGATATTAATCACTTATTCCCCTTCACCTTCATTAAAAATCTCTTCTTCTGCTCCCACTTCAAAGCTTCCAGCTGAAAGACTGATTTGTCTTGGGTCCAGAGTGGGATGACTCTCTAATTTCAGTTATCACCAGGGAGTGACAGGCTCCTCTGTGGCACAAGTCCAGACATAAAGGAATGCCCACTCTACTATCCCTTGCACAAAGCAAGCTGTGTGTGAACAAGCAGCCCTGAAATCCTGGATTCATTACCAGGCACGTATTTTTCCTATATCACCTTACTCAAGTATGTGCATAAAGATTCCTATAGAAAAACCTGTATTTTTAACTCCTTGTTAAAAGTCTTACCACATAAAAGCATACACTACATTCTGTTAGAAGTACTTTGGATAAAAGTTTTTCCTTCTCTTCTTTACCACCTCTAATATTTGCTATGTTTATAGCTTTTTTGCAACTTAATAATTCAATGGGTAATTTCAATATATTATACATTTGTGACAAGTTTCCCTAGAACACAGTTTGTGTGCTGCCTTCAAGTTCAGAATCATTAGATTCCATATAAAAACCCAGCTCCTGGACAACTGAGAACTTACCTACAGTTTAGAGGAAGGTCATAATAACTTGCCCTACTCTACCTCTTTAAACAAAGATTCTGCAGCAGCCAGAAAACAAGATGCAAAGAAAATCCTACATGTTCTGCATTTATCCAACTGAAGTGCTGTAAAGATAAGAAAAAAAAAAGTCTTTTTAAAAAATTACTTACAAGCAAGGATTTATTTACCCCTCTGGCTTAACTGCTGGCAGTATCAGCAAGGCAATCCCATAACAGCTGATGGTGGCTGTGTGGTACAAACACCTCTTAAAGAAAAAGAAAATAAACCAAAAGCCAGAACCCTTCAGGCTGGAAGGAGCTGCTGGAGCCCAGCCTCCAGCTCAAAGCAAGGCCAGTGCGCCATTCAGACCAGCTTGCCTTCACCAGCTGGGTCTGAAAACTGACTCAAAGGATGAAGATGCTTCCCTAGAAAATTAAAGCCTTCTTTACATATGGTCATTAATAATGACATAGATCAGAGACCTCCCAGTAGCCCTAAGCCAGTGACAAATCTTAAATCGCTTTCTTTAAATACTTCTAGAGTTAATGAAGTTCAGAGCCACTGAATTACTCCAGTTTCCCAATGCATTCCAAGGGTTTTTAATGCAGTGCAAAAAGTATCCCCTATTAGTGATGCTGAATACATTTTTAAGCAGGTTGTGCTCACAAATAACTACATCAACACAGGCAGAGCTGGAGTGTCAGCTCTGAGGACAACCAGTGTTGACTCCAAATAAACAGCTGATTTTCTCCCAGCCTGGTACAAGATGGAATAAATAAATTTGAATTTTGTAGAAATAACCTATGTAGTTAAGTGTGCACACTAGTTTTTAATACCAGCCATCACAACTGCTTTGCTGTCCCCTGGATCCAAGACACAGCACAAATAAATGAGTTCCCAGAGACAAACCCAAACAAGCAAACACATAAAAGCAAACTTACCCCAGTGATCTGTGTCACAAGATTTGTTTGGGGATGATGGCTCAAATTGACTTGCACCCAATCTCTCTTGAAATCACCCTCTACACACATTTCCAATACTTCAAATAAGCTTCGTCATTTATTAAATGAATGTGAGAGCATCTTACATTAAGACCAACAGATTATTTCCTACATCTGGTATATTTTTAACAGCATAAGCTGACAGAGCAACACATTTTTACAGACCTAGATAAATCCATACTTTAAGCTTTTTTCCCCTTCCTTTTCAAATAAAACTCACATCTGGTAAATGTTAATAAAAAAAAAAAAAAAACAAACCTGAAGTTTCCCTAAGAAGAGGCAAATGCAGACACAAATCACCAATTCCCACATAGTCAAGCTCTGCCTCAGGTTCACACATTGTCAAATTGGTGACAATGAGCAAATAGGTACTAGGAGAGCAAACAATATTGTTACAAATTTCAGGACATGCTTGGCCTTTGCTTTAATAAAATTAAGTGACCTGAACAAAGCACAGCAAGAACATCTCTCAATGCATCCACAGGGTTCAGTGTGAACAGAAGAAGAACAGACACCATTTGCACCTCAAGAGTGCTAAGAATACAAGGTAACCAGTCAGACACCCTGATGATGGGCTCAGCACAGCAAAATAGAACCTAGAATTCTTTTTAATAGAACTGATGGTAAAGAATTTCTCAAAGGATACTCCCACCAATTTGCTGCTGTATTAATTAAGAACAAAAACAAATCAGTAAAAACTTCTAAACTAATATTGATTCTTTACTTTGTGATCTCTTTTGAAGGTCTGTATTAATTCTCAACATGAGGAATAAATCCACTGCAGGAAATAATATGACAAAAATGCATGTTTTGGAAAAGGACTATGAAAACGAACAAAGTCAAACTACTCAAGATTTGCCTTGGCTTTAATGTCTTACTTGAATGTCAGGTGTAGTAGAAAGGACCCATGTTGGAGCATTATAGTTATTTCCCTTTTCCTAGTTCAACAAGCACAGGACTGACTTTATTAGAACACTGAAGGAGTCAGGAGGACAGGGAGAAGAAGAACACAACACAGAGCAAAATGAAAACAGTGGCTGTACAGCAAGATGATTTTGAACTTCCATCAGGAGAACCCTCCCAGAAAGCTCTGTATGCTCAAACAGCGCTGGAGCACTGGCATTGGAGTTACTATCCTGCAGGAAAACTGAAGTAGAAGTTGCAAGAAGTTGTAAGAACAGCCAGTGGTTTATTTGCCACAGTATCTGGGTACCAGCTGCTGGATTACACTTTACACCCCTCCCAGCTCCTGGAATTGACAAGTAACAATTCATGGCTGCCTCCCATTATCTTGTAACAAATCTGACTCTTCCAGTCAGTTCTCCTCGTAAAATATGAACCTTTCCATGACACTTGTCCCTTAAAATGTTCAGTATTCCATAAGAACACCCCAGTTTACACTTCTCTTTGCTTGAGATTCTTGCTAGCAGTGAAGCTGTACGTCAGCTCCATGCCTGCTGTTATCCCACTCAGGGTGCCAGGTAAATCAGCTTAACATCATTCCCAGGCATTTCCCCTCAGTGATGTGACAGCCACAGCACACACAGCCACAGTGACTCACAGAGTGGCTTGCAGGGGGCACTGCTTGGCCATCATCACTCTACAACTGTGCCTTTGCCATTCCAGCCTGGCTGAGGAACCTTTCAGGGTGCAACAGAGCCTGTCATGTTGCTACACAAGTTAATCAAGAACTTGTTCCAGAGCTGGACTTCATTACAGGGACATTATCCTGGGCATGCCAACAGGCTCATCCACTGAGGATGGGACAGGCACCTACCAACTGCTGATTTAAGGTCTAATTATTCATCTAGTAGCCATACCTTTTATTTTTACAGGAAAAAAAAAACCCACTGATTAGTAGTGGTCGACTTTCCAAAGGAAGTTCACCCTGTAATCTTGCTCAAACTAAGGTCTGAACTCTGAATGAAGCAACTCAGATGGCTCCCCCCTGCCAATATTAAAATCAGACCAGATATTCCCATCTGCCTTGTACTTAAAATCCCAGCAATAAAGAGGCTCAACATTACAGATACAGACTGTGACATCCCCACAAGGGATTTAAATATTCTTTTTTTTCATAAGTTCCTTGAACACTTCCAGGGATGGGGCATCCAGAGCTTCTCTGGGCAACCTCTTCCAGTGCCTCACCACCCTCACAAGAAAGAATTTCTTCCTAATATCCAATCTAAACTTCCTCTCTATAAACTTGAAGCCATACCCTCTTCTTCCCTCTTGTTTAATTTTCTACTCCATCATAGAACTGTCTTCACCCTACCACATGTTTTATGTCCATGTCAGCAAGAAAAAGAAGGGTATTCTTAAAAATGGTGTATACATTGAATGCTATTCTCACGCACACTCGTCAAGCTGAGGATAATGGAGGTCTTTTGAAATAAAATATAGTTTGTCCAGAGATCATTGTGGACTATTAAAGTAAACCATGCTCAGGAAGCACATAGATTTCCAATTATTTAGGCTTTTGCATATACACTTACAATGACAAGCATGAAGGGCACTGTAAAATAGGAAAGAAATACCCTTGCAGCATATATTTAAACAAATCCAGTCATCCTCTGCTATCCACAGTTAAAGCAAACATTTTTACAAAAGTTGAGGTAATATTTGAGGTTTTTAGAACAAAATAATATTATTTAGAGATGGCACAGCATTTGTCAAGCACTTAGGAAGCCACAAGACTAAGACAAGAAAGTGTATTTGCCATTTCTTTCTATTTATGTCACATTTTTATCTTACAGTGTGTAAATACAAATTCAGAAAATGATAATGACTTTTTTTTAAAGTCAGAACTTACTACACTAGTTTATGCTCAGAGAGGGAAACACAGGGCTCCTGCAGCTGGTAATATTGGTATATAGTAATACAAAAGTACAGCCAACTGCATTTCCTTACCCTGTGCTGAGGATGGATATTTTTGTCATGACAAGTAGTGTACACAAAAAATATTTACCTGCCATAGGCACTTTAGTATTAGAGTACAATAAAAAACCAAAACACTAAGGAATGTGTCAGTATTTGACTGTTCTGTATGGTTAATGTTTCTAAGCAGCTCCTGGAAAAATAATCAAAGCTGAAGAATGAAGGGAAAAGCAGCTGATAAATGAAACTAAGCATCTTGTCAAGAAAGATAAAAATGTGATTAGAGGTCAGTGAAGGACAAGGGGAGGGAGAGAGTGGAAGAATTCTAGAATATTTCTGGTTGGGCTTCCCTAGAAGGCTAAGGCAGAGAGCTGCCAGCAACAAAAACGCTGTCTCTCAAGGAGCAGGGGAAACGAGCACTGACAGGATGTCAGGATCACAACAGGACAGGTGTTTTGTGCAAGTTAAACCCAACTGCTGGACAACAAAAGAGCAGAGCAAGTGTTCCCCCTGCTTTGCTCCAAATAGCTCAGCAGCAGAGGAATTGGAGGAATGCTCTGTGGCTGGGAGATGTGAAAGGAAAGTGCTGGTGTCTTTCCCTCCCATCCAAAACCAAAAGCTGTGCTGCAACTTAGAGGGGCACCTGGAAGGCCACAAAGTCATGAGGGAGTGTTTAGGAAGCCTGATGGCAGGGCAGAAAAGGGGGGCAGTGCCATCAGGCACACACAGGGAGCACAGGAACAAATCACTAATGGGAAGTGCTAAAAGAATGGCAGCAGGAGAGCAGCAAGGGCTGCGAAAGAGCCCCAAGTTTCCAAAGGCACACTGCAAATCCAGCACAGAATCACAGAATGCTCTGGGCTGGAAGGGGCCTAAAGACCATGTCATTCCAACCCCTGCCACAGGCAGGGGCACCTGCCACCAGCCCAGGTTGCTGATGAAGGCTGATGAAGAGCTTTGCAACTCGTTACAAACAAAAGACCAGCAACTGCTAATAGACCCAACCCCCCTTCTGTCTTGCCAAGAGTTTAAGTAAAACCAAACCCCTACCAGAGAACATTTTAAATTGTAACTGCTGGCTGCTGTCAGGAGCCCAGCTCTCTTGCACCCATCCTAAGGAAGGTGAGCCTCTTCCCCTATTTTCTGCCTCAGAAAAATGACCAACCCATTGCACACAGAACTTGCCAACAGCAAACTCACACCCAGCTCTCCTCCTGTAGCACACACCACCTCCTAAAGGTATGTGCCTCTTATCTTCCAGCCTTGCCCACGTGGACTGTAAGTTCTTTTGATTCACTAAAACCACAAGGGAGGCAAGCAGCAGGGCTAAAGTAGAATATTATTTTAGTTCTTGAGTTATGAGATAGGACTGGGTTTTCTTACAGCTGATCACCATCACAGATGTCCATCCTCACTACATCAAAAGCCATCTAAACACAGTTCTCTGTGGTCTCACACAGGACAGCTTAACCCCAAGTAGCACTGCTGTGGTCTGTATCAAGCTGGTCGCTTTCTGGTTGGTTCCTGGGAAATAAGGGAACAGCAGGGTACCCGATTTATAATGACAACTTTGTACGTTTCATTTTGCTTTGCTCCCCTCTTCCATTCTTGGAAGAAAAGCCCAAAGACTTTTAATTTATGGTATATTTAGTTTGAAACAAAGACTAAATTCACAGGACATGAGGGAAGCAGGTAAACTGCTAAGCAAATACATGAACTGCAGTGAAAGAACACAGGTAATAAAAAAGAAAATACAATTTCTATTCAGAGTATTTCATAAACTCTTATTAATTTAGTAATTTTCTGCCAGAACTTGTTCACTAGAATGAGTTCTGACAAAAGATTCTGCTACACTCTACCAATTCCTTAAAAAAAAAAAAAACACTATGTTCCCTTGTATGCTAAATAGCCTTTGTTATCTCTTTGGAGCATCAGGTTAGCAATTCCAATCCCATTAGCTGCATGAAAACACTGCATTGTATTCAGTGTGACTGTTCTTTGTTAGTCCTGTGATCCTCTGTGCCACTTCCACTGCTCAAACTACAGTCTCCAACTCAGCTTATTTGAAGTTTCTGTCCTTGCCCCCAGTGCAAATGCTTGGACTGACTTGGAGGCAGGGATGAAGCCCAGGCCAAACCTGCTTAAAAAAAAAAAAAAAAAAAAAAACTAAAAAAACACCACAATCACTTCCTGGTGGGCAAGGACAAGGGCGTTCAACCACTGCCATATGTTTCTCTACGGATAGGAATTATTATTCCAGGTACAACTGCTAGTTAATATTGCCACCTACACAGCTGCAATGGCACATTTAAGAATTTGCTCTCTTGATTCCCAATATCAACTTCTAAATATTATCAACTGTGGCATCTTCTTACTTTCTTCTCCAGGAAGACATGTGCAGCCACTGATGAGTTCCTTTTAACTTTCCCTCGTATGTCACATAGAAGAGGGAGAAGAAAGACAAGAAGAAAGACAAGGACAGACACAGATTTTACAAGTGTTTAAGCACCTAAAAATGGTGCAATTTAATATGGACCTGGGGGATTTGCATCAATGAGTGCTCTCTTCTCTGTTTGCAAGGAAAACTGATTTCTTTATAAATTTTACTTAATGCCACACTAGTCAGAATGAACGTTAGTATCAATCTACTGGATAATCGCTATTAATTCACTAATTGTCAAGCTACATGCAGCTTTTATATGGCTTCAAGATTAGTATTTAAGAAACACAGACTGACAAGCAAATACCTACCTTTTAGAAAGCAAGAAATTACGCTCTGCTCTCAATAATCCCATTTTACTCAGGAGGAGGTAATCACCATCAGCACAGGCATTGCAGGAGGGAGCGGAAGGGAGAGGAGAGAAAGCAGATGAGATCTGTTGAAGATCTCCAAACAGCCCTGTGACAAGAACAGCAGACCCTTCAACCCCTAAAGCCACACTGTCTCCCCACTTCAGCACAGACACAAAACATCTGGCTGCCCAGTGGAATTACAGCCTCTCTTTATCCATGCTCACAAAACTGCTGACTGAGAGTAAAACCTTAAGTTTCCAAAGGTTCTTCCAGAAACTCCAAACTCCTTTCGAACAACAGCTTGGAAACATTGACAAACACTTCAGGAGTCCAAAAATATTTTAGCAAAATACTTCCAGTTCACTTGAAGCAAAAGGAAGTTCCAGCTCTGAGGATTCCTGGGGAGAACTCAATACAAAGAAAGCACCAAGAGCTTGGCCAGTTTAAAACTGGACAATGCAGAGGCACGGCAAGGTACAGGCTGGAAACATGTCAGGTACTGTTGCAGGAAGGGAAGTAAAATTCAAGGTTACACCAAGTACAGATTTCAAAGCAAGTAAATAAATTCAAGCTGCAACATCAAGCCTGGAGCAAGGGCAGAAGTTGGAAGTCAGTTGCATTACACATTTCTAGAAGTTTCCCTCCCCTTTCTGCTCAAAGGGGTAGTAAAGCATTAAAATCTGACGTCTCAAAATACCATGAAACCATCATGACTGCCAACATGGGGAAAAAGAACTCTCCTTTCAAAAGCATAGATGTCACATCACACTACTAAGGAAGGAGCAATACCACAGCAGAGGACAACATTCAAACTCACCTTTAAAGCTGTGCTGCTTGCTTGTAGGTGAAAAACAAATCCTGGAGTGCCACACAACTTTTCCAAGCTCAAATATCCTCTTAGGGCATCTGCACGAGCATTTACCATTGACAAAGAAGGTTAAACCCTCTTAGCTGAAACACACATTGCTCTATCTACAGTGCTTATTCCAATCCTCAAAATTAATGTCAGTCCCACACAGAAAAACTTCAGGGATCTTCACAGGTTATCCATGGAATACTTGTAGCCTGTCTGCTAATATTTCCTCTGAGTTCCACTATCTGGGACCACATAAAACACACAGGCCATAATATGAAGATTCAGTTGGCAACAATGGGTGTAGACATGTCTTGCACAGCAGACTCCAATACTAGAATTTAAGTAAAAACGTAACTTATAATACTTGGAATTGGCAGCATCCTCCTGTATTATAATGCAGTACACTGGAGTTTTTCTAGTTACTGTGGATGAAGTTGTGAAGTGTTCCCCCAAACTCAATTTGAAAGAGCACAACGTAATTGGCTGCAATATACCTTTACTGCTCATGTTCTGGAGCTGAAATTAATCCAGTAATGTGTATCACTACCTTTGGAGACGCAAGTGATGAACCGATCACTCTGTGAACTATCCCATACATATAGGAAAAAAAAATATTTTTATAAATATTTACTCATTTAAATTACTTATCTTGCTACCCACACAGAGGAGACTACAGAGATGACCGTCTGTCCTCATTACCATTTCTCCCTTCTTGTGCTAAAGATAGCATGGAGAGTAAAAATAAATAAATCCTCAACAGCATTAGGAATTAGACAATGTCATGTTGAAAGATACCCCAGATGAGGAGCCTTATCTCTTCTGGCTGGCAGGGCAGGGGGGCTCTGACCCACAGAAGGGAGGTAGCACTTAAGCCTCCCCTAGGTGGTCTCTTGCAGCAGGCTCTACTCCCAGCTGTAATTGCTTGTCAGTCCTAACTGGATGCCTGGCCACTCTGGAACAGTTCAGCAGAATATTTAAACAGATGGATGGTACAGGCCACTGGAACAAACCCCATTTTTCCCTGGCTGCTGCTCTCTTTCAGTGCATTCCTTTGAAGTCTGTGCCACTGAGGAATCAACAACAGCTGAGAAACATGTGTTATCATACAGCACCGAACGCAGCCACAGCACTGCACAGCAAGATGCTTTTGTGCAATAATCCTGCACTACAGCAAGCATTACAGGGTCTTTTTGGTGTGGGTGAGCCCATTTTCCAAGCACAACAAGAAAGTAAACAGATTCCTCCCTCCTTAAGGAGTGACTCAAAAGCAGAAAGGTGAATTATGCAGATTTCTCAAGCACCTGCCAGCTGGAAGTTGACAGTGCCTGTCTCCTAGAGTCCTCTCAGATACATTAACACTCTCCATATTTATGTCATCACAAAGATTACCAGATGCTTGCAGAGATATGAGTGAAGTAACAACCCAGAGGGGTCTGCAGTTCCCCTGGCAGATGTGACAAACCCCTGTATCTACAGCTCGAACCTACCTTCCTTTCCCAAGCAGGATAAGTTCTGTGATCTCAACTTCACATGTGACAAACTGGAGAGCGACTGAGCAGGATGGCACCGCTCAGCACACACAGACCACTCAACTCCCTCCCCACACTTTATCAGCACAGAGAGAGATAACATACAGCCCTCAGAAGAGCCAAGGGAGAAAACACCATGACCATCCCCTTATCAGCCAGGAAAACCACTCCTGTCAAAGGCATGAGATCACCATATGCTTTGAAGGGGAATGGGAAGGGTAGGAAGAATTAGTTATTTATGAAACCAAATTTGAGCCTAGATTTGCTGTCCAGATTCAGAAGCACAGAGCTGGATATGTGCATATGCAGGAGGGCAGCAAGTTATAAACACACAACACATATATACACACAAACACACCTATACTTGTCTAATAACTTTCTACAGAACCGGGTATCATTTTCACTGGAGAAAAGCAACAGGTCAGAGCCTCACATTTACAAAGTACCCCAGTCTCAAATGTTACAGGAAGGCAGGCATGGAGATTATAATAGATCTCATCACACTGTAAAGTCCCAACCCCATCATGAAAAAAATTACAGGAAAACCCAGGCTTTCAAAAAAGCCCCAGAAAACCCAAAAACATTTACATTTAGTGTCAAGATAGAAGTCTTAAAGACTTAAAAACCTAAACAAAAAAACTAAAATTAGAAAGCAAACACACTGGCGGACTAAGCTAAGTTTATAATTACAGACAAAATAAAATTACCAGGAACAACAAGCATCACACCGAGGGGGGTCCTCAGGCCAGTCCCCATAGCACAGTTTTCCACCCTGTAATTCAGTTTAACAGTTTCTTTCTGAAGAGATCAATGCTGTACTTCATAGTCAGCTTGAGGCAGACTTAAGGGACCATACAAAAAGCATGCACTGATACTGTCAGAGATATTCAGAGGATAAAAATAGCCCCAGTCTCAAAACCTTTGCAGCAATGTAAAAATCCAGTGTTGCTCCAAATAAATGATGATGCTCAAGATCCCTGAAACTTTCCAAGGATGAGTATCAGCACGAGCCAAACTACCATCTGATCAGCAATCAGAACAACAACTGAACATTTATGTGCAATTATTCATACAAATCATATGAAAAAGCCCTTAAGAGAATCGGGGCAATCTCAGTATCCCAGGAGGTGCAGGCAGCAAGGCAGCCTGGGCAGGAGGTCACACTGCCCTGCGATGGCAGAAGCAGGAACAGAAACCACCATCCTCAGTGCTCAGCTCCACACTTTCAGCAGCTCAATCTCCTTCATTCCTTTCCAAAGCTTCCCTCAAACAGATTTTAAGAAGCTATATTAATCAACTTAATTCGGCTCTTCAGAATTATTGCTAGTGTTTCGAGGTAGTTTTGAAAGACTTAAACTTCTTGGTAAATATGACTTGGTGTTTTTCTCCTCCTATTTCCCACTATGCCAAACTTTTTCATCTCCAGTAAAGATTGAAAACAAGATTAATTCAAACAATGGATCAAATTCTACTAGGCTCCCAAAGGTGGAAAGGATGGAGAGATTACTTAACTGTAAGAAGTGAATCACCTTTATCTCTCAGTTGTCCTAAAGGGCACACAACTAAGTACAATGAAATCCAATCAGTCATTTCAGTTCCCTCAGCAATTCATTCCGTATCAAAAAGAATTTTTGCTCTAAGACTCAAAGAAGTACTTCCAATTTCATGTCTAGCCTACTTTCCAGTGAGATATCATCAAACAAAAAGTTAATCCGAAATTAAATTTTCTCTCTTCTTGAAAAAAAAGCGGGGGAAAAGTAAGGCTGATTTTATTTGCAGTTCAGCCACGTGGTGTTTTGGACTTTTGGAACAGTATCTATCAAAAGAGGCAAGTAACAGAAGGAAGAACCACCTCCAATCAAAAGAGTTGCCAGTTCATTTACAAGCTACATTTTCGCTACTGAAAAAGACAGAGCCCTTTACTTTCACAGCACTTAACACAACCGCACCGCGCCCACACACAATTAGCAGAGAGCCTGAAAGCCCTTAAACAGGTTTCTTGCAGAAATCATTAGGCAATTGATTCGCTCACTCTCCACAGCCCGGCTAACACTCAATTCCAACGTGTGATACTGACCAGAGCTGAGGCAGAAATTCACAGGTCCCAAACGGACTTCCTAAACCCCGACAGCACTTTTGGCCACGGATGCGAACAGTTTCCAGCGCTGATGTTAAATGTGTCAACCTCCGACACACCTGCAGCCTGGGGATGGGAGGCGTGACAGGTGTAATTCCAAAGGGGTCACCGGAATCTGTAACCTTCCCCCGCCTCCTGATTTCCCACACTGACGAAACCCACGAGCAACACTGAAATGCAGTTTAGGACTGCGTTCAAATCACCATTCTGCTGGACAGAAAACAGGTTGGCACACACCGGACTAGCACAACCCCAAAGCGGACCCTGGAGCAGACCAGACCCCCCCAACACACTTCAGAGCTGGAAAAAGCAAGCACCAGAATCCATTTCCTTACCCTTTAAAGTTCATGCCTCTGTATTGTCCTACCGCACTGTATTTGCTTAAGCTTTTCTCATCAATAGTACCCCACGAGAAAAAAAAAAAAAAATCAAAACAAAAAGTCTCATGCATTCCCTGCCGGCAAAAAAACATTTTCTTCTAATCTTTCTTCTTACTGGGGAAGAAAAGGAGAGAGGGAGGGGTTGGAGCAGGAATAAAAGAGATTAATCGTGAAACAAACCGGCACTGCCCGAAGAAGGGGGAGAAGAAAAAAATACCAAAACAAACAGTCCACGTAGCAAAAGGAGGGGAAAAACGAAAAGGAGAAAAATAGGTTTAATTTTCTTTCCTGTGACAGGAAGAGAAGGGGAAAGAAAACTATTACAAAGATTTCCCCATGGAAGAAAAGTAGGTTTTGAATTCCCTTCCTCAAGGACACCGAAAAATATCCCTTACTTTTCCAAGCGATGCCCAACGGATGCCAGGAGAAAGGAAAAGCCAGAGGAAGCCGGGGAAGTAGCGAAGGAAGAAGCGAAAGGACAGAAACGAGTGCGAGAAGGCTGGGAAGAGGCGAGAAGGGGAACGGCAGAGCCGAAAACGCCAAAAGAAAAAAAAAAAAAAAAACCAACAACAACCAAAAAAAAAAAAAAAAACCCAAATAAAAACCCCAGAAACAACAGGAAAAGAAACCCAAAAAAACCCCAAGAAAATCCATGGGGAGATGGGAAACAGGCGAGAGGGACGAGAAAGTTGGCGAGCGAGGAGGAGGCAGGGAAGGGTCACAAACCCCCCAGCGGGGATGAACCGGGAGCTGCTGGAGAGGGTACGCGGAGCCGGGAGAGCGAGCGAGGGACGGAGAGAGCGAGCGGGGCAGGGGAGCGGGGCAGGGGAACAGGACTTACCGCCCGTCCCCTCGCTCGCCGCGCCGGCAGCGGCTCCGGGCGCCCGTCCCGCGGCGGCTCCGGGGCAGCGCCAGCGGCCGCCGGCCCCGCCTCGCTGCCCGCGGGGGGCGGCGCGGCCGGAGCAGCGCCCGGGGCTCGGCGCGGCCCTGCCCCGCTGCTGCCCCGCTCCTCCCCGCCGCGGGGGTGGGCGGGCGGGAGTGCGGGGAGGGACGGGGGGGGCCTCCGCCTCCTTCCTGCCGCTGCCTCGCTCCCCTTCACCGGGGGAGACATGTAACGGAACTGGGGCGCCAGCACGGCATTGTGGGAGCTCTTAAAGCCGCAGCCGCCCCCGCCGCCCCGGCCCCGGCTCCGGCCCGGCAGCCTCGGGAGGCGGCGGCGCTGCAGCCTCGCCCGAGTGGAGCCCCCGGAGCCGTGCCCGGCACCGCGGGGCGATCGGAGCTCGGGGCCGCCCGCCCTCCTCCACACCCCCTCCCAAAGCACAGGGCGAGCCCCGGGCGCGGCGGAGACCTCGGGTTACTCTGTGGTTTTCCACGAGATTTTATCCCCCCCCCCCATTGTTTCTGGAAGAAACAAGAACGCCCTTGGTGCTTGTTTGAACCGGGATGCGGGAAGCCGGCGGGCAGTGTTCTGTGTTGTTGCTGATTTGGATCTTGATGATGGAAAATTCTCCGGGAAAAAAAAAAAAAAAAAAAAAAAGTCATAAATCTCAGAGCAGCAAAGACTGCAGGCGGCTGATTGGGGCAAAAAGTTTTGAGTATGAAGTTTTAATCAGTTTTGGGAAAATGACCATTAAAAAAAATCCAAAACCTATTTGGAAATGAACTTCAGCGCTGTGATGCACAGGCATTTTTTGCTGTCTGCAAACTCTGGCACAGGTTCTGCACTCAGTTCCCAGCAGCTGCAGCAGCAGAGCAGCAGCAGTCAGTCCCAGCTCTTCCCTGGGCTTGTGGCCTTCCCAATACTGCCTGTGCCATGTCCAGGACACGCTGGTCATTTAAAGAAGAGTCTCATCAAAAAAGACTCTTCTTGTTGTTTGTGTTATCACTATTCCTCTTGTGGGTTTTGAGCATCCCAAAGTGTTTTTATGGAGGTGGGTTTTTTTTGCAATTCCTGATCCTTCAGAGGAGAGCAGGGTTTTGCTTCCCTGCAGGGAGTTGCTTCCACACAGCTCTGTGCTGGTGCTACATGGAGGACATTTTCAAGAGTACAAGCATAACTTCAGTTTAGACACAAGCAAATAAATATTGGTGAGATTTGGGTTTGGGGATATTTGTACAAATATTCCTAGTAGGTCTGAATCTTGGGTTGTGATCACATCTTTCTTCATGGGTTCATTTTGCTAAGCAGTTTTTTTGTAAGCACACCTCCAAAGTTCCTGCTGAAAAAGTCTTCAGAAGGCTGTCACTTTTATTTCTTTGTTTAGACTTTTTTATCCTCTTTTACAGGAAGAGGTGCTAAGCAGTCTGTGAGAAGAGCCTTAAGTGCAACTTGAAGTGGAGTTTGTAAAAATTAGATTATTCTTTTTGGGACTATGTGCTTTCTGTGGTCAGTTAAACACTCACACTCACCTTCAATTTAAGAAATTTTAAAATAAACCATCACTTGAGGGATGAAAGGAAAAAGGAATGGTGCTGTATTCTACTGGATGAGATTTGTTTGCACTAGGCATCTTTTACTATGACTTTCTAGAATGTCAGACAACATCCTAAAAGCTTGATGCATTTTCTAGGTAGATTCTTTGTGGCAAAATATTTAACCAACTATACCTGTCAAGATGCTGCTGTTCTCGGAATATACCACTGCTTCCTTTTGTTTTTCATGAAGCCTGTAAACACAACAGAAGCTGTAAAATTCATGGAAGTTATTTTCCCAAAATTCAGGCTTCCCAGGGACTTCTATGGAGTGAATGATCTGGGAAGCTATTGAAGCTATATGACCTGGGAAATTATTGTTAGGAGGAGAAAAGCCTTTTTGAAGGAGTTAATGGTTTACTGAAAACAAGTACTTGATAAGTCATTGAGTCTGTTGTTTGCCCCCTTCAGGTGTTCAGAACTGGGGGCCACAACATCAAATATCAAGTTTTCTATACAAAGTTCACTCACCTATTAGTTTCTCAAGCCCAACAAATAATTTTTATACACTTTTGCATAATTTCCTAAGAGAAAGTTTAGTGAATAAAAAAACACCCCTTTACAGAGGGAAAATTAATGGCCACAATTAAGAGATTTCGGAATGTTCAGCACATGCACAACAAGGCATAAAATGTTTATGTTCAGTGTTGTTGTGGTGTTTGACTTGCTGGCTGAGCACTGGCATTTTTAATATTCTAATGTCTTATTTCTTCCTATTTCCCTCCTGCAATTTGGTTATGAAGTCACCAAAGTGCTGCTTCAAAATAGCGTTTGTGAATTTTTCAGAGCAATTTTTGCGCAGCTTGATATGGCAGGACATCCAGAGAGGGCATCAAATATATTTTCAAAAGTGATTTTGTACATCAAAAATGTAACTCTTTTGGAAGGTGAGGTGGTGGCAAAAAGAGAAAATCAAATTTCTGTGTTGCTTCAATTACATAAATTTTACCAAGAATTTGACCAAGGCTAGCACAGGGAACATGACAGTGGTCATTTAAGCGAAAATGGGGGAATCGGGCTCAAATCCAGCCATGAAATGGGGCTAAAATTGTACAAATACCTCTCTTATGTAACACAGCAGTCCAGCTGCTCTTTTTGTGAAAGAACAAGATGCCTTATTTTCCCAGAAAATTGGTTAGGAAGATGTTACAGAGTGATGCTAAATTGTACCAGCCAAGGGCAGAACTTTGTGCTGGTGCAGGGTGACTCTGCTGTGACAGTTCTTCACTCCTGGTGCCCACTCCAATCACTTCTTAACTTTGTTATTTTTAATGTAATCCCAGATAATTTGAGTCATATTCACCTTCACTCAATCCTTCTTCCACACTTTGCTGGAGGAGGGTGAGGAGGATCTAGCCAGAGAAGTTTTCAGATCTGTTGGAAAGCAATTTTCCCATAAAGATCCTGCTTTGGTTTTGCCAAAGGGGTAATTTAGGTACCCCAGGAAACAAGTAAGATACCCTTTGGATTGTCGTTGCACAGGGAATTCCTTATACCACACAGCCACACACATGCGGAGCCTTACACATATGTTCTTAATGAGCACAGAAAGGAGAAAATAAGCCCACATGCCTTTTGGTTATGTAAGTTTTCCAAGAATGATGCCTTTTTGACCAAAACCAAGATGAGAATGTTCCTGAGGTTCTTTAATTTCCTCCTCTCCTCAATCTAGCAGTGGCTACCTCTGCCCTTGCCACTGTCATTTGACCTTGAGAAATGCAGTGTCTTGGTGGGCCCTTCAGATTTAATCCAGACTATACAATCCAGCTCACTGAGAACAGAAACAGCTCTGTGTGACCAGTGACAAGTGATCAGCGCTGCTTTCACTGTCATGGGTTTGCAGGAAGCTCTTCATGGTCAGAACAGAACAAACTCTGTCTCTGCAAATGCTTTCTTGAGGAAAAGTACGGCTGGATCCAGCAAATTCTTTAACTGTGTACATATATTGGGGCATGTGAATAGTCTCAGTGGGACTGCTTGCATGATCAAAGTTAGGCATGTGCTTAAGTACTTTGCTGAATTTGGTCCATAGCAAATAAATCTGAACTGATACCCAACAAGCAGAAAAACAAGCTAATTTGGAGTGGGGTTAATTTATGTCCAGTGGTGTATTTGATTAACTGTAAAATGAACATTTCAAGAGGCTGGTTTCTTTTAAAATAGAGCTGCTGTCTGATATTCAGGGGAAGCAAACAAACATCAGATTAAAATTTAAGTGCATTCTTCAAACTCTTTCTTCTTAGTTTTGTTTTTCTTTTCAGTTAATATTTATTTCTTGCAGCCTGAGGAGCAATAATTCCTGGTTGTTTCTCCTCTTTCTAGGTCTTGCCTTGCTGTGCATTGATTGTGAGTGATGTGCTGTGTTCGATATACAGAAAAAATGCAATCTCAGTCTTCAAATGGTTGAAATTCAAAATACAGATATTCTAAGATGGGAAATAGGTTCTATTTCTGTTTCACACAACAGATTCTGGGTACTCACAGAAACTGCAGATTTCAAGACTCGGCTCTGTGGAAGAGATCCAAATGAGCTCAAAAAAGAATCCCAAACTGAAATCTTCCCCTTTCTTTCTGATCTGGATATGAATGTTAACTCATACTAACTAGGGAATTAGCATTTAATAAGCACCCAGAGCAAATTCATTTTTGTTGTCAGTACAAGCAGTAACTCTCCCAGTTCCTGGGTCCAGCCTAAGCGCAGTATGAATATATTCAGGGATAGTTACAGTTCTGGCAGGCAAGATACTCAATATTCATGAATGTGGCTCTTCTGTTTATTTCACAGGAATGGGAATCAGGTGAGCCTGGTTCTGTCTGTTTATCAACAAATGGCTTTTTTCCTCTGATTTTTCTTGATTAATAGAAAGTCATCTTCTTCCTTCAGAGATAGACCAGTTCACTCAAGTTAGAGGAACATGTTGAGGTCTACGGTGGGGGAATGTTACAGAGAAGTGAAACATTACTAGTGGACCTCACTCTTGTGCATTGGCCATAGGATTATAAGATTTGGATGAACACCTTTAAAACAGTTTTTAAAGGCCTGTTTAAATCAATAGTTATCTGGAATGGTTGATAGTAAAACATAATTTTTAAAGTATTTTTCTTGAAGTTCTGTCTTCTGTAGATCACTGCACAAGAGTCTTGGCTTTCATTAGAGCAAAAAGTAAGTTTGTAGTTGCCATGGTTACAAAGAAACGTAAGAAAGATGCAAACCTTGACAATTCTGGAACCAAAATGCAAATAGGAGGAAATCTAAATGTCGTATGATAAAGGAGGAGAAATTATCATTATCAGTCTTCAGACATTTAATTTGAACATAATGACAACAAAAATGCTCTGCCTGTTAAGTTTTATGCAAGTACTTTGCATCACCTTTTTGCCAAGTCCTGGAAAGAAATGCCAGTCTAAATCTCAAGAAATTCAGAAAAGAGAAACTTATGTACTGTGGCTCTGAGAAAGTGACCAGATATCAGCTAAAACAAATAAATATCTCTATGGAGACTTGCATCTCTCTTACCTGAAGGACATAGATGGTGACAGAACCATTGCACCAAGCAAGGACTGAGAAACCATCTGAAGATCAAACTGTCTACAACGAGTTTTCTGTTGAAGAGTTGGCTCAGCAGAGAAAAAAACTCACACCTTAAAAGAAATCCAACGATGGAGACAAAAATAGTTGACTTAACTAGGAGGGAATGACAAGGAGAAGATTTTAATTTAGGAACCTGGAAATGTGCCCTTGAAATGGGTGTAATATTTAATGCAGGAGTTAATTTGCTGGGTGTCTGGAAATCTGTGCCCTTCTCTGATCAAGGACATTCAGACTGGAATATTCTTTTATAATACACAGAAAAGTTGTAAAACCTTTGTAATTCAAATATTTCTTTGGGTTGGGTGTTTTGGGGTTTTTTTCCCTGTAAAATATAGCAGAATTCTCTCTCTCTCTCCAGGTGTGATACAAAACTTTAGGATAGTAGGATATCCTTCCATGGAGTTAAAAAACCAGGAATACTTAAAGGATCTGGCATGGTACTGTTACTTTGGAGTTAGGACAATTATAATTTCCAGTTAAGATATGGCTCATCAGGCAATATATTTAAATCTATTTATAACTATATTCACTTCAGTTTATAAATCAGTTTTGTTGTTATTCTGCTGTATGTCTGGCAGGTGTGCCAAAAGACTTGCCTGCTTTTCTATTATGAAGAGATTTTTATCATGCATTAAAAGGAACACCAAACCCCTTTCATATTTTGACCTTGTCGAAAAATTCTAGACCCTCAATTTTTTCCTGCTGCACAGTATTTCATTTCTTTTGAAAATGATAGGAATTACCTCTCCCCTGAAGCAGCAAAATCAAGGCTAATATACTTTACAATACAAAGAGTCCAAAATTTTAAAAACACCTCAGTAGTTCCTGAGCTTAAGCCCAATTTTCATAAGTAAGTTAGGGCCAGATCTCCAAAGCTTTTGGAAAATGCAAATAGATGCCTCAAGGGCTTTCAAAACACACATTAAAATGGTGAAGGAAAAAAACCCACCGCAGAATAAAGCATTGCTGCTGAGGTTTCCATCTTAAGAAGTTTGCATGGGAAAAAAAAAAAAAAAAAAAAGAGGTTTTTACTTCTCAGGGATTTTTGGAAAAGCTTGGGAATAAACACTGACACTTCACTGCACCTCCAGAAAGTTTGTAATAGAAGTTTTAGGCTGTCCTACAAATCTGTTGCAGGAAAAATTGGTGCTTTGCTCTGCAAGGTTTGTATTTAAACTGAGTTCAGCAGATTCATTTCTTTGTTGAAAACAGTTTCCCTGTGGTCTTGTAAAGCCTTTCTCTCAATCTCATTCCTTGCTTTTGTGGTAGGTTGGGAAACATGAGAGGGCAAGATACCCTCTTTCAACAAAGAACTAATTTCCTGATCCTTATGACCCGAGTGAGCCAAGCTTTCCCACAGAGAAACAAATTGGATGACTGTTTTAGGATAATTGTGTAGTTCTGTGCCTTAGAAGTAAGTTATTGGAAATCAGAGCTGTGAAAAGCTCTTTCTTTGCTTTACCTGTTGTTGCCCCTCATCGAGCCCTTTGTTTTTGAGAGGTTTCATTTATTGTCTACTTCAAACTGAAAAAGAGCAAAGAAATTGGCAAAGTAAGTTTCAGATATTTACATTATCAACTGGTCGTTATTTGGTTTAAAATTTTCTTCCTGCTGCTTTCCTTGTCCTTTCTCTTCCTTTTACACAGTATATTCTTTTTTAAGGCCAAAATCTTCAAAATTCTTGTAAGCCTGTGTGATTCTGCATCCACAACCACACATTCATTTACAGATCTGTGCACATCCTTGCTGGATTAGGATTTTCTGTATTAAACTTTAACAGTCACGTGCCTTGGCTTCTAAAATCTGTTGGGAGCAGAGAGTTCACTGGTGAATCAAGGTGGGAGATTCTCAGTATTGGTTTGTGCCTCTTGTTCTGCCCCCAAGCCACAAGTCCTTCAAATTCCTTGTCCTGTGGGAGCACAGGTGGATCTGAGCAGTTGTGGCAGTGGGGTCACAGCCAGGCTGTACCTCCACATACCTCACATCCCTGCTGATGTGGGGAGAGAGCAGAGGCTGCCATCCCTTCCCACCAGCTGTTTTCTGCACAGCCAGCACCCAGTGTCCAGGGAGCATACAGGAGGTGCATTTCCAGGATCCCGATACAAGGGAGAGCCTCTCCTGCAGCCTTGGCTATGGATATGCCCACGGGAACTCCTGGAGCATGGTATGGGAATACCCGAGCCACTCCTGGATTGCTGGAACAGTGGTGGTGTAAGCTCAGGCCCAAGCTGAGATCTGGGAAATAATCCAAACACAATGTACTCTTTTCTATTCTAGGGAAGTATTTTAGGGCAGTCATTTCTTTAGAACAGCTCTTTTGCTGAGTACCAAGCCCAGTCTGGCCCAGCTAGTTCCCTTCTTGTGGCTCCTCGTCTTTTGTAACTGAGGAGGACTGGTGAGCTGCAAAAGGATATCAGAGTGGGGGTTGTTGCTGCTCATATTCCATCGTGGTGGTGATTGTCTAAGGTCCCTTTGTGGGAAGGAAAGGGGAAAAGTCACCTTACAGATCCCCTAGGGCATTTCTGCAAGAAGGAGGAGCAGAGTCCTGCTGGGAGGGAACTTTCTGGGGCTGTCTGCTGGTGGTTGAAGGCGAGTGGTACCTTCTCCTTCTGGTTGTAACTCCATGAGGGAGCTCTGATCTGCAATATTTTTTTTTTTTGCCCAAGAGAAAATATCATGCTCATATGTGAAAATATAACTGCAAAACCTCTGAAAATGTCCATACTTATAACCACAATGGCCTGGAGAAGGGTAGTCTTCATTTAACATACAAGGCCACATTCTCAGCATTGCTTCAAAAAAGAGCCATAATGATTGTACTCAATTAAGATCTGGTCTTTAATTTTGTATACCAAGTAAAAATGAGCACTGGTTTAATTTTTTTCCCCCACTACTCCTGAAGCACAACCCTCCAGTGAACATAATGATGAATATTCCAATGTCCTGAACATGATGGATTTTAATTTCTTATTTGAGGAAGCAGACGAAGAGAGAAAGTAATAGCTTTAGAAAGAATGGCTCTGTTTGTTTTTTTAAGTACCTACATTTGCCTGGTAGTCTGCAATGTAAGTGAATTTCCTTGAAATCTGATTATTGATGTACCATTTTTTATTATTATATCATTTATGTCAGGCATCCCACCAGCACAATTCCTCAAAAGAGAATGAAAGTGGTGTAAAAACAGAACAAGGGTTGTAATGCTAAACGGCAGGAAAAATATTAGCATCAAAGGCAGTTGGTCAAAACCCAGGAAAATTGTTAAATTATTGATGTTTTTCTGAGGGATTCAGCTGTAAAGGGGATCTGTTAACATGACACGGTAGAAATTTCCAACACATAGACATAATTTTGTTTGTTCACTAAAACTTTCAGTGCAAATGTGGGCATGGGAGGCAAAAGTGATGCAGGCACAGCACTCTGACACTGACTGAATGTTTTTCTTCCCTGCTGTAAAATCACAGCTCCAAGCTGCTTTCAAGGGTCTGCTCTGTAAGAAAAGGCTAGCAGGAAAGCTGAAAACACGCAGTAAATTGATTTAGGCCAATTTTTATTCTTTCAAGCAATAACAAAGTAACCTCTAATATCTTTGTTTTTCTAACCTGTCCCTGACTTCTGCTGTTTGTTTGCTTTTTCATGTCACTGGGTTTGTGTCATGCCTAAACAAAGAGAGGGACTGATCTTTTGTTCCTGGTCAGTTTTAATTTGTTTTCTACGACCTGTATGTGCAAACGGCAGAGGTGGGAGGTTTGAAATGCTAAGGGAATCTGAAAAAACAGGTCTTGAATAAGACTCTCTTTTTAGGTTATTGTAGCAGAAGAGGGTTTCTCAACTAATTACCCAGCCTTTCAGCCAAAGACAGGAACAAAGGAAGTGCCAAGCTGCTATAAGATAATCATTCTGTTTATCAGCGCTCTACAAACACCACTTGTAAAGTAATGATAAGCCCTTTGCACTCAGATAATGCAGCTGATCCAGGCATATCTCAGAGATGCTGTGCAGATCTCCCAATTCAAAAGAGGCTCTTGCCTATATTCAGGTGAGAAATGGTGTTCCAGATGGTTCAGTGAATATTTTAGAGGCTGGCAATGAAATCAGAGGCATTTGGGGCAAGGAAGAATAGTTCCTGTAGACTGAGAAATGAAGGAGGGTAATAACAGGACATTGCTGCTTGGAACACAGAAGGACAGGCTGACTATAAGGAAAATTTAGTTTAAACAGAATTTTGTTTCTTAGTAGTGAGAAGGTTAAGAAGATGATGCTGTTTGGGTTTTGCCAGTTCAATCCTGCTGTGAAGCTGCTTTTGTTTTCTTTCATCATAATTTCTTTTTGTTTTTCTTTCATCCAAAGGCACCCTTCCTAAAACAGTGTTCCCATCGCTTTTAGGGAAAGTTTGCCAAAGTCATGCACCTCTTTATTCCTTGCACTTTTTGAATATTTCATCTTCCATAAGGCGTGCCAAAGACTCTCATCATGAAAACAAGGATATAAATAATTCTGAGATAAATTAGGGCTGTTTTTCTCTTTTCCATATTAAGTGTTTATAAACTTCAAAGTAATAATAACCTTGAAAAAATTACAAAACTGAATGCTTTAAAAAATCAGTTCTTTAATTCAGAAGTGCTACCATGAAGTATCTGGGATGGTTTTGATTTCTTTTTTAAATCACCTCCCCATTTTGTGAAAGCAATTTGTAGATACCCACAAGACCCAGTGCCCTCAGGACTAACCTGGCATCTCTTCCATGAAAAAAAAAAGAGTTCTCAGAAGAGTCTCATTTGATTTGTGGTACTATGAACTTCCACTGAGAGAGGGCATGTCTCAAATCTGAGGAAGTATTCCTTTTGGATTTGTTTTCTCATGGTCAGTATTTACTTTCCACGTGGGTGAAAGAGTGCTGGTGCTGATCATTCCATGGGAAGTGCCTGCCTGGATAGACTGCAGCCAAAGGGGATGCTCAGGGGCAGGGCTGTTGTCCCTGTGAGTGTCCTGTGGGTCATTCCCCTGATCCATGACCCCTTGGAGCAGGTACAGCCCATGGGGGGATTGAACATCAGGACAAACATCTGTGCCCGGCGCAGGCCCAAAGAGGAGGAGAGGTCAGGGACCTGCGGTGTAAATTCGTGAGAGAAAAGCCGAGGGGATGAGGGATGTGAAGGGGTGGCCTGAACTGAGAGTCCCCTGCTCAACGTGTTACACTGATAGGTCTTTTCTGAGGGCTCTGTGTCATTATAGATAGCATTGCTCGTCAGCAAATGAAGGGGCCAATTTCACCTTCTCTGCTCTTTCTTCAGGGCTTGGCAGTGGGTTCAGAGCCCAAGCCGTGATTTGCTTTGTTACACGCAGGCAGGCTAATGCAGGCCATCACCAGGGAATGTGATGGAAATGGTTTTCACTCAGTATCGTGTGAGAAAACTCCTGGAGTGTCAGCAAAACCCTGTGCTTTCTGCCAAGTGAATTTATGTGTTTCCATCTTCCTAATTTGTGCAGACACAGAAATCCCCCAGACCAGCCTTAGTTTTCAAAGCTGTTGAGAGAAAATCCCTGCTTTCCTCTGGCACTGGAAAAGTCTGTGGGCACAATCAGGTGCCCTTGGCATCCGCCTTGGGCCTACACACTGTGTGCCCTTCCCTCTGTGTCACAGGAGAAACCCCTCTGTGCAACAGCCACGCCTCAGTGCGAGTGTCAGCCAGCTCCTGCCAAATCACTTCTGACTCGAGCCCCCAGAGAAAACTCCGGACACATCTGTAATGTATTTCTGGCTCTGCTTGCTCATTTGTCCTCCCTGTGGTCTCTTTTAATGAAGGGTATGAAAAATTAAACTCCTTCATAGGCTCCAGCGAGCTCAACAGACGTAGTGAGTGAATGCTCTGTTCCTGAAGCACCATTCTGCCAGTTACTGGTTGACAAATTTACGTGGGTACATGGAATGGGATCTGTAATGAGCTTCCTGCACAGTCAGGGCCAGACTGTGCCAGGAGCAGGGCTCATGTGAGTCCCACGCTGGGACTGAGGGCAGTTTTATGGCCCTGAAATGGGCAGTGCTATTTGTGCAGCAGTGAGTGAATTTACACTACATAACTGCAGAATTACATTTTTTTTTTAATTACACAGCAGCAAAATAGCCCAGAGAGGGGACGTGGACCCAAACCCCCCCTGATTGTGTATGGAGCAATGAAAGGGAAAGGTTGGAACTGTTGTTCTCTATGCTGTGTCTTTAAAAAATGTGAATCTCTCACAGGCTGGAGGCTGCCTGTTCAGTCATTTCGAGGTGGATATAACTAACACACTGCACAATTTACATAAGACTTATCTTTGATTAAATTCTTTTAAAAGGATACCATCAATTTAAAGATTACTTTCCCCTGAGTCATTAAAGTTAGGCACATACTAATTTATTAAAGGGTAATGTATTATACCTAGGAAGTGATAGTATCTGCCAGAAATTCCAGGGAGGCTGTAGAGGTCTTGCTGTGATAAGCCAAGCTGATAACAGCACACAGTGAGACAGGTGCGTTAATGGAGCTGCCTGTTCCTCGGGACAGGGGGTGCAGTGCTGTGGCAATAATCCTTTGGGAAGGTGGTGTGGAGAAACACGGCAATGGAGCCTAAAGCAGGAAAAAAATGAAATACATGAAATCCTATTTACCAGGACACTGCAGCACATCACAGGAGCGGCCCTAACGCCACTTAGCATGTGCCAAGTGCTGTCCAGCCATGTGCAAATAAAAAGCTCCTCTGTGGAAGAGCTTTCACAATCACAAAAATGTGCAAAAAGCCCCATCAAGCACCCGGCCTGCCAGGAGACAGGTGGAAAAACCTGTGGAAGGTTTGCAGTGTAAATAACCCTTTCCTAAGTTATCTCTATGTAGAATTTTGCAGCTAAAATGACCCCGTGGGGATACAAAGGTGCCTAGATCACCTGTGGTGGAGGGAACGTGCTGATAGCCCATATGTCCTGTTCCCAGCCCATGTGATATCAGCAAGAAAAACGCATGAGCAGCAATTTCAGAAGTCAAACGGGAAGGCTACACAAACTCCATCAGCGAGGGGATGAGCCACTGAGGCTTAAAACTTGGTTGGGGAGAGAGATGCTTCACTGTAACCGGCACTGGAGGAACAATGCTCTGAGAAGCACCAGCATCAGCAAAGGGACCAGATGACAGATGTGAACTGGAGCAAGTCTGATCCCTCAGCTTCACTCAGCACGCTGGGAATTATCCTTGCAGGTCACTCAGAAACTCAGAGTAGAGCTGTTCACTAAAAGAGGAGGGGAAAAAAAATCTCAGTGGGAATCAAAGCTGAACTGCAGAGTTTGCTGCAGCAAACCAGAAGGGAAAACCCATGGCTAAGAGTGAGGAGGAAAGAGCAAAGGCAGCGTGAGAGGCCCTGGAAGTTGCTCTGGGCTTGGACTTGGCCTCTGTCAGCAGGACTGTGTAAGCAGGGAAGCTCCTGCCAGTGCCTCGCTCCGGGGCTGGGGCTGGGAGTGGAGACTGGCAGGGATGCAGGGACGGCATCGCAGTGTGGGACGAGTTTCTCTCATGGACAAGAAATGTGTACAATGATTTTTCTCCTGTGGGTACCAAACTAGGCTACAGGGACAGGGCAGAGGGAAGGAGTATAAAAACCCCACATTTTATGCTGTAATTATTTTGTTAATTATTGCAATTCGAAGCCAGTCCCAGGATTTAAGAAAAACACCCTCAAAGTTCAGCATTAAGTGCCCTACCTGATGTCTCCTGTTTTGAGATCATAAATCATTTCCAGATCTTTGGCTCCTAACAGGCACCATCAGCACAAACCTTTTCCCCAAACATTCTCTATTTTTAACCCCTGAGAGGGCCTGGGAAACTCAAATGTGATTTGCTTTTCCCCCTAAATCACAAGGAGGCATCACTGAGAACTGAGGGCTGGAATGCCATGGGGCTGGAAAGGCCTGTTTCAGAGGCCAGAGCAAAGGCATTTTCATGCAAGATCTACTCGAGGCTCTATCATCCCACACCGCAGGGACACAAAGCCTCCTCCTGCCCTGCCCAGGAGCAGCAGGAGCAGGGAGGCAGGATTTGGGCAGCTAGCCCAGGAACACGGTGACAAACCCTGACTCAGAGCATGAACAACCTTGCCCTTCCTGTGGATGTTTCTTTGAAAGGAGTGACTTAGCCTTAAGCAAAACTGGAACACCAAGAAATCATTGGAATTCAGGAACCACTTGTTTTTCTTTTGCACAGTTTCAGTTTTTTTATTTTCTTTTTCTTTTTTTAAGGATGAGCCTTATTGCTCTTCATGCTCATTTTCTGGTTTGAGCAACTTTTAATGTGAGAAAGACACGCAGGAAAGTTAATACACATAATTTCCGAATTGTAAGACAGCTTTCAAAGCAACTGAATGTGTTTTTTTCAGTGCTACTGTCAAGAAATCTTCAGGTTTTGAAACTCAAATATCTTTTCCTCATTTAAAAAAAACGGCCTCCATTGGGAAGTTTTGATCTGAGCATAGAATCTGAATTGTGTGTTGGCCACTGACTTGAGATGGATTTGTGTCTTAAGCAAGGAACTTTGCCTCTTCTCTAGTTTTCCTATTTGAACTATTGTTTCTCTTTCAGCAGAGCTTTATAAACATCCCAGCAAAACGAACTTGGGAAAATGAGCTGCTGTTATACAACTGCTAATCATTACTATTCTTCTATTGTATTTGATGACGTAAGAAAGCCCCAAACAGATGCCTTGAGATCTGAGGAAATGTCTGCAAGGCATCTTTGTGGTAACACATGGGTGCAGATTCCATTCATCATTTCCTTGACAGTTTAACTAACTACTCCTAAGCCAAAAAAGATCCCTGAAATCCCTCCCAGAAATATTAGCTGAAGGACAGGAGCAAATCACTATAAAAGCTCAGGCAGACTGTGTGGAAATGCCAAGGCTCAGGACTGTCAGGAAAGGGGCTGCAGAACGTAATCAAAAAATGCTGCCTTGCTATACATAGGTCTAAATTCTATACACAGGGACTTACACCTCCACTGGGAAAAAAAAAAAAGGAAAAGGAAAAAAACCAGAGCTCTGCACATTGTACACAGTTGGAACCATTCATTCAAAAACTCTAGTTTGAACTTTCCAAAGTACCTATGGGATTTAGAACAAATCCCAGTTAACTTCAGTAGAACTGGGGCCCTTGCACACTTGAATAATTGAAAGCTGCAGTCAGAATCAGCAGAAACATGTTTTTCAACCTTTTATAATTTGCAGCACCTTAAAACCTTTCTTTTTCCAGTGGAAGTGTCAGTTCCTGTATAGTGATTTAATACTGCAGAAAATAGGTTTGCTTTTCTTAGCTACCCTCTGCAGACCCCCTTAAAAAGGCTTTATGAACACACAGATTGCAGGTTAAAAACTGTAACTTTGACATATCTCAAAATATTTATTGTTTTCTCTAGAGCCCTTTGTCCTGGCATCATCCAAACTATTATACAAAAGTCAGTTCTTGTGGTTAGATGAAGCTGAAAAGCATCAACTTTAAATGTTTCATGTTGAATTCTCTTTTTTTGAGTGCCAATTGCATAATGGTTTGATCTCTAGCTTACAACTTTTGAATGTTTGGTGTTGGTAATGATGTATTCTTGATAGTACACACCTTCTGCTGGTCCTCTGTGCACTATTTAAGCCCTATGTTAGCACCAAAATTTTATATTGACATATTGGGGGGGGGGAGGAGACACTCTCCACACGTGCTTCCTGCTGAATACCTTGGAAAACCTGAGCATTATTTCCAAGACCATCAGAACATGACATTATTACTTTACAGAGTGACTATGGAGCTTTGAAGCTGTGATCTTCCAGCTCAGCTTGGCTGGGAGTAGCTGGCTAATAAATGAGGAATAGGAACGGTAGAATAGCCCAGAAAATAAAAACTTTAATAACAGAAATAACAAATGTGATGCAGGTTACAGAGGCTAGATTCCAAAGACCCCTGGCTGAGGCAAACACAGCCAGGTTTGGGCGCAAGAGGTCCAATCACAACATGAACTCACGATAAGACCTTAAATGAACTAGGCATTGAGCCAACTGAAAATAAGGACTGGAAACTTGACCCCACTCTTCCCACTGTGGCCTGGTCAGGTGCCCCCTCCCCTCCATATTCTGCCTCCCGTGGTTTGTGGCTAAAGCCCTCTGTAAATGCGTCTGAAGCAGAAATCCCAGCTGGACGAGATCCCACAAGTGACCTGTGCAAATTGAGGTGCAGATCCACGCTGTCTTCAGGGACATTGTAGAAAACCTGAACTCTGCTCTGTATTGAAGCCTACAAGAATGACAACCCGAGGAGAGCACAGAGAGCCAGGACCAGGCCATCAAACACAGCTTTAAAGGTCATATTCCTCTTGGCATCAGAAGGAACCACGACCATAAGCAATTTGCTTTGTGTTTATGGCTTTTACCTTGGTGTGTTGTTTGTCTTCTAATAAGCTTCTTGACTCACTAATCATCTGTTCAGAGAAGCTTTCTGAGCTGTGACTGGGGAAGAGATGAATGCGTCCAGTCCTGGAATTATACAGTGAAATGCTACTCTGCATATTATAGATGCAGCATGATATATTAGCCTATAAAACACAGCATGGGAAAGGCTTTGGGCACGCAAGGGGCTGCTGAGAAAAATGGGAAGGAGGGACTTGGTGAGCTGTGTGATGAAGGGAGGCAGTGCAGGGAAAAGGTGTTAGCCTTTGTGAGGCCTAGCAGGTAATGGGAGACGATGGAGGAAGGGATTTGGGGTGAAAGATCTGTGCTTGACGTGGTTGTAAGAGAAACAGTCACTGCAGGACTGTAAAGAGCAGCAGCTGGAAGTGATGATGAGCTGTGTGATGCAAAGAGACAGAACACCACAGTAATCTCTTCCAACTTGCAGGATATCCCAGCTGGATACAATGGGAACTGAAAATCACAGGCCAAGGGTTGTCCCTGCACCATGGCCAGCCTGACCACAACTGGGGCACTGTCACCATCCTTACATGCTGCAGTCATGCCTGAGGCCAGGGCAGTAACAGGATTTTAATGGCTTGTGAAAGCAGCAAGGCT
This sequence comes from Motacilla alba alba, assembly GCF_015832195.1. NCBI lineage: Eukaryota > Metazoa > Chordata > Aves > Passeriformes > Motacillidae > Motacilla > Motacilla alba. The sequence continues at coordinate 57,373,407 of NC_052031.1, forward strand.
CTTTCTGACACAGAGTGACATGGGGGGTGGGGGGGGTTGGGGGGTGGAAACAAGTGAGGGGCAGTGTATAGGTGTTTAATAAAACTACATCCAGCCTGATGGCAGTACTCAAAAACCCTTGAGGTTCTTCTGTGTATCAGGTCAGATTTCTCCCTCAGCTCCAAACTCACCAAGGGCTGACCTGGCTGTTTTTCTAAAGGTTTGGGCAACTCTCTTTTGTTTGGTTTGATGGCTGGTTTGGTGGGCAGAAAGACAAGCTTACAGATACATTTTGGCATTGGAAAGGAATTGTTAATTGTTACAGTTTGAAAAAACATATTTCTCCAAAGTTAAATATCTGAAGATATTAATAAAACTAAACAGAGACTTCAAATTCTGAATCACAGGTTAAAATCAACTCCAAATGAGGAAGGATCCAACGTTGTTCTTTCTTGGAAAGTGCTTGGTTGCCTATATGAAGTTAGCTGGGCTTGCTCAGATCTGGTCTGCCCTTTGATTTTCACCATTTTGGTCAGTTTGAAATTGATTGGATTGTTGTGGTCCACAGCCATGCTGAGGCATTCACAGCCGAAATGTAGCAGTGTAAGCAGAACTGCAGGAACCTGAGAACTGTTCCATCTGTTCATTTGTTTCAGTGGCTGGTCCCCTGGCTTAGGTCAAACAGCCTTTCATGGCTGCTAAATGAAGGGAAATCTTGGGAACACGCAGCCAGCATGGCAAATTTGGGGTCCAATTTGTTCTTAAACCTTTGGGTATTTCTTATAGAATTATATGGGATAATGGTGTGAGTGAGCATTAACATTATAAAAGATAATTTCTTGCCTGAAAAGACAATTTTTTAAATGCCAGGAAAAGCTACGCAGTCACTGAAATGTTCCCCTGGTCCCTTGTTCTCTGACCCACTCTGAACATGTCTGTACTTCCATGACCTTGTACTTTTTTTTTTTTTTTTTTGCTGTGGAAAAGCAATGGCTACATTAAATAGGTTTAAAATGACCAAACAGGTCCCTGTTGCACACCCATTGTCTGTGTGCTGAGGGTCACAAAGACAGAAATAAAAGCCATTACTCTGGTGACCCTTGTGATATGCATAAGGAACATGAAAGCAAGATTATCTATATTGAGAACAGGAGTTTTCTGATTTCAAGTACCTATTTTTACCCTGGATTAGCATCTCCTCTGCCCTTCCAAATCTTGCTAACAGGACATCAGCAGCAGGAGAGTGACCCCTTCACCTGCAGAAGCAATTCTGCTCTTTGTGCTTATGGAATGCCAGTAATTGATGTGAACTTGCCACAGGCGAGGTGGGATGCACTTTGGAGCAGGTATTTGCTTACAGCAGAAAAGCACTGGACTCCTGCTTTCCTCTCCAGGATCCAGAGAGGACTGTGTCCTAGTGACCAGTTTTCTGCCTGCCTATTTGAAGTATGGTCTTTCCAGCTTTCCCTTTTCATTCTTGGGATGCTGTTCAGCCAAGTGCTGTCTGTGGGTTCTCCCATCACCTTGGGTGGGTTTTGCAAACCACAGGGAGGTCCCAGGAGCCACATCCTGACCCTCATGTCATGCCCAGCTTCGGTCTCCCCACTCCAGGCAACCTCTGTAAAATTCAAGTCTCCATTCTCTGCCTCAGGTATTGTCTCACAACCTAATCTCCTTTTCTTGTTACTTATCTTGCTCCTCACACTGCTGTACAGTTCTGGTAGCTTCCTTCTTCATGTGATCCAGAAGGAGAGAAATCCTGGGAAAGCAGGAGGGAAGGAGGGCTTGCTGTTTGCTTTGATGCCCTGTCTAGGGGCTAGAGGAGCAGGAGTCACAGAATCATAGAATGGTTTGTGTTGGAAGGGACTTTAAAAATCTTCTTGTTCCAACCCCCTGCCTTCTATCCCTTGGACCTACCTCTGACTGCTGGCACAGAGCTCATCCAGCTCATCCTTTCTGTGACATTAGTGAGGTGCGTGAAGGGGCCTTGTAAGAGACAGAAGTGACACGGAGGGGGCTGAGACAACCCGGCCAGGAGAAGGAGGAGGCAGGGACCTTCCCATTCTCTTATCCCAGAGCCCTTCAACAAACTCAGCAGGTCAGAGTGATGTGGTCTCTGGATCTGGCCAAATGATGCCTGCAGTTTTTCAAAGCCTCCTAATGTCATTAAATTGGGGCAAGCTTTCACAAAGGCAAATTTAATGTTCCTTTTCCAAAGGCTCAGGGTGTTAAAGCTTCTCTGAAAAAGATTACCAGAGTATTTTGACAAGGCAAAATACAACCTACCCCTGGTCTTAGAGATAAGAGAAACTTCTGGCTAAGATTTTCCCATGTAGTTCAGCTTTAGGTAAATATTCAGCATGGAAATTTTAGCTAAAATATCTAATGTTTGGTAAATGTACTTGAGCAATCTTAACAATAGAGCTGTCAGCCCCACCTACAATAAGGGGATTTGGCAGAAAGATCTAGGATTGAATGAGTATAAGGCAAAGCTGGGAAAATAATGTTGTTAACTATTTCCCAATGAGTCATCAACAGTTTTTAAAAAACTTTATAATAACAATAATTTTTTAGAATACATGAGATGCTTTTCTTCAGAAAGCAGCATTATAATGAGGGAGGAGTGGAAATGCATGTGCTTTTCATCTGCAGGGAACACAAAAAGACTACCTAATGTAAAGCAGTCCTTAAAAAAGACAAATAAGCATGTTAGAGAAAAATACTAGAAGAATAAATCTGGAGAACAATGTTTCAAGTGCACACAGAAATGCTTCCATATCTTCTGAAGTATATGAGCCAGGCAGAGGAAACTGCTCCCAGTCACGGCAGGGCTGATAGATCGGCTCGCACACCCGGGACTGATAAACAGGTTTTGCGCAAATCTCTTTCAGACAGCTTCCCTTTTCTTCTGATAAATATTTAAAAAGAGATTTGTCTCACCAAGATGACTTTAGTATGAGAAAGTGAGCAGGGAGTTTAGTATGGATGCATCTGAAAGAGTTTTATGAACTTTTTGTTTTGTTTTTACTTTAATTTGTACAGTGGGCAACTGGTATCACTTACAAACTCCCACAGAGAGCCTTTGCTGCTGCTGCTGTGGTTACAAGCCACTCACAGACAGAAATCTGAACGACTTCTGGTACCTTTATGGTCTTCCAGTTTCTCTCTTTTTCTCCTATAGCCTCTGCCTGTCTGCAGAGTCCTGGCAAGATGATAGCCTCGGCCCCACCCTGCTGGTGGAAAGTTCCTGGAAACCATCAATCAGAAGGAGTAGCCTTTAGCAACCAACAACAAATCTGCCCGGGCTCACCGCGGGGACGGAGAGTACGTGGTTATTACTGTGTTGATGTTCAGCTGAGAATTCCTGGCATCGGGAAGACTTAACCTGTAGGAGCTTTCAAAGGGCAAGAATTAAGTCATGTCTGCAGGGTGTGATGGGAGGCTCCTCCAGCCTGGCTGCACCCCCATCGCTGTCACTGAAAGCAGGAAGAGGTCCTGAGCCCGTTTGGAAAGAAAGGACCATGAGGTGCCTGTCTCAGTTGCTAAAAACACCATCAGGCAGCCTTGCAGTCCTCAGCAAGGCTTGAAAAATCTGCAGGGGTGGAAATGTCCCAGTCAGCCTTTCTAAGAACCTGAATTATAGTATATTTTAATGTTCTTATTGCTGACTTGTTATGTAAAACCTTAAACACCTTTTCACGGGAAGGTATGTGTGTCTATTAAAAGACACAGGTATGTGTCATATATTTTTGGATTGAAAATCCATATCTGCCTGTGGATATTTTATCCAGGTGCCCCACAGGTGTGCAGTGCTGTCTCCAGGCTCACATAGGAACACCTCCCATCCCTTCCCAGCACAGAGAAATGAGACAGCATGAGCTGCAAGGTTATGGAACACAGGGATGCACAAACAGAATTACAGTCATTTGTAAGCCTTATCCAGGAACCAGGTGCTGCCTTCCACAGAGAGGGGCTTTAAAAAGTGCAGCAGCCTCTGAGGATGGGTGTCAGCACAGGGGTTATGGATTCTGACTCTCCCAACCCAAAAAGTTTCCCTAGGTCAAGGCATGTGGGTTTCAGCAGCTGCTCCTGTGCTAGCACCTATGCCCTTGGGAACTGGAGGTAGAGAGGAAAAGGAGGAAAACATGAACATACACTTTAAAATCAGCTCAGATTTCAAGGGGGAAAAAGCCAAAAAGGAGGATTTCCTTATTCCTCTCCTCCATGAATCCCCAGATGTGGGGAAGGAGCCTGCTGTGGTGTTGGAGCGAAGCAGAGCTGCTGTTGTGCAGTTTCCAGCATCTCTGCGCATCCTGCCTTTGGGGAAGTTCAGCAATTTCAGCACCATCTCTGGGATTTTCCAGAGGGCACAATCTCCCAGTTAGTCATTCAGTCTATTCTCCCAGTGCTCTTTTGAAAGAATCGAGGCATTTTCAGAGAAGTCAGAGGGCATCACTGGCTTAGCTTGACATTTACACTGGTATGTTTTTATCAGAAGGCAGGGGGTTGGCTTTCAGTGCTGGTAAACCTGAACACAGTGAATTTTGTTTTCTCTTTGAGAGTTTTAGAGCTCACTTCCTCAGACCTATTCATAATCTAAAAATAACTCTTTTCATCAATTCATTAACAAACCCCTATTGCAGTGCACTGTGCCTTGTTATTGATGTTCTCAGTGGTATAAATAACTGCCTGACCACTTCTGCTGGACAATCAAATGCCAGAGCATATATTTATTTCATGATAGAACAATCAATTTTTAATTTTCCCCCTCTCTTTTTGCAGCTGTCTAAAAGCTACAGGAATGTCTGAAGTCAGAGGAACTGCTGCCTATCAGAACAGATTCTGCTCCCTGAGTATCTGGTCTATCCTTTGGCAGATCTGGGCACCTGAACACTGCAGGGGCCACAAAGGCAAAATGGAAGAAACTTAAGTAAAATACCCAGTTTTGCGTTCTTTGGACTTCCTGGTGATAGGGTGGTGAATTTTTACTTTAAATTAGATTCACTATGAAGTGATGCATGCAGTAAACTTCCCAACAGATACTGGGAGAAATATTAAACAATAACATTCTTAATTAGCAAGATGAACATTTTCTTCATGAAGCCCAGACTTTCACTCTGCTGGGCGAGGTGAGAAGGCACTCCTTGCTTTGAAGAGTTTGAAACCTAAAGAAACCAGAGAGTCTTCAAAGTCCGGCACAGTTCTCTTTTTGCAGACAGATAAATTCCACCTGCAGAAGTCCTCTGTCCTTCTGCACAAGATCACTCATTTTTCCATAGTTTCTTTGAAAAATAAGATGAACTTTGCTAATAAGCAGCATTGTACACATGATCTTTTCTTTGGCAAGTGTGTTCCTTAACGTGCCAGTTAAAATAATTCAGTTACCTTTGGCCCTCTCAGTTTATTTAGAGACCTCAAAGTACCTCAGCATACACACAGCAATAACTGATAAGGGAGTGAAATTATAAACAATCCTAATTTGTATTATACTGGGTACACCAAAAAGCTGCTTTTCCCTAATCTGCTTATTGCTTTTGTAATCCTCACAACAAGACCTCTGAAAATCTCCCTAAAGCATAAAGATAGAATTGAATCAAATGGGGAAGGGGCAAAGGGAAACAGGTTTAATAATTGAGGAAAATCTCATTTGAGCAAAGGCTAATTAATGAGCACACAGAGTTTCATCGGGTTCTGTGTAAAGGCTCCAAATGAGGCTGGAAGGGAGGAAACGTGATGCCTGTCAGATGTAGATTATCAATCTAGGCTAGACCTAGGCAAAACCTGAGCCTAGGATGCAGGGACTTTGCTGTAAAAGGTCTACAAGGAAGCAGGCAGAGGAAAAGCAGCTTTAAGCCTCCAATCCAATTCAGCAAATACCAATTTCCCATTTGATTGCCCTGGTGCTGAGAATTCGTCCGCTTCCAGCACAAGTAAATGTGGTTTTATTTCATGTGGTGGGGGACTTTGTCCCTAAAATAGAACCTATGTGTGGAGACAGCCTTCTTGCCATGCCATGCATAAATTCAGTCATTTCAACTCTGTTTTTACCATAGCTTTGAGCTACACCAAAGTCTGTGAGTTGACACTGCCATACTTCACACAGCCCAGTTTCTTTGGTGGCTTCTCTCATATTTCTGTGCCTCTTAGTCCTTGGCACAGAGACTGGAAAGTAATTCCTGGTAGCCCTCTGAGTGCCAGTGTGCTAGATAAATACACAATGAGCAAACAACTGCTAGACTTAACCGGAAGTATAATCCATACTTGTGACTTGTGCTCAGGTAGATTTAAATGCATTCTGAATTGATTATTTTTTATTTTTGGGTGCATTCCTTGCTTAGTACTATTTCCCCTTTGTAGTAAATCCACACCCAACAGGGATGAAGGAAAAAAAAATGAACCACAAGAGAAAACCAACAGCACAGAAGTGATTGAGGCCAGTTCTAGGAAGAAGTAAGTTCTGGGAAGTTTCATGCTCCTGGGCAGGCTCTGGGGATCTTACGGATCCTGCTGACCTGGCAGACCCTGTAGAAGATCCCTGGGGGCAATGCTGGTGTTGTTTTTGCTTCCTCCTCTTGAAAGAGTTTGCAAGTAAAGGCCCTGTGATGAAGGCAACATCTTTTTTTAGTGAGGTCTCCCTGAAAGCAGAACACAATTTCTTCAGCTTTGTAATTCAAAAGTGTTTTAATTCTGTAATGGCATTTATTCTTCAGGCTGTGAATTGACCATAAATAGCTCTCAACAAGAACTTGCTGTTGGGATTGTGGCATTTATTAGAGACAAGTCAGATAAAGTACCTCGGGCTAGACTGCAGCCCTTCTGGTCTCTGTTCATGGCAGTCAGGTGGCTGGGAGGACGTGAGATGTCCCCACCCCAAAACACGTCACATCTTTCCACGCTACTTCCTCATTGCCTTGGCAGTATGGCAGGGCTGGGAGAAGGAGAGGAAAGGACTTGGGCACAGTACAGACTGTAAACCTGCACCCCAAGAAAGCTGACAGCTTTGGGGACTTAAGTGCACTTGCACCAGTGGAGCTCAGCATATGGCACAAATCCAGAATAAATGCATAAAAAAATCATAGTCACTGCTTCAAGGCACCTATATTTACAGGCATCTAAAAATAGGAGTGATTAAAGAAAACTGCCTTGAGTTGAGACAGTGTTCAACATTGTCACGTACACACCATGGATAAAAGAGTCTTCAGTTCTTGGAATTCAGTGGTCAAACAGTCCTTTGCAGCATTTAAAAATTAATAATGTTCTTTATCCTCAAAGCAGGAGTACTTGATTTTAATGTACAATCATTCTGACACCTGCATTCATTATCTCCTCTTTACCCAGGCCCACCAGTGAGATCCATGGGTGGGATCAGTCTTTGGTCACAGGAATAGTTGCCTGAGTTTTGTGAAAGGTGTCACCGCCTTTCACATCAAGAAAGGCACAGATCCCAGCATCACTCAAGGTGAATCTGCCCTCTCTGATTTGAGTTTCCCATATACTTTTAGTTTAAACATTTACAGTGAACATAACCTTACAGAAGAAGCCATGGCACAGTGATGAGAAAACAGCTAAATTGTTTGTCTCCTGGGACTAAATCTTAAGATATTTTGCAGGCAGGTATTGGCTCAAAGACTGATGCAGCAGGATAAAAGTTTCCCTGTGTAGGATAATTTAATTGGAAGCCAAGCAGCCCAAGAGCCAACTCAGCCACCAGTAATGTTGTCATTTTTTTTTTACTAGGAGAAAATATATCCCAGTGATTACCAGTGTGACTGTCTAGTGGTTATTAAAAATAAAATCCCATTCTTTCTGGTCTAGTCAAGAACTTTCTGAAATTCTTTTGCTGCAAAAGGGTGACTGATGTGGGATGCAGAATACTCCTATTTTTAGTTTGTAACTATACTTGCCAATCTTTGAAGAGCATTGATACGAACCAGAAACAGCTGGATCTTCCGTCAGCAAAATGGGAAAGTAGGTGGTGTGTAGTCATTGAATTAAGGAGCTTCATTGCTGCCCATAATCACTGATTGCATATTATCTAATGGCAGAAGAAGAGATTGTTAGCATCTGACAGTTTCAATTTCAAGTATTTTTAGGAGACGCATCAATTGAAGCACTGATTAGACAGAAGTGGACCAAAACCATCAGTTGATTGCTTTTAGATGTTAAAATCTATTTTTAAAACTAATGAAAACAAGGCTATAAATTTATTCAGCTGCAATTTCAGTCTGCTTGCATGTTGTGATCTTGCTCTGTTTTGCAAACACCAAAGGGAACTGATTTATGTCAAATGACCAACCCCCTTTTCTCCCCTGTATAAATAGTTCCTGTAGCTTTCTACTGGGAAAGAGAAATATCTTTTATTTCTGTTCTGTGTGTAGTTTAGAGCAATTAGCTGCATTTAGGATATTTCACATTATTGTCTATTCTCCTGACAGGTCAAGAAAAGTACCCCAGCAAGCTCTGTTTTGAAAGAGACATTATGAACATGTCCAAAGCAGTGTCTACAGCTGGGTTCAAGTGCTGCATTTCCAAGGTCTTTCCCTGGGAAGGAAATGATGATTGATTCTAATGCCTGTACACATTAATCAAAATGGGTATTTTCTTGACTGCCTATTCAAACAACACTTCTGACACCGTTTCCAGTCGGTGTCCCCAAGGCTCACAGCAGATGTTTGTTTGATGGCCTCTCATCTCCACTGTTGTTTAGAAAGTCCATTTGGAAATAATAGCTCTATTTCCAACCACAGAAAGCCAAGGCAACATTATCAGAATCGTTTAACCTGAGCAATCCAAATGAAAGCCCTGAGGGGGAAGAATATGTAACCACCACATCCATTAGAACTATTTTGGGAAAATGCTAGGAAATAAATGTGTTCGTGTTCTGAAGACCCATTTGTCTCTCCTTCCCAAAGCTGCTGATATATTTTCAGTGCTGCTGGGTGTTCAAACATGCAAACACTGGATGTTCTAAGTGTTGTGTAGTTGTAGCTGTGGTGTTTCATTCAGTAAGGCTACTTTGGTGTGTTGGAATAGGAAAATGGTTTAAAACATGATGTTGGTCTGGTTTTAATGGTGTGTTAAGATAACCCCAAGTTCCTCACTCTTTTCAGAGTGTCAGAAACTGTGCCTGAAACTGAAGCTAGTGAGAACTGTGTATGAACAAATATTTAATAAAGAGGGGACTCACATGGTTTCCTTGGCCATCACGAAGAAAGATTTTAGGTACCAGAGGGTCTCCATTTAATTTAATGTCTGAGTCACTGGCTCAAGCTAAATAGTCATTTAACCTTGACACAGCTCAGTTTAAATTTGCCTATGTAAGTGGGAGAAAAACGGTTCAGTGGGGGACTTTAATGTTTTTTCAACACAACTTGACCTTGTCTCCACCTGTGTGACCTGTGAAAGTCAGGATGCTGTCAGCTGGACCACGACTTCAGCACAGCTGTGCTATCAAGAGGGAGCTGATCCATAACAGCATTTGGCTCTTAAATGCTGCCTTTCAGCCAAAGTGTTTCTCTATGACCAATAAGATTCATTAGAGTTAGTCAAAGACTTACTTTCCTATTGTTCTCAATTCTTTATTCCACAAAACTACAATAAGGTTTTAGGGAAGGAAGATAGTTTTAATTTTTCCCTTGGACTTCATTGAAAAGCTTTGGATTTTCATTGCCAAAAATGAGAAATAGCATTAATAATAAAAAATCTGGCTTGTGTGATTTTTTATTACAAACAGCCCAACATTTATACATAAATAGGCATTTTCTTGCAAACAGCATCCGTTCCACCCAAGGTTTCTTTTAGGCTTCAGAAGCTTTCAGGGGAGCTCTAATTCTTATTTCTGCCATATCAAGAGGCCATCTGGGGCTCAGACAAATGAGATGTGGTGGCAGAGCCCCAAAGTGTCCTGTTCCCTGACATTCACTCTCATGACTGAGCCTCTGCAGGAAGAATGACATTCATCAGTGCTCCCGAGACAGCTCCAATATTGGGAATAGTCTTTATCCTTGGAATAGAGAACCAGCCTAATAATAGTATATCTGCTGAAAACTGCTGATGCTCTTTGGTTTTAAACATCCTCTGGAAAGATTCTGCTGCAAGCCAAGCTGTTGAGGCTGTGAGGAATATAATTTATTATTAATCATGTGTCTTTCTTCTGCTGCTGTCTACTGAACTCTTCCTTCAGGAAGGGATGCAGAGAAGAGGGAAATGTAAATTATGTTACTGTTCTCTTCCTGTCCCCCATCAGAGAAATGGCACTTGGCAATCAGAGTCCTTTTAACACAAACAGTCACTGGGCATTTTAAATAGCGGTTGGGTTTAGCTGGAGCACATCATGCTCCAGTACCTGTGTAAACATTAGACCCTATCTGCCTATTGTATAAATTTCCTCTCTGGGGGGCACCAGGAAGGTGCTGCTTTACCCACCCTGGGTTTTCCATAAAAGTGTATTTTGTGCTTTGAGGTGATTTATTGCTGTGGCTTCCTCAGCCTCATTTGAATCAGGATTTAAATAATTGGATTTCCAATATTTTCTTCCTATTTGCACTGCTGTTATAGGCAAGCAGCTTTTGTAGGACATAGGGCCTGTCATAGCTAGGAAAGAACATATTTTGAGTATAATAATCTCTAATTTAGCAAACAGTGTTAATTTACAAGGATTACAGGTTTTGGATTGTTGCTGGTTAGTGAAAACATCCAGGGAAAGATGAGTGCTCCAAAAAACTGAGACAGATGTTCTTAATGTGTGTTTTTAGTGTGACTTGCCAGCAAGCTGTGCCAGCTCATTATTGTACATAGTATGATATGTATGTGGCAAAATATATACCTTAATACTTTTGCCTCAGGAATATTGACTAAAGACTTCCCTTTCTATTTGACTGGTAATCTCTACATATATTTTCTGCAGGTTCCAAGGCTTGATATTCTGCCTCTTCCTAATTTATTGAACCAATGTGAGCTTCAAGTGTCTGTACCAGGTTATGGATGAACTTCATTAACAATTGCAAGGATAAGTTTAATTTGATATGATCAGTGGGAGACCAGGTGCCACAGCAGAAGTAGTATTGCAGGGATTTGCATGAGTATATGGGAGTCATAAAAACATGTTCTTTGCCTGGATTTGAGGCTGTTTTTACCCACAGAAGTGGGACCCTAGAAGAAATGTGAGGAACCAGGTTCCACTGTGTTGTTAGGAACTGGGAAGATGCTTGGCTCCCAGAAGAGAAGTCAGAGGCCAGAGGCGGGTTCAGGGTGCCCTGTTGGAACACGAGCAGACAGGAGGCAGCTCAGGTAGAGCTGGCACTGCTCCTGCAAGAAAAGGCAGTAATAGTCCAAGCAGACTTTCCTGGATCAATTGTCTGGCTGCAACAGTGACTTCCACCAGAAAACACCAAGCTGCTTTCACAAAGTGTGCCTCAGTCCCTTAACTCCTTCAGAAAATGGCTTCTTTAGCTAATTCTAGCTTCCTATGTGGTTTAGACTCTGAAGTTTGGGCATGTTCCCTTTCCTCTTAGGAAATGTCTGTGAAGGCATCCACGAACTTTATCATCCCTCTGTGCATTCTCAGCCTATTTAAAGGGACTGGAGAAAAGAAAAAGAAAAGGTAACAATTTAGTAATCCTGGAGGTGTACTGAGAGACTAATCTGGAGTGCAGTCATCCATCCTCCCTTGCTATTGAATTAACTCACTGTGCGTACCCAGTGCATACAACGAATAATGAGAGCTCATGCTGAATTCACAAACAATGGCAGAGAAGCCTCCAGGTTGTTCCCAGTGCCAATATACATCATGCCAGGGAATGTTCTGTGGTGTAATTGTACATCACAGGCCTTCCCTGTAGGACCACAGTGCCTGCCTCTACTCTGTTTCCTTTAAAAATACAAACCATGGATTCATGGTTTTTAGCATAACATGCACTCCTCCTTGGGTCTTGGAAATGCAAGAGCTGGAAGTAAACACTGGTGTAAGAGACACACAGCCTGCAAAAATAATTTTCCTGTACATTTGGGCTCTCCCTATTTCAATTATGAGATCCTGGGCTTTTTTGGAACACCTTTCCCTGGGGAGTTGTGAGCCCTGGGAATGCCTGAATAGCACAGGAAATAGGGAGCTTAGTGTGCTCTCAGAGCCTGGGCTCAATCTTTGCAGCTGGTTTTATGAGGAAAGGCTGAGTAAGAGCAGGGGGTTGTGAGCCTTGCGCAATGCCTGCTATTGTTTTGAAGTTAAATGTAGTTGTCAGTACACTTTGGGAATGATACTGATGCATGAACATGGCATGGAAGTGAGGAGTGAGAAAATTAAAGATATCAGAGGGTTTATGCTATGTTGTTAATCACCTCGCAAGTAGTACAGCCTAAGAAGTGCCTGTAACTTGTACAGGGCCTAGCATTGTGTTAGGGTCTTTCAGGTAAGAATAACCAGGAGAGCATGGTGATAACATGATATGCTGGACTGGGTCGGGTTTGTTTTTTTTTTTTTTTTTTGTGGTTTTGTCTGTTTGTTTGTTTATTTGTTTGTTGGTTTTTCCTTTTTTTTAACTTTTTTTTTTTTTTTTTTAGATTTAGGGGTATGTTTTGTTTGTTTATTTTGTTTTGGGGTTTTTTCCTTTTTCTTTTCAATGGCAATAGATTATCTATTTATTGCCTCGTCTGGAAGGCATTTATAATGATCAGTGTCAATATTTATGATGAAATAAAGCACTCTAAAATGTGGTTTTGCTGAGACTATTTTTCACCTGGCATTAATTCACTGAGTGCATAATACAGTCAGATGTGTTAGCCAAGAATAAACTCAGGCCCCAGTGTAGGGCTAAGGATGTTTAATGTATCTTGACAGTCATTAAGTAGTTGGTAAAGGACTAGCAATGAATCCATTATTCTCCTTATGAATCAATTCCTATTTATAGCAAACTATCAAAAATTCCATATTATAATATGGAGATTGAGATCATACATAATGGTTCTTTCACCAGAGGCAGCCATGAAAGGACTGGTGAGACTAGAACAAATTACAGTTAATGATAGACTCTTTCTCAGAGAATTAAACACTTTAATTGGTCAATCAGGTTCGTATTTGAGAAGGGAAGACTTGCAATTATGTGAAAGCTTGCCTGCTGTACTTTGGCAGCCTTATGGGCCTCTGGCAGTTTTTCATCAGGATTTAGATTTGTCATCATGTTCTAATCCTCACAGCTCCACCTCACCAAGAATGAAAGCTGCTGCTTGACCTCGTGGGGGTTTGGGGGTCCTTTGGAGGAACAAAGCTGGTAGATCAAGATTTGGTATTGATGCACTGCTGTCTTGGTGTACAATTCATTCTCAACCTTTGTGTATCAGCTGGAGTGTCTTTTGAAGAATTAAGTGAGGTTTGACTCCCAGACCCTTCTGCTTAAGGGTGAATTTCACCTTCTCTGCAAACACATGAGGCAGTGGCATCAGTTCCTTGTGAGTTTTGCTCTGAACTGAAGTCAGGGATGACTGGGTGGCAGCACTTGCTAGCAGCACTTGAAGACATGGGCTTTGTCCTACATTCTCATTTTTCAGGCGAGAGTAAGCTTGTATCTTACATTTAATTCACAAGAGATCACTGAACATTAGCTTAGAAGACCCAGCATGTGCAGCAAAATTCATTACATGTGTTCCTGGGGAAAACCTTTCTCCACTCTACCTCAGTTGAGCTCTTGTTAAACATCAAGATAACTCCATGTAGTGTTCTGCCTTGCAAGTTTAGTTTGTCATTTGTTCAGAGAAGGTTTCTTTCTCAATCTGTGTTTTACCAGTCTGCTCTCTACACTGCCCTGATTCTCTAGGCTTTGAGGTGCTAATGTTGTGTTGTGACTGCTTTTAGCAGGCTGTGTTACAGGATCTGTAACACAGCACCGTTTGTGCAGGTTTCTGGGTGTCCCATATGAATCACTGAGCTGGAGCAGCTGTTCTACATCAGAGAAAGCTCTGCCTTCTCTCCTCTGGAGGGTTTCATATTAGAAGTAAGGTAGGATTTTGTTCAAAGCAAAACAAGACTCTACCTTGCAGCAGAGAGCAGTTCTTGCTTGATGATTGTGGGGAACACAATGTGCTTTAGGCCTGGCTAGTTACTGCCAGCAGTGATTGTGTGACACCAGTGAAAGTTCACATTGCAGGCTTTGTGCCTGTTCAGAGAGCTTAGTAAGTGAGCTTTGGAACCACAAAGGAGACTTAGCTTTTCCCCACATGGGAAGGGAGAACAAGAGAGGGTTGCTTTGGGGACACCACAGAAGCCTCTGTGCTGAGCTGAGCAGTCTCATCCATTGTCAGGGTCACAGCACAGTCTGCAGCTTTGGATTAGGGGGCATAGAACTGTTTTGGGCAAAGCATGGAAGGCTGCAGAAAGAAGATGTAGTGGAATATAAAACTTGGCAGCTTGAAGACTTTAGATGACAGGAGAGAAAGAGAAGCTGGACCTTACACACCACCACTCACACAGACTTGCCATGGCATGGCCGGGACTGAGGCACTGTGAAGGCAGCAGGTATTCTCCTGGTAGATTAATTTTGCTACATTATCTTCTGGGATTGATGAGTGCCCACACATCCTCACTTTCCCCAGGCAGATGAGTCCTTAATCCAGCTTTCAAACCATTTAGAAAATGAGATGTTTGTGTGTCCTGACAAAAAGCAGTCACCGGTGGCCAGCGGTGAAAAGCCATCAGCGACCATGACAAGACCCTGGAGAAAACCTGTACCAAAGCAGCTGTGTTCTCTGCTGCCTTTTACAGAGGACAACCCACTGTTTCCTACACTGTCATTTCTTTCCACCCCCTACAGAGAAGTCTTCTTTCAGCTAAGCAGAGCAATGTTGAGGGCAGGTCCTCCCCAAACCATGCCAGTACCTTGAGAGGGCACACACTGATAAATGGGGCTGTGGCATGGCTGCAGTCACTCCTGGGGCAGCAGCTCTCAGGGAGTGAGGGGGATTTCTTGTAGGGGATAAACACGTGTCCCTAGATGAGAGAAATCCCAGCCCATCACTGGATAAAGCTGGGGTTTGTGTCTATAAAGGGTGGAGGAGCAATGAAGGCATCACAACCTCTCTCAGGGCAGCTGGCAGGAAACTTGTGGAGGCTGAGGGACTGAAGAGGAGCCTCCATGCTGCTGGGCTTTGCCAGGAAAAGAGCATAGGCACCAAAATAAGGACATCATGATACCTTGAAGAAGGTAAGAAACCAGCCTTGTCAGGGCTGAAATGGAACAAAAAACACTGGCCAGCTGAAGAGCCCCATGTCTGCCCTTACCCAGATCCTGAGTCAGCCATGCTGCCCTTAAAATCCAGCTGCTTGCCTGGTTGCCAACCAGTCTGGGTCTCCTGAAGAAGGAATCTGCCTCCTCTGCCTCTTCCCAGAGGTCAGTTCCAGCTCCCCCGTGTCCCTGGAGTCTTTCCCAGTGGGAAGTGCAGGCAGCAGCCTGGCAGTGCAAGCATCAGTGGGCAACAGGGCTGTGCCATTGCTCCCAGCAATGCTGCCCCATGTAAGCCCCTGCTTTGGTCCAGCTTTTAATTACAGAACTGGGAGCTCAGGTTTGCTTAGGTACAAGAGAGTTTGTTGGAATTCGCCACGGGTTATTCGCCAAACACCTTACAAATATTATTAAATTAAATGTAAATGCTTTGGAAATACAAATGCCAGCCTATATTTTTATCTCTCCTGTGTTGCTTAGGCATACAGGAGAGAGGAGCTGGCTCAGGGTAGGGTTGTCAGGAGTCTCTGAGCTTTTAGTGTTCTGACATTTAATAACCATAGCCCCACTTCTCATATTGAGCTGATAAATTGGCCCTGCACCAAGGGAGCCCAGGTTTATTCAAAATATCCCAGCCTTGCTCATTATTGTGACAAATCCATACTCCAGGCTTGCTGCCAGGTTGAAAGACTGAGTTCCTGATCAGCAAACTTTGATGACAACCTATTCAATATAACTTGCTATATTAGCAGATGAAGTGGGAATGAGCCCCAGAGAGATGAAAAGCCGGCAGAACTTCTGTTAACAATTAGGCAAAACTGCTGCCTTCATGCTGCATTTGAATGAGAAAAAGCTTTTTGATGCACTGGGCCTTCACCTTCTGTCCTTCCTCTACAAGAGGTTCATGTCACCTAACAGCTATGACCTTTTGGCTTTGCCTAAGAGGAATATGTCACTGCTGTACCTTAGGATATGTTTGAGAACTCCTCTTTTTTTTTCCCCTGTAAAACACAAATACTTCTGTGGGCTTTAAAGAGCAAATTACTTCTTGACTTGTTCTATGTCTTCAGAAAGTACAGGAGCATCCACAAGGTCATGCTGGTCTCAGTTTCATACTGTGCTAGAAAATGGAGGGGTGTCCAGGTGAATTGTTTTCAGAGGTCTCATGTGTTTTGAACTTGTTCTCCCCATTGTATTTGTCTCTTCTCATCCCTTTTTGCTGTTAGTTCACTGTTTTTCCTGCCCAGCTGGAAGCAGTTCCCCACAGCTGTCCATTGCCACGCAATGATCCCGGTAAAGAAAACGTTATATTGTCTTCTTCTTCCCCACTGTGGCAAGCAGGAAGTTTGGCAGATGATGTTTCCTGACAGGAAGCTGATGCAGGGCATAGGAATCTCTGTTATCTCAAAAAAAAAAATCACCAAGCAATGCAATTTAACATGAAACTACTTTGGTGTGATTGACTCCAATTGTTATTCATAGCGTGGCCTCACATTTGCATTGTTATCTGGGAATGAAATTGTCACATCTCTGTCCCCTGTAAGATTTGTGATTGTCTTGCAAGCTGGAGAGTCAATTTAAATTGGAGGGGCCAGTTAATAATGTACAAGATAATCAGTTTCACATGGCTGTTCTCAGAGATATTAGGGAAAGTATCAAAGTATACCATGTGACACAATTAGCATCATACAGAAGGATCTGGAATCAGCACAGTATCTTTGGTATCTACCTGGTAATTATTACTATGATTCCCTGGCTTAATTACATTTATACCTGCAAGATTACAAGATAATTATGCTTGAATTTATTGCAGTAAACTAGAAATTGCATGGTTTGTTAACAACAGACAAGTAGAGTATAATTGGCAAACACGACATGGTTAGTTGTGCAACATCTGAGAGCACGTATTATTACTTCCAAGATGCAAGATTATTGTGTGAGAGGCAAGCATGAACCCCAGCCAGTTTAGCACCTGGTAATAGGAAGCAAAACACCAAGGAAAAAAACTACCCTGTAAAGCAACCTGGCAGTTCTCTAGGGCTGGAAGCAAAATCTTGAAAATTAGAGTTCAGAAATGTAGCAATTTTCTACACCCTATTTTCCTTTCTATTTGTGATTTTTCTGTCTTTTCTGGGCTGGGATGCCAACAAGCATTTTTACCTTTTGCATACATTGTAGGCTTGACTAAAAAGTATTTTCTGTGATTGCAGCTAGCTGGCCTTTGATGGCCTGAGCAGTTTCCACGTGAAACAGAGGGATAGAAATCTGGCCACCTTATTCTTTGGGTTCAAGGGAAGATAACACATTCTGATGGATAGGGCCCAGGGCAGAACATAACACACTTGCATGGGTTTTTTTCCTGTGCCCCTAGAGGTATTGCCTTTGCCTCCTGCAGACAGATGCTCTCTCTCTGCTGAGACTCTGCCTAGCACACTGCCTCTCCAAGCTCAGTTAAGCCTTCTGGGCACAGGCAAAGCCTGGAAAGGGTAATAAAGATGCAGTGGGAACCCAGCCAGTGATGGGGATGTTTTTCTCAGTTAATTGGCAGTAGCAGTAAACCATGTACCCCAGGGCTGCATGCTTCAGACACTGATCAGGCAGGTTTTGCTCCAGAGTCAGGGGGCATTTGATCTGAGCAGCACATGAAGGATTCAGCTCAGCTCCTGTAGAATCAACAGCACTGGTGCGGTACAAAAATGTCACTCACTTGAGACTCCAGCCATCACCTGGGCTGGGGCACCAGCAGTTTTTCTAGGAGTTGCCTTGTACCTACAGTGCTTTTCTAGGTAAATATGAAATTCTCACACCTTGGCTTTTTGTTCCTTGCATACTTAAAAAAAATTAAAAATATAAAAGCAAAAGCCTCTTGAAACTCATAAGCTTTTTCCTTGCCAACAAGTCATGTAGAGTTGCCTCCAGGTTTGCTGAATGTCCTGGGACTTCAAGAATATCAAGCAGGATATTGAAGTATCTGGTATCAGCATAACCCTGGGCATTTCTACACATCCTGAGCTTTCTGCAGACATCCGGTGTGAATATTCCTTGGTGCTTGTGTGCAATGACAGCAATTTCACTGTGTGATAGTTGTTTTCACAATGGCAATGTTTCATTTCACCTAGAAACTTTGAAAAAGTTTCAAATATATTTAAGCTTTGTGGCTAGGCACTGAGTGGATAAGCCTTTATACCTCCTACTGGGACTACTTAAGGATAGGGGTACCAGGAAAATGAAGAATTTAGTTTGGTGCACAGACAGTGTTAAGAATAACAGAAAGGAAGAATTGTGAATTCTTTGCAGTACAAGAACAAGGCTAGAAACAAATTCTATAGTAGAGCTCAGTGGAAGATAAATTATGATTATCTGTTATAAAGCAAAGATTTTTTTCCAAAAGTGTTTGAAGAAACCAGATGACTTCTGAGAAAAATGTCTCCTTATTTGAAAACACTTTTTCTTCCCCTTCAGGAAAAGAAGCATAAGAGGGATTTAAGCAAACCCTACCTAGTGAACTTGCCTTTAGTAGCACCTTCAGCATCTGAATCATTCCTTTGGTTAGATATTCTATATAGCAATGGGCTGTGTTATATGACACAGTTGTCTTTTTAGAGTGTGTATTCAACCATGCCACTGAAATTGGGAAAGACCTTCAGCCAAAATCTGTGATTCTCAGGCTAATATTTTACATAGGTTTTTTTTCCCCCCCTTAATTCCTAAAATTTCCAATCGTTAAAATTAAAATTAAAGGAGCAGCAGTTTTTAATCTTCAGTGACAATGTGTAGCTTGTTTATAGTGTGACTGTCTCTCTGCTGCTCCCCAAAAGAAGAGCTCGAGTCTGGTAAGAGAGGACTCAGTCTTTGCTGAACAGAGGCTCGGCGTAACTCCATTTCTTCACAAATTTAGACTGGGGCTGCCACCCTGCAGCAAGTAGTTTGCTTGCCAGAAGTTGAGCCAGGAAATCAAAAAGCTCCTCCAGAGTCACAGCAAGGACACTGGGCCCAGCACTGGTTTCAGAGAGCATCAGGACAATGGCTCATGATCTTTTCAGAGCAAAGGAACAGTGACTTAAGAGGGTCCTAATGCAAATAACGATTTTCCTCTCAGCGAAATGAGTGCTTCCAGAGGATTTGTTAAGAAACAAGGAAGGGAGGATCTAAGTCTGTTTGCACCCACTTTGTTTTCTTTTACTCTTTGTCTCTTTGTAAATCGGTGTGTTTTAACAGAACGGCAAAGACAGCTGCTTTTGCAGCACACCTATTGTATAAATCATCGAAACACATCTATTTTCTAAATCCTCGAAACTAACCTGCAGGTAACAGAGCTGCACAAGGCTCACCGAGGGGTGGGCCGGAAAGCCCCGCTGAGTGACATCCTGCTTTCACCGACACGGGATGCAAAAGGCACTGGGAGAAGCAGGGATGCAGGAAGGTGACAGATCTGCTTGCCCTGCCTCTTGCCACCATGACAGACCCAAATCAGGGTATCTGAGAGATAAAGCAGCACTGGTTACACAAAGCTTCAATGCCTGCTCCTCTCCAGTTCCCAGTGCTAGTGATTTGTGCTTTCACATTATTCACGAGTTGATTCCTTAAAAAAACCCAACAACCCCCACAAATCCCAAACCACACACACAAACAAAACCAACACCAGTTTATTTCTCCTAATCCCCCTCCCCAAAGATCAGGCACAAGAAAGAACTTTTCCAGCAACTGAAATTACAGGAGCAAGTGGAACTGGAACTCCAGCACCAGGTGGGAATTCAAAGAGATAATTGTTTACAGGTCCAAACAGTAACTTTGCCCTTAAAACAAACATCTTCAGTGCCTCCTGATCACACTGTTGTTGCCACAGAGCTGACTTTCCTACAGAAGCAGATGAGCACAGACTAATGGAACTGAACTGCTGTAGTGCTACCAGAGTGTTTAAATGACCACACTCTTAAATGCCAAGGTACAAGACACTCCCCAGAGCAGACAATTTCACTTCATAATTTTTGTCAGCTGCATCTCTGCACCACCGGGTCTCACTAAGCCATCTTTGGTGGTGACTGGCCCAAATTCAGCTGTTGTGCTTGACTGCTAAACAGCCACACCTGTTGGGGTGTCTGCTAGAGGTGAAATTTTCCTCCCTTGTACGTGGCCAGGCAGTGTTGCCTTTGAGGTAGAGAGGGTCAGGAGCTTTTGTCTGGTCCTGGAGGCTGGTTTTGATGTGAAGCTGCTCTATCCTTTTGGATATTTTTCACTGTATGTTGTACTTTAATAACACTGGGGATATAAGATATGGAATGATTTTGTGTGACTGTAAAGTTGCTCTTGTTTTGTGCACTTACTTGCAGAGTTGTGTTTGTGTAGGGAGTAGGTGCTGTTGCCTTGTGTCAGAGGGTGTGTGCTGACACTGCTGAAGTTTGCTCATGGGTGACTTGTCACAGGTCCTTTACAAGAAGAATATATAAATAAGTTCTGAGTAAGTATCTTTTGGCTAGACATAGTTCAAGGTGACATAACATTTTATGTAGAATTCTTTGCTTGGTGCGCATGTGCTTTTACTGCAAGAAAGAGGAGAATTGTTGGGGCTGAGGGAAGTGTTGCTGTCTAGATCAAGAACCTTTCATCTAAGGGAACTTCTCTAACTGTTTTTCTGGAGTTCTCAAAGAGTTAAGGAAGCTATAGCTCCAGTCGCTGCCCTAGGCATGTAACTCTGCCTCTGTGTGAATTTAAACAGACTCTTTTCCTTTGTGCATTGCTGTTTGAAAGGAAGAAACTAAAGCCTCCGTTCTGATGCTTTGACATTTGAGCAGTTCCTTCACTGCTCAAATGTGTACTTAAAGAGCCTTAGCACTTTCTTCTTCTCAGGAGTGGGTTGTTTGTGGCTCTATTTCTTTTGATAAATCTAGTAGTCCAATAGGAACTGACTTTGCAGCACTAAATAGCTGTTGCTTAGGACCTGAAATC
This sequence comes from Motacilla alba alba, assembly GCF_015832195.1. NCBI lineage: Eukaryota > Metazoa > Chordata > Aves > Passeriformes > Motacillidae > Motacilla > Motacilla alba. Next base: position 57,394,541 of record NC_052031.1, read on the forward strand.
CACAGTGTATCTATTTTGGGCTACTCTTAGTCTCGTCCAGCAGGCTGAATGTCCATTAGCAAATGGAGCTGATCATTCTGTTCAGCTGCACTTGAAAGGAACCTTCTCTGTGTGCTATCAGCTAATGCCTCAGTGAGGGAGGTGATGGGAAAGCTGCTTTTTTGGGAGCATGTCTTCTGTTCTGACCACTTCAAATATAGATTGACCTTTATGGCCAGCATGCAGTGTTACTTTCCTGGAGCCCACCTGCTGATGGGGGTAAAATAATGCTGGACTTGGAGCTAGTAAAAGGTGAAAAATCCCTCTTTCACTCATTGATTCAAAATGTATCCAGGCCTCTGCATTTGTAGCTGGTTTGACTGCAGTGGTTGCTACGGGAAGAGCAAGTGCTCACTCTGAGGAAAATGAGAAAGTAAATTGTTTGAACAACCTGAAGTGAAGACAGGAAAATCCAATGTATTATTGTGGTGAAGTCAGTCATTTAGTTTGGAAGGTGATGTGATGCTCAATTAATTAGTGTTTGCTAAGCGTTTTAAAATTCTGTGAAGAAGTTACCTGAGATTTGTAGAGCTTGCTAATGGCCTTATGCTGTAAGCTTTCAGGGCTAGATCATTATTTAAACTGAGTGCTAGAGCTGTTTTCATTAAAGGGTCTGTCAGCACTTACATTATTGAAAAGTGTTTTAATATTAATTCTTGTTCCTGGTGAGCATGGTGGGAATGCATCCACCTGGACTGATGACTTCCCACCCCATGGGACTGAAGGGTGTTTAAGCTATTGTTAGTCCTGGAACTGCCTTTATCAGTCTGGTAAATAACAAAAACTTCTTCCCTACTGAGATGTTTGGTTGTGATCAGTTAACTTACTACAGCTGAGGCACAGGAGCTGAAGGTGGGAAAACAATGTGAGAGGATGAAGAGAGTTGAGATAATGTAGTATTGGGTTTTGTTTGGATTTTTAAAGAAAATACACACAAGAATGAAAACCTGAGGTCGAGGGGAAATGAAAGAGAGGTCCTTGGAATGTCACTAATTCAAGCTTCAAATACTGTGACAAAGGTTGTGTACTTGGAGCTATTTTATCTGAGGTACATTCAGGTTTTCCATGCTTCTTGCTGAAACCTCAGGGTTAACTTTCCCTTTAGTCTGCTTTTGTTTTTCTGTTGAAACCTCTAAAACAACAATTTGGCAAGAGAAATCTTTCCTGTGCATGAATTCAAAAAGAACAAGCAAAGCATAAATTAGCATTTGTATCAGAGAGACACTCAAGAGAATGGCGTCAAAGTCACAGGACAAAAAGCTCTGTGTGTGTTTTGGTGGTCACCTTGCTGATCCATAAGACACTCTTGACACTGACAATGAAAGCCCAACAAAAGGAGAAGGAGTGGTTCTATGTTTAGGTTTCTGACTTTGCCCTCTAGAGACCTGAGTATTTCCCTCCATCCCTTTATCCTTGGGTAAGCAAGAACAGCTTTAGAGCACAGCTGAGCAGGGAAAAGCCAATTGTGAGGCCATGAGTTCTCATTAGTAGGTGAATATTGATGACTTCTGCAAGAAATGAAGGTCGTGGAAAGCTGTGATGACCCGAGTCCTCACACGAGTGTTTTGCTAACTGTTTTTAAAACACCATCGACGTCTTGGGAACAACGATGGCTTTGCTTTCCCCTTGTGCTTGGATGTGTGGCAAGGACTGACTTAGCCAGAGGACAATGTGAATTCTTGTGCCCTGTATTTAGGATCTCTGTTTTCTGCTGAAAACTGAGTTGCTCCTTGTCTTGGATGGTTGCAAACTAAAATAATAAGGTATTTGAATGCTAATGGTTGTCACTTTGGTTCCTTGTGTAGACAGACAAGAGGCTGCTGGGAGAAAAAAATGTATATATTCCCTAGGATCATCTTCTGTCAGGGGAGGCTTTTAATTTTAAAATGAGCTCATTTGCCTTTCAAGCTTACTCTGGCATAGCCTATATACTATTTCCTTTTATTTATATTAATTTTTGGAGCCATTCACTTTAGGAGACTCTATGGGAATAGTGCAGGAATCAAGTCGGTAACTGCCTAGGGGCTTTTTGGGGTTTGTTTTGTGTTTGAGAACACTTAAAATTGCACAAGGTGAGATGAGAGCTGAACTTGTGATTAGGAAACCTGTTGTTTTCTAGAAATGGGCAGATAGGAACTCTGTAGGCACATTTTAAAGGAGCTGATGCTGAGTGAGAAGGCTCCAACCTCCCCTCAGAGGTACAGGATCTGTGTTAGTGCCAAAAGCAGGAGCGTTGACTTTAACTCACTGATCTGAATGGGAACAGCAGAGGCGGTGATCAGCGTCTGCTGGGTTTAATACCTTGCACAAACACAGGGATATTAAAAGTACATAGAATAAAGAAGCAGGCAGAAGACTTCTGGGGTCTTCATTCAGACAGTGGACACAGGATGAGTCTCAGTGTTCCTCTGTGTTGTCTTGTCACTATAAACAGCCCTGGGAAGTCACTAATACAGCTCTTCGAACACAGGACACCTTCATTCTGCTCTTCTACATCCTCTATGTAGTAAAACCCAGTGCTCATCAGTAACTGGTTTGACCCCAGGTGCCTTCAGGAGTAGAAACAATGAGAACAGGACTTCAGGCTGTGTGCAGAGTGAAGGAGCAACACATCTGAAGGAAAGATATGATTGTTAATGCTACTGTTGCAAACTTCTAGATAAAATGGGATTGGTCTTTTGCAATACACTGTGTGTGAAAGTGTAACACAGAGAAATGGTGGGGGGGGGGGGGGGGGGTGGGTTCAATGGACTTTTTTTGTGGTTGTTTCTTTTTCTCCCCCTTCTGTTGTGGACTTGGGTAGGAGCTGGCTCTGGCAGGACCAGAGGTTTTCTTTCATCACTAGTACAGGCCTGTTTCCATAAGGTGTTGCACTTCTCTGTGGAGACCTTCCACAGACTTCTCTGTGGAACACCTTTCCCCTCTCCCTCCAGCCCTTTTGGTATTTCCACAATACAACACAAAAGCAGAGGCACTATTTTGTCCCCGGAGTCTGCCATGCTACATGGAGGCAGAAGTATAGTTCTAAGATGACAAACTCTGATCCTGGTGACCTGTTAAGGTGTTTTATCCTGTCTCGGTGGAAGAATTCATGGGAGTCAGGCTGGGGACTGCCTGCCACCTTGGAATGGGTGTCAGCAAGGATGTGGTCCTGGTGGGAGGTGCTCCAAATCCAAGGTGCCTGCTTTCTGTGGAGGAGGATAAAGCCTTTTGAGAGGAGCTATGAGAAATGGAAGGTTCTCAGTGACAGAAACAAAATTACTTGAGAGGAAGAACCTGGTGCACTGGGACTGTGGCCATTAGCAGCAAGCACAGTGGAACACTGGCAAAGCAAACAGCAGGGCATGGCTGCTTTAACAATCCCTGCTGTCCATCTGTCCTAAGGAGCAAAAACCCCTGGATGGCTGCCAGGACAAAGTTTTGGCACCTGCACCAGGCTGACACAAAGGCCTGACTGGTTTGCAGCTGGAGGTGGGGGGTGAGCAGGGCAGGGTGGGATTTGCTTATTTTGTCTTTTCATCGGTTGGTTTTCTTGGCGGTTCCTTTGCATGTATAAACATTTCCTCCCTGTGTTCCCCTGCCTTTGTTGTTTCCCCTGGTGAATTGATATTGCTGCTCTTATTGAATGATGATGGGGTTTTTTCGTCTTTATTTTCAAACATTAAGTGAGGTGAGTTAATGTGTGGGTGGAAAATGTCACAGGCAAGATGTGTTGCCCTTGGCATGGAGGGGAAGATCTTTGCCAATCTCCCTGAAGTCCTGTGCTGCTGGCTGCACTGCTCTTGTACCAAGCAGAGATGGACACAGATGGAAGCATATTGTGTTTTGTGAATGAGGGCCATGGTCAGAGCTGAAGTTTGGTGTTTTTAGCATGTATTTATTGCCTCTGTTGGCCCCTCATTCTGTAATGGCAGCACCTAGGGCTCTAGATCTGGATGCTGGGAGGTTCTCTGCATCCAAACCTCACAGACTTGGCTGCAGCATTAACTGAGGTCACTCTGATGAGGAGTTTGCTCACTCTTCTGCCTCCTTTCCCCCACAGCAGCTCTTGATGTATTAAGCAGGCTGCTGGAACCAGAGCCATGTGCATGATGTAACTGCCCAGCACATGTTGAAGAGCTCTGGGAATCTCATAAGCCAGAAATTTTGAGCATGCCCTCTCAGTGCGGAGTGCTGTTTTCCCCCTAGCCCTTCCTTGCAGAGGTGGGATTAGCTTCTGACACTACACAGAGCATTTGGGCTGTCTCTGAATCCCTGCTGGTACTTGCTCTCACTCCAGAGGAGTGTTTCCATCAGAAGCATCAACTGTCACCTGCAGTTCAGCCCCAGCTAAAGCTCTGAGGCAGCAGGAAAGAGCAATGGTTCACCTCAGCCAGCTACTCCATGTAATTCATATCATTTGTATTTGTGTGTCATAATAATGAGCAGTGTTGCTTTTCAGTGGAGTAGAGTTTCCACTCTTCAGCAACAATAAATACTGCATAGATTTTCTTTGCTATGTAAAACAAATAACCAGTGCTTGTTATTAAAAGATAATTCTTGCGGTGTTAATATCTGATATTGTTGCATAAACAAAGATGCTTTTACATGGATGAAAGGTTATCTAAGAACTCCCATTTTTTTTTAAATAATTCAATCTTACATTTATTTTGGTTGTTTTGTTCTTGTTTTTGTTGGGTTTTTTTCTCCTCACATTTCCACAATCTATTGTAAAAAGATGACTGTGGTTTGCCTCTGTATAGAGATGGTGGGTGACATGTGAGGTAATTCTTTACAAAGTAATGGAATATTAAGGCTGGAGCGTGTGTCTGTGTGTGGTGACAAGCCATCCTTTCAACTAGAAAGCAAGAGATGTTGCCGAGGACAGGACTATGAGGTGTAAAAGCATTCTTAAGAACTGGGGTGAAAGCCTACTGCTGGCTTGTAGGTGATGAGTTGAAACCTATGGTCTGAACAGTTTTACATAATTTTCATGTATCTATATTTACTCCTTGAGAAGCAGTAGGTTGCAACTGAATCAATTTTTTTCTTTTGTTGATTTGAAAAGTATAGTAAATTTACTGCTAGGTTTTTTCCTCCTGCTTTCTGCTCTTTTCCCCACAGCAGTTTGTAATAGAGTCTAACAAGGAACATAGGTATGTTACAGGTTCCCCTCTTAAAACCAGGCCTACCAAAATTGGTTCCTTTCAGCAGATGCACGGCTCCAGAACATCAGTGGGATTTTGTGGTAATAAATGCTATATGGCCATGCTCTTTACCAGTCTGTCCCCAAGACTCTCTTCATTTATCTCTTGAAATACTAAAGATGCCAGCATGAGAATGGGGCTTGTGTGGTCAGAAGTTCTTTCCTTCCACTTAGAAGGAAACCTTTGGCACCTGAGTGATGCAAGCCCAGATTAATGGCTAAAGTTCAGAAAACCTGAGAAGCCAAGGGAGCAGGGGCAAAATTAATTGAAGGTTGGGCTGTAGCAGCCTACCATCAAAATATGAGCTTCTAATGTATAACATGTGTTCCTGCTTTCATTTGTCTGTTTTACAAGAGTTAATACACAACATTCCCAAGGTTCACAGGGGGACTTTTCTCCCTCTAGGCTATTAGCTACAGTAATGGCTTATTTAGAAAGTTAGACTTTCTCCCTGCTGGGGGAAAATGTGGCCCTGAAGGAGAGGAAAGGGGGAGGAAGAGGAGAAAATGGAGTATTTTGTTAAAGCAACTTAACAATACAATGCCAGAGGAAATGAATCAGAAGAGAGCGATTTCTGCAAGCATGTATTTTTTTTTTTTTTTTTTTTTTTTTTTTTTTTTTTGCTTTGTGAAAACAAAGAAGTTTAAATCCTGGCCTCCTAAGAGCCAATAGGGCCCATGTTTAACTTAGGATGGTAACGTGGGGGGGTCCTGGTTCCGTTGCTATGGGCAGAGGAAAGTATTTCCAGAAGAACAAAGGATTGTTAGCTTGGTTTCTATCTTTACAACCTTCTAGGGGCACTTCCCAGGATTGTGGTTTTTCTGTTTAGGGGTTTTATTTTTTTTGTGTTGCTGTTTTAGTTCTTATATTTTCCCATAAGAAATAGCCTCCTCCTTCCTTACCTCACACCTGAAAACCTACAGCTCTCTTCTAATGTCATCTTCCACAGAAAATGAGGTCATCTGCACCTCATGCAGTGTCATCTTGTACTGGTGGCGCTTGGCACAATCCCCTGGTTCCTTCCTGCTGCACGCTTACCCAGCTCTGGGGAGTCTTAACACAGCCCTAAGCTGTGCCCCACCAAGGAGCTCAAAGGAACCATCTGGCAGGCAGGGACTTTGGAGGACTGTAAATAGACCCCTGCTTTTCTTGGACTTGCCCTTTGTGAGAAGGTATGAGAAGGTTTCCTTCCTCTCTGTTTCCTCTGTAAGTGCGCTTTGCTCCTTTAGAAAGGGCAGAATGGGAGGATGTGCTCCCAGCCCCACACCCTGGGAGGCTTAGAGCAATCTGCCTGTGCATGTACAATCCGTAGATTCTTAATATCCGTTTGTGGGCAGATGGCTGGTGTGGTTTTGTCTGTTTGCATTTCCAAACCATCCTGGCCTTTTCTAAGGGTGGTTTCCTGGAACAAGCCCTCTGTGGGCTTTGAGTGGCTGATTCATGATTGCTATCTTTCGTCTAAGACTGCTGGGTGAGAGGGGTGTTTAATCTTGGCCTTTCACATGGACTGACAGCTATTTCACACCTCTGGTGGCTTTTCACAGTGCTTTCAGTATTCGCTAATGCTGAGCTGGAAATATTGCTCTTTTCCCTCTCCATTAGGGCATATGAATAATTGACTATTTGCAGATATTCTGAAACATATTCAGCTCCTCTTTCTCCCTCCACTCTAGAAACCCTTAGAATAAGGGAATAATGGAATAAGGGTTTCTAGAATGGAGGGAGAAAGAGGAGCTGATGGTAAGGAGGAAGGAGTGGAGGAAGAAAGAGAAGCTGATGTGCCAGAAGCTGGTGCATTCTGGTGGGCTTTTTTTTTGTGTCTTGTGTTGCTTGACTCCTTTATCCATAAGTGGTGACAGCAGTCAGGGAGTGAAATTCTGCTCTGAACTTCCATTGCCTGTGCTCTACCTGCCTTTCTTTGTGCAGCATTTCCTGGCTCCTGACTGCAGGCCCTTGAAAGTAGCAGAGAAGGGTTTTGAAGCAAGTCTCTGACCTCTTCTCTTGCATGCTTTGAAGGAGCAGCATTTTTCCTGCTACAGCACTGGCTGTGGCCAGGCAGGAAGTGTGCCCATGCACAGCACACAAGGGGGTCAGGAGGAAGATGTTTTGCATGTTCTACATGACCTTGTCATTCAAGCCAGAACATGTTCTTGTGGTTTTTGACTTGACCTGATGTAATGGAGCAGCCCAACAGGGGCTGGACCGTGGGGGTGAAGGCTGTGACTAAGGGGGATCCCAACAGGGGCTGTTCAAGACCCTCTGTCCCCAGAGCCCAGGGTTGCAGTACCTGGTGACAGCAGGTTGTCCTCTTTTCCCAGGCAACCAGTGACAGGACGAGAGGACATGGCCCCAGACTGCACTAAGGGAGGTTGAGGAAAGTCCTCCTGAGGTCCAACCTCACTGAAAGAGCTGTCAGGCATTGGAACCGGCTTCTCAGGGATGTGGTGAAGTCACCATCCCTGGAGGTGCTCAAGAAATTGTGACACTGAGTGCCATGGTCTAATTGACCAGGTAGAAATTGTTCTAAGGTTGGACTCATTGATCCTGTAGGCCTTTTCCAAACTAAATGATTCTGTGACAATGTCAGGATCCACTGACAGACCTAAACAAGGTAAAATGGTGGACCAGGTCTGGGGGAGTTCCGCTGTGAACAGCAGGAGACTGGAGATGGAGCTCCTTTGAGTATTGGTAAAAGAATTATCCACTGTACAGCATCAGAAATGACCTTAACTGCAGCACAGGCCTGGGGCTTTTTGGGGACCGCAGATGGGGCTGCATACAACACATGGCCCCAGTGAGGGCTGGAACCCTGGAGCTGAGCTGGGCCCATGGACAGGGGGTCAGGGTTCTGGGCCCCCAGGTGAGACTTGCAAGGCAATTAAGGCCACAGGTGTCCTCAGGGCTCTGAGAGCCAGAGCTCTGTTAATACATCTCAGGATTGAGTCATGTTTGATTTTTATGAAAAAACACTAACTGGTCAGCATGCTGTCATAAAGCATAGTTAGCGGTTTTGTTGTCCAAGACAAAGCATAATTACAATTTTCTTGCTATTCAACAACCTTTTTGAAAAATGGCACAAAAATGGCATTGGTCAGAAACCAGTGAAAATAATGTACCAGTCAAGTGTGTGTATGAGAAATGAAACAAAAGAATGATGTGAGTAATTGGTTGATCTACTCATAAGACGGCTGGAAATGCATCTTCCAAAATACACAAAGTGGAGGAGTCTGAGAAGGCCGAGGAGGGTATTCTGTCATTCCAAGCCATGTGTCCCTTGTCTTATTCTTGTCATATTCTTGTGAATTTCTCCTCAGATCCTGTGTGAACAGTTGATTAGCAAAGCATCAATTCTGCTATCAAATAAGTGATGCCTCTGAATGCTAATAGACACATCTTCATTTGAAATATTATTTCTCCTCAAAAGAGCCTCAATAAGGAAATCTAAGTGAGAGTTACTGATGAATGATTAGCACTGTTTTTTTGAAATGCTGCCCAAAAAATTAGTATATTCTTCTGTTTTTAGCGTAGGAAAAATACAAGGGATCAAAATAAGACTTTTTAAGGTGGAACTCTCATTAGGGCTGCTTATGTATGAAGGGGGTGTGCCACTGGAGTTGGACCACAATATGAACTCTTTTTAGCCCAGTCTTCTGAGACCTTTAGGGGATAGCGATGGGGCGAATAAATTGCAAAGATCAAGATCTAAGCCCTTGCTTTAACCTATTGCACAGATGAGCACGAGGGATGTCTGGTTAAGATATAGGAAAGGGTTTTTAAACACTTTTTTGCAGGTATTTTTTAATGTCACTTTGAAAACTTGTGCTGGATGTTAGCAAGGGTTGCTTCCTGCTGTCAGATTTATTGTTTCAGCCATGATTTGAAATGCTAAAATACTATTAAAGAGGTTTCTAAGCATTATTTCTAATTCAACCAGACTTAGGAAATTCTGCTTGTCTACTTGGGTGTTTCTGAAACTTCTAGCCCAAACTGCAGATGCAAGAAGTCTGCATGAGATGATTTATTTTACAACTTGTAATATATCAATCTTGGAGGATCCATGGACTCTTTCTGAGAGGCCATAAAAGATAATTATCATCAGGCTGAAGTGCCCTAAACAGGTTTGCATTTCTACTGGAAGAAGTATAAGGATCTACAAATGCAAAAAAAAAAGCCTTGAATGAATGCCTTAAATAACTCTGCCTACAAGGAGCTCATCATGTCTAAAGTTTATCCTCAGTCATAATTTACGTATTGGGCAGCAGCTGGACTTAGTTTTTGTTTTTATTCTGTACCCCTGAGCTGAATCTCTAATTATCATAGCTCTTCCCTCAGACAGGTGTTAATTTTGCTTTTTTCCTCTCTGACTGGGCACTCAGGTTAATTTCTGCTGCTCTACAAAATGTGTTTGAAATTAGCCAGTAAGTCCTAAAGCTATTGGAGGTGAGAGGGACTTTCTTTGTATGCCCATCCACATGTGTGGATCTGTTAATAAGCTGCTTAAGCTTCATTTCCTTACAGAACAAAAGTAATGGCATGAGAAAATCAGACTAAAAATTATTTTATAATTGAATAGTTGTAGAAACAGACATTGGATCAATTAAGCAGCCTATTATTTTAATTGGAGCTGTCTTATCTCTCTAGGAAAATAGCTAATCTTAGAGTTTAGGTAAACTACTTTTAACAAAACTTAGGATAATTTATATTAAACAATAATAAAATCTGAATGAACTTTGAATGAAATGAATGAACTTTGACAGAAAAAAATATAAACTTAACTTCAACAGAATACCAAACTGATAAAATCTAACTTAAGAGTACTTAGACAGCAACACTTAAGTTTTATTACTTTTATAATATCAGGTAAAGTTAACATATTGAAGTTGAATATCTATAAATGTTTCAACTTATTTTGATACTATTAATACAAAAGATACTGAGAATTTGAACAATACATGCTTAAAATAAAAACAATGATTTTGCTGAAGGAATTACAAGGAGGGTGTGGTAAAATTGTTGTAATTTTATGTGATGTAGATATGTGCAGAGATAAGGCTTAAATTTTTAATTATTATATTAAAAGCGAGCAGCATTGCAACTGTCATGGTATACACAAACAGCTTTGAATTCCTCCAAAACTGTAAAATCACTTTTTTTTTTTTTTCCCCTCCAAGGACCTTATGGCTAAAACAACCCTTGTTTTATTTATACCTGAATCTCAGGGTCCTTCATGGTAAATGCAAGGACAGAAAAAAGCCTTGGGAACATGCCCAGTGCAGGGCCAGGCCTTGGGGCCCTGCATGGAGCAGTGTCTGTGCCATGAGATAGTGCCCCCTGCCCACCCCGGCAGGTGTCTGAGGGTGCTGAGCAGCTCCTCACCGGTGGTACCGGTAGCGCTTGAAGTGGAACCAGAGCTGGAAGATGCCATTGGTAAACTGGCAGCGGAAGCTGTGGTGGTGGGAATACTCCCACTCCCTGTTGACAATCTTGAAGGCTATGTCCTCATAGGGTGGTCCAGCACGGAAGAGCAGAATGGCAAAGTCCTTGTTGTCCTGGCAGGCATCCAGGAAGTACTCAGGTATTGAGTGCTTGTCAATGAGGTTGGGGTAGAAGATGTTGAGCTTATAGCCCTGCATGGTCTTGGGTGGGGGGTTGTCAACATTGTAGTGGGTCTGTTTGTACTTGTTCCACTCGAAGCCTGTGTGCACATTGTTGAAGAAGCGGGGCTTGCGTGGCTGGTACTTGTTAGCCCCCAGAGAGGCCTTGCCTGTGAGTGGCATCTCCATGCTGAACTATGCCTTGTCTGCACCCGTGCCCTCCTTAGCCTTATGGAAGAAGATGTTGTTGAAGCTCTCGGAAGTATCACCTGTCACCTGGAGCTGCTGGCACAGGAGCAGCAGCTGGTGCATGTCCTCCTTGGCCTCCAGCACGTGGGCATTGAAGGGCAGCTTGTTGGGACCCAGCAGCTGAGGGCTGTACTTGCCCACATTATAGTCATCCAGGCTTTGCTGGATCAGATCCTCCTCCATCAGCACAGCCTACCCCTGTGCCTCTCCCTTGGCCTCTGTGTCCTGCTCTGGCTCTGAGGATGGCCTTGGCTGTGCCTTGAGACTTTCCTCGGGATCCAGCCTGTTGCTGGGGGAAGCTGGTACCTGCTTGATGTTGGGGAAAGGTGGTTCACATGCCACACCCTGCTCTTGCTTCAGCTTGTAGAGCTTCTGGTGCAGAATGTCTTGGTGCTGATCCTGCAACCTGATCTGAGCCATGTAAGCCTTCAGCTGCTGCAAAAGGCTCTCCCAGTACCCCATGTCCGGGTTGGGCCCTGCTGCCCAGATCTTGCTCTCAGTGCCCTGGTACAGAGCTTGCAGCTGGTTGTAGGTCTTCCCCTTGAACACGGACTGCACATCTGAGCTGACCAAGGTGTTTACACCATCACGATGCTCCCCTGGTCCTCCTTTCCCAGAGGCCTCCAGCTTGCAGAGCTTGGCTATCTCATCCTCTGTGATGATGGTCATGTCCCTCCAGAAGTCTGTGTTCTTCCCTTGCTCCAGCTCCATGTACACCTCATGTCCTCCACCAGGTCCTCCGTGTTGGAGATGGTCAAGCTGTTTAGAAAGGTGTAGGGCTCGTGCATCTCCACAGCCAGGTCATCGACCTCTGTGCTGATGTACTTGGCCAGAAGATCAATGGGTTTCGCCCTCCCATCCCGAATTCAGATCTTAGACCACAGCTTGGCCTGGGGCAAGTGGAAGTTGTTCTGTTCTTCCCAGGTTCTGAAGTGCTCTGCCTCTTTCTCCTGCTGCAGCATCTCCAACTCCTGCTCCCGCATGGCTTTTTCCTGTTCCTGCTCCAAGTGCAGCTGCTTCACCTTCTGCAGCTCCAGGTGATTGTCCTCCTGGATTCTCTTGATTGTCTCCTTCAGGTCCTTCTCATCCAGATGGCTGATCCCTTTCTTTTCCAGTGCCTTGCTCCAGATGCATGTGCTCAGCAGGTTATTGTCCCCAGAAGGATTGTCAGTGTTGGTGTAGCCCATGTACTCCTCACCCCAGACCCTCTTCTCCTGTTTCTTTCCCTCCTTGGTCTTCTTCTTGGCCAACCTCTGTGCTCGCTTCAACTTGGGTATCTCCAGGGCCTTCAACAGTGCTGCCTATTTCTTCTCCTCTTCCCTCAGGCTCAGCTGCTGCCCCAGCTCCTCCTGGGGATGTGGTGAGGCAGGGGAGCTGATGGAGGACACAGAGGACTTGGATCCATCCCTCCTGTGGTGCCACTCTTGGCTCTGTGCTGCCCTGTCCTGCCTGCGCTCCAGCTGGAGCTGGAGGAGCAGCCCCAGGACCATGAGCACTGTTTCCTCTGGTCCTTATGGTGCTGGTCCTGGCTGCGGCTTCTTTTCTTCTTTTCCCATTTCTGTCTCTCATCGCCAGAGTCTGAGCCCAAGCTTGGCCCTCGGCATAGGCCCCGACTCCAGCTTTTGCTCTGGCTGTGGTGTTGCTGCCCACAGCTCCCAGACCACAAGCGCCCCTGATCCCGGTCCTGGTCTCATTCCTTGTCCATGTCCTGCTCTGAGCAGCTGCCTCGGGCTGGGCTGCACAGCCTGGAGCCCATCAGCAGTAGCAGCTCTGTCCCAGGGCCTTGCCGCTTGGGTCCTGCTCTGCAGGCCGGTTCTTGTCTGTGCTTGGTTTGTGCCGTCTTGTGGTTGGTCATAGCTATAGTCTTTTGCTACTTTGTTGTCTTGGTTTGAAAAGACAGGTGTTTACTAAGGAAAGTAGGAGCCTATCTTGAAATGGAAAATGTAAACCCTCTCCTTCTGAATTATTATAATTTTGAAATTTAGGGTCTCTCAGGCAAAAATATGGGAGTAGGAATAATAGTTTTTATTAGAAAAAATTAAAATATAGTAATACAAAACAACTCTGACAGAGTCAGTATATGACCTGACACCCTGTGGGTCCGGGTGTTGGTAGCAGTCCCATTAAATGGTGGCTGCAGTGTTCCTGGAGTGATAGGTGTGGTTCTGTTGGAGCAGTGATCCTGTAGAAGGGTGTAGTTTTCCTCTGAAGATTCAGTGGTAGATGGGCCTGCTCCTCTGGGAATCTAGTGGAGAAAACAGTTGCTCCTCTGGGAATCCAGTGGGAAAAGGCTGGCTGTGGTGTTCCAAGTCTCAGATTATATCTAGGTAGGAATGCTCGGCTCCTCCCCCTGGGTAGAGCATCTCCCAGTGGGATGATGTAATTTTATCAGTCATGCAGTGAACACCCATTGGCCCATTAACAGAAGATATTTCCTGCAGGGCCCCTGGAGGGAAGGTTGGTTCTGGAAGAGATAAAGAAAAACTGTTCCACATTGTCTTAACAGGTGGCCTAATTAACAGCAGATAACTGCCTCACTTTTAACAGATGGCAATAGAATACACACCCCCAGCCACATCCTGCATTTGCAACCTAAGGCATTTGTAAATTCAGTTTCTGAGTTTTGTCTCACTGCAGGCTGTGGCTCACAGCACACCTGACTGCAACACCAAGGCAGTTGTGTTTGGGTGGGGTTTTTTTACTATATGTTGTCCAAATTTGCAGACTTTTGTCCAATCTGTCATGGACTGAGAACTGCCAGAACCGTTATTGCTAACTCTACTTTATATGCCCAAACTCACTATCATATGGACTAAAACTGCTTGCAAGCAAATGTAGTTTTTTTTTGCCAACAGACCCATAGAACTGAGGTCATTTCAGCAAACTTTTTTTCCTTTCATGTATGACTATAGATTATTCTATATAAATGAGTCAAATATGGTTTTTCTTTTGAATGACTTTTATTTTAATAGTTCCTAGCTGACTAACTTTTTTTTTTTGTCCAAGAGGAATATCAGTGTTTCTCTTTTTCTGGTAATGTGCAGCTGATGGGATTGTAGCTTAATTCCCTGCCTTAGCCATGAAGGGGGATTCCAGGGTGCAAAGCTCTGGCGTGGGTAAAATAAATTCCTCACTGGGGATAGTCTGCAAGGCATATGCTCCCAAGTTGGTTAAATGTCTCAAATAACATCTCCCTTGCTATTTGATTTGGGGGAAACAGCCTTGGCTCTCTTTGCAGGGGCCCTGAATGATGTGCGTCAGTGGGGAAATTTGAGGAGGTAAATGACCGCAGTTCATCAGCAGCTCTTCTTTTACATCATGTTTCTGATCAGCGGGTATGCTTCTCCTGATGAGCTGCAAATGTATACTTAATATTATATTAGCTATTAAATCCCAAAGTCAACAGTTTCCCTGGTAAGTTCAGAACATTTAAAACATTATTCTGTATTAAAAAAAAAAGAGTAATTTTTTTTCAGTGTAAAAGAAGCCTTATTACAATATTTACAGACATTTTTATGATGCTGTATTGTTTTCCAAAAGCAGTGATCAACTGTGATGGATATGTTTGCCTGTTGTCATTTTCCACCTCCTGTAGCTTCCAATTCCTCTCCAAGAGGAGAAAGTGTTTCTCCTTTTCCAGATCTGGAGAAGGCCCGGACTTTTAATAAGCATGCACTGGAGCCTGGGGACCTAAAACAAACATGGAGGCTGTTGGGGCATTGTGGTCATCCTTGCAGTGGGATGAAGGGAAGGGGATTGTCGTGTGAATATCCCATCTCCTGCCTGTGGAACACCAAGAGGAGAGAGCACCTCCTTGGCACTTCCTGTAGCTGCCAGCCTGCTTAAACCCTTCAGCAGGAGAGAATGAGCACCTCTTTTTGTGTGCCACCCTTCTCGTCCTTTCTGTCACAGCATAAGAGATTTGCAGTAAGAACTCTGCCAGGACTGTTGACTGTTGGGTTTGTAACATCTGGATTTGGACTTTTTAAGAAACTCAGCAGGCTTAATTCTTGAACCCAGATAATGGACTGGTGTCCCCATGGTATTGACATGAGCTTGCTGTGGAAATGACAGTGCACTTAGAGTAGGGAATGAGGGGTCTGATCCCACTTTAACAGGGATTAGCTTCTCTGTTGACCTCACTGTGGTGTCAATTAGGTTCCTGTCCTAGGTTACAATATAAAGATGTATTCTATTTCCATCCTCAAGAGCTGTTGAAACCAGGAGGGGCATTATTTTTTTCCTTATCTCCTGTTAATGGGCCCATCAATGCCTTGCCACATGACTCAGAGATAACTCCCTCAGGGAGCCATTTCTGTTTGATGGGTAATGAAGGACCCACCTCATGACTCAGAATGATATCAGCCCATTGTGAGATGTTCCATCCAGAGGAGAAGATCTAACCATCCCCACCTGGATATAATCTGGGATTTGGGACAGAACAGGCAGCCCTTACCCGCTGGTTTCCAGAGGACAAGAGCTACCAGATCTGTTCTATGGGATCATTACTTCAACCAAGACCATTACATCTGAACTGCTACCACCACCCTAACTAGCAGGGTGTCAGGTTGTATTCTGACTCTGTCAGTGGTTTTTCTTTTGTATTATTGCATATATTTTGGGTTTTTTTCCCTTTTCCTAATAAATTGTATTTCTGACTTGGAGTCTCTCACTGGTTTTGCTTTCAAACCAGAACAGCTCCCAAGTAAATGTCAGCTCCTCTGAAGCAGCGGTCAGCTGTTTTAGTGCTACAGGAGGGATTATTTATAAGCAAATGCTGTTTACTCCAATTCCAGGCTGGCAGCAAGTTCTTATATCCCTACAGGAACAGAGTGTGTGCTCACCAAATGAGTGTTGTGAGCAAGTGTAAAGATGACAAGTTGTCAAATGGATCTTTGCTGCCTAAGAGGAAGGTAAGTGGTGAGCAGGAGTAAAATGGATGTATATTTGTGTCTTGGGAATGTGCAAGCATTCAGTGAGCAGTTGTGCTGTTCTGAGCACTTCAGGACACTGCCCTGTGCTGTTTGATGTGATCATAGTGTGCAGCCTATGTGGGTTCTGATCCTCCCAGCAGATGTTTAGAGGTCTGCCATAAACTTAATCAGGACCTTGGGTGCTTTTAGGGGAGTAGAAAGGAGGATGGTCCTGACAGTGCTGTTAAATCTGAGCTGGTATATCCCAAGTGGTGAGTCTTGACTTCTGATGAGTTCTGAAAGGTTTCAAAGTGGTGCCAGGTTGTTTGAACTCAGGTACACCACTGTCTGCAGTAAGTCTGTAGTGTCCCTGCTCCAATGTGGTGTCACTGACCTCTTGGTTTGGTTTTTTTTAATCAAGTGGTTTGTGGAGTTTTGAGCTTTTTTCTGACTTGGGTTATTTGTTGATTTTGGAAGCTGTAAACAATAAGCACGGGGGTAAGAATCAGTACCTGGAACAGTGTTTGTGTGGAGGGAGACAGGGAAAAGTATCAACTTCATCCGGCTCTGTGCCACTGAACCATGTGGCTGCCCTAGGCCATGTGATTCAGGCCTCTAGAATCACCAGGTCTGTAGTAGTTGTTTTTTCCCCGGGTAAAAGGGATAAAAACAGGCTTTAATTACTAGCTGAAAGTGTTTAAACTGGTATGAGAACATCTACATGCATTTAATGGTAGGAGCTCAACACCTATGGGGATGGGAGAGGGTCAACTTTGCATTTGGTGTTTGCAGCTGGTTCTTCTCTCTGCCGCCCCAGGTTGCTGCCCACGAGAGTTGTGTAAAAGCTGCTGAGCCAGAGGTGGGTTGCCATGTCTGTAAGACTGAGAAGTGATGGTCAGCCCTGCTTGTTTGTTTGACATCACAGGCAGGAATAGATTCTTGTGGTGTTTTGGTTTTTTTTGGAAACAGACCTGATGAGAAACTAATACTCAGTGGAAAGATGATTTAGCTAGATAAAGTGGGAAGTTGCAAACCATATCAAGGAGTCTAAGAAGACAAAAATGCTTCCTGGGACCCTGTGTGTTTGAGAGAAAGGAAATCACTGACTGATTAATTCTGTCTCAAGAGAGAAAAGGTTTTGTTTTTTTTTCCTAAGAATTTGGTAATGTGATGTAGTAATTACATCTGTAAAGTGGTACAGGAATGCTGTGTGTTAAGGTCTTTAAATTAAAAGATGATTATGTGATTCAGAGATTTTTATGAAGCTGTTACTAATAGGTTAGTTTAACTACTGACCCATTACACTTTCTAATAAATACTCATTAACAGTTCTATAAATCAGTTAGTGGTTAAAACTCAGCAACACACTAGAAAGTATGTTATTTCTAAACCAAGTAATACAGGTTGAAAGGAAAAATTATTCTATTGCTGTCTGCAATTTTCTTGCACTGGAGTTACTCTTCATCACAAAATAACTCCTGACTTGTTAATGTGAAGGGAGTCAGGCAGTAGATTTAGGTCTGTAGTATCTCTGTGGGTGGTATATTTATAGTAAAGGGTGCAGAGTGGCAAATGCTGTTGTGTAACGAGTGGCATGAAGGTGCAGCTCATAATTCACTCTTCATTAGAGTGAGGGAAAGCTATCTGAGCAGTAAGTGATGCTTTTTTTCTTGTTGCTGACACGCTTCTAATGCATTTTGGAAGTTACAGGCTGGCAGACTGAGACTTATCTGCAGTCAGATAATAAATACCATGCAGCCTCTGAGGCCTGAGTGGAGCCTTCTTCCACTGATACATTTTAATTCACCTCCCTGAGAGCCTCACAAAATAGGTCTGAATAAAAGGAGGAATGAGAGAAAGTGAGTTCAAACAAGATTGCACTTGCAGTGTTTGCAGGTATGGTGGTTTCTTCCATGTAAAGCAGCACTGAGTCTGCTCTTCCTTGTGACAAGGATTTTTGGAGTAGTTTTCAGCCCACCCTACTAATGCTGCAGGCTGGGGATACCTCAGACAGTCCTTATTCACTTTTTCCCATTGCACGTGTGCAGCTGCTGCACCAAAGGTGGGTTTAGCACTGGTGAGAGGTGGTTCGACAGCTCTGAAGACATGTTAAATCCACAGCCAGGCATGAGCACCAGTGACTCTCAGTGCTCCAGCTCAATCCTGCTCTGCAGGGTGGCCTCCCATGGGACCAGGCTGCTGCCAACTCCTCCTTTAATCCCTGCCCTTGCTGGGGCCATGAGCAAAACTGCTAATGGATACCACTTGTAAAGGCTTTTTTGGATGTGTATCTCCAAGTCTCAGCACCAGCTGCCCCACAGCAGCTCCAGTGCAGCTGCTGAGGGGGAGGAATTGCTGCAGGGTTGAGCTCCGCTGGTGCCTCTGCTTTGGGGTAAAAGCTCTCAGTGCCAGTCCCTGAACAACCAGACTTCTCCGGGCCACAACAACTGAACTAAACTGAGAGAGAAGTAAGAAAGCACTAAATTCTCTCTAGAGATTTACCAAGAGTCAAAGAGAAGTTCTGCTACTGCCTAACTTCTGCTGAGATGCCTCTGAGGCTGTCTCATGCCTCTGTGCTGGGGGCAGTAGCACCAGGGGCAAGTTTGTGGCAGAGGTGTGGCTATCCAGTGTCTCAGGTGTCTGAAAAATGTGTGAAGTGGGAGGGTAGGTGAGCAGAAAAAGATGAGACAAATTAAAGGTAAAGAAATCCACCCCTGAGGTTGTGCTTTAAAGAGCCTTCTGTCTCAACCTTTGATGCAAGGGAGTTGAAGTACCCATGAGACAAGCAGCAATATTCTCTTGGGATTTTCCCCAAGTTCCTTCCCAGCTGGTTGACTTTTTCTGTTCTAACAGTGTTCCTGGCAGCAAAGAAAAATGCACAGGTCTGTTTCAAAAGGTGATGCACCTACTCAGGCCCATAGATTTGTGTATCCTGTGCTAGTGGCTATAAGCAGACCACACTTATTTTAAATATAAAAATGTGGGGATTTGTTTTATGATTATTTGGGGTGTATTTCTTTTGTTCTAGATACTGTTTTTTAACTTCTATTGTACTCTGCTATTGCAGGGGTAAGCTGAGTTTCCTTCATTCTGAAGAGGAAGGTATCTAAATGTCAAATACCCATGAGAGATGAAGGGGATGGGCAGAAATTTTGACTAAAACTACTTAATTAGAGCTTGGAATGGAGTTTGGGGGGGGGGGAACCCTTGCATTTGACTTTTAATTCCATAATATTATTGACTTAAGAGCAAGATGAGAAGGCTTTACTATTCCAGGAGTTCTCTTCTCCATAGTCAATTTGCTCTGTTCAACAATAATCTGTCTTTGCATCCACCTTATTTAACAGAGGTCAAGTAAAGAAAAGTGCAGAAATAATTAAAATACACTCCACTGAGGAATAACATGTGATTTTTTCCCCCCCCTGTAGCCAAGACAGAGATAAATAATTATTTGTTAGACCTAGGATTTGACACATAAATATTGGGGGGGGTGGGATGATCACATGTTTTTCTTCTTGAATTTCCCATCTTTTATACTTCCAGTTCCTCTAGGCAATAGCAAAGAGAAGAAAAAGTAGCAGGGTCATATTCCTGTGTTTCACCATCCAGGCATGTGGCTGAAGGCTCGATTTTGGCAGGAGCTGCTAACCTCTTCCCCTTTGCCTTTAATTTGTCCCAGCTAATCACAAAATCTAAAAATGCAGCTGTTTCTTGCCTTTATTGCCTGCTGATTATTGCTCAGCTCTAATTTGCCTCCTTATATTTGTGATGAGGCATTAGTCATTGTCAGTACAGGGGTGACTGAGGTAAGATGAGCTTTTTGGTGTCTGTGTCAGAACAAGTCAGCACACATTGAGCAGAACATCTGGTTGGAAAATACCTGTTTTCTGAAACACAAACTCTTTGTGTTGCATTGTGCTTTTGTAAGAATTTCTGACCATGGGGAGGTGGGCAGAGGGTGCACATGGACCATAAATTCTTCCAGAGATGCTGGAGAAATGCTTAATGATTCAGATGAAATTAAATGTCGGAATTCTCTCGTGGTGTTGCCAATAAGCAGATGCTCAGCAAAGGCTAAAGCAAGAATTCCCTTGAATACTTTCCTTCTTTCTGCTTTGGGCCTTCCTGAGGCAGAAGTTGTTTCTGGGTCACTGTGTTTGAAAACCACTGATGGATGGATGGATTCATTCTTTTTCCACTTGTCCAGATTTTTCTTGAAATCTGTTACAGGGAATATTTTGTGTGTGTTTTCTGTTTATGAGGCTATAGAACAAATAATTCTGGTTTGGAGAGGTGTTGAAGGCCAGTGTTGCTTGGAACTAGGGGATAAGCACAGCTGACTTTGACAAAGTTACTGGCAGGCTTAATATTTGGAAGATTATTTATTAATCTCCTGAGTTGGAAGCACTTGGTTTTTACCCACCCTGCTTGAGATGAATGAAGGATATGTTTACAACAGTGTGTTACCTTAAGAAGAAGACTTAATACTTTGTGTTTGCACTACTGTGTTCCCAGGTAGAGCATAAGAAGTCTGGGTAAGGCTTGGGCTCTTTCTTGTTCTAAATACTTAAACCCATGCTCTGTATCAGTAGCTCTGCTATCCAGAAGACAATGTGTTCAATGTATTTCTTTGCCAGTATTATTCAGGAGGATTATGGTCTTGTTTTTCCCCTTAATTTTGTCCAATTACTCCTTCAGAGACAATGTATAAGGAAAAGCGATTTATTCCTGCCTCTTATCTACAACACAGAGCATTTGACTTCCTCTGGGAGGCTGTTTTGCACTCCAATGGGTTTGTTATTGCAAGTCAGTAATTCCTTTTTTTTTTTTTTTTTGTTCTCCTCATCACCCTCCACTAGAGCATCTCATTCTGATCCAGTTAGATTTGTCCAAGTGTCAAGCTAGAAGAACTTAAAATAGTGATTCTCTTAGGTTACACTGGTATAGGAGGCAGGAGTTCGACTCCTGTTTCCTAAATTGAGGAAACTTCCTTCAGGAAATAAACACAACACTTGTGTGACCAGCATCTTTCTGTTGTGATGGAGGAGGTTTTCCATAACTGGCTGGAGCAATAATCTGCTCACCTTGGACCTCTGTAATCAGCCCTTACCAGCTGCTTCAGTGGGAAAAAGCAGAGACCCTCTGGGTGGTACTGAGGGAATGAACCTCCTCAGGAAAGCTCCTCTGGTAGCTGGAGATGGGCTCTGTGCTGAGATGTGAGGATCTAAACCCTTCTATACTTAACAGGGTGTTTATTTTGCTTTCAGGTTGTTCTTAGTTGTCACCTGCAACAGTGTGCTCTGGAGGTGAATGTGCAACAGATTTTAGGTAGTCTGCCTTTTTCAGTCTCAGTGAATGGCCTCATTTGCAACTTGATGCTCTTTTCTTCGGCAACAAAACAAGACAGATCTCTTATATCATTGTTTTTAAATGTGCTTTCCATTCTCCCACCTGCCTTTGCATCTTGGCCTTTGACTTGACAATATTGGCAGTACTTTCCAAGTGTCTCGAGTGTCCCTGATGTAAAGATTTGGGTACTAAGCTAGTCTCCAAGTGTTTAAAGTGCATGAGTGGAAGATGTAAATCCAGTCAATGGTGACTGTTCAGACTACAGTAAGCCATTAATTAATCCCAGTGAATATATGAGATGGTTTTCTAAAAACAGGAAGGGCTTGCAACATATTCTGTAGGTCATTAAACATTCTCAGACTAAAGATGATAATCCAGAGGGGAAAAGGGAATGCTTGCTTTGGAACTGCTTCTTGGTAAATGACTGAAAGCACTTGAGTTAGGGACGAATGGCCCAGCTTGGGCACCAGAAGCTGTGTCAGTGGATGCTCTGGTAGTGTCAGTGAAGTCTTTGATGTGTTTCTTCCTCCCAGGATTCAAGTGGGATGTTCTGCCTGTAGCAGTAAGGACCAGATTTCCTTGATGTGCCTCAGGGCTCTCTGCTTTCTTGCTGGGCAGTGTACATGTGCCTGTAGGGAACTGTTTCATGGGGAATATGTCTTCTTATCTTCTGTGTGCTGGCAAAGGGTCAAAAATGCTGTGTAAGCAGAACTATACATGTATTTGTGGATCTCTTAGAGCTGGGAGGAAAAGAGATGTTTGTATATGCATGAGAGCATGCTTAGTTGGCTTTTAAAATAGGTATTTTATTTCTTTGACTAAATCGAAGGGAAACTTGCTTTATTTCTGTCCCAACTCACCCTGGGGTGGCATATACTTCATATGTGATAATTTTGTTTTATTCCCCACTTTTACTGTATTCCCCACCCTACTAGTCCTGGCCATGAGGAACCCCAAATGTAGAGCTTTGTGTGAAACAGACCTGATGTAAAGGAGATTAAGTAACTGTTAAGCAAAAAGTCTAGGAATTCCAAGTCCTGTAGCGTGACCAACAGTGTCAGCATGAGTGCTGCCAAAGCCACACAGCGATACCAGGGCTGGGAGGGTGCTGCCTGCCAAAATCCGTGCTCCTGGTGAGGAATACGTGAGCAGCAAGCTGCTTAACTCCTAGTCCCTGAAACCTCTCTCTGTTCCTGGCCCTTCCTTCAGAGCTTGTGAGTCACTTCCCCTCTCCCCTGAAGAGAAGTTCTTTGGAAAATATCATCCCTTGGTGTCGTGTTTGTTGACTTCCATGGACTTTGAGAACAAAATCACTCCATGTACCTGCAGAGATATTTTCCTTTTAACTGCTGACTCTGTAGATTCTCCCTGGGTGTTGAAAGTCAGGCTGGTTTTCTTCTTATTGAGGTCTTGTTGGGGATGCAAACCCTCAGGACTAAATGTACCTTTTAGAGGTGCTGTGAATGCCTCTGGAGTGTGGTGCCCTCGCTGCTGTGGCACATGTGGACTGCACAGCAGCAGCATCTGCCTCCACCACACCTGTGACAAGGACAAAGAGCTTTGCAGCTACTTTTTCCTGCAAGGTGAAGGTTGTCTGGACTGCTTGGAGGAGAGGATTAGTCATGATGATGGGCAAGCAGAAAGGAAGGGAGTGTTACCCCCTCTGTGTTTTCAGCTCTCTTTGCCCATTCCTAATAAAACAGGGAATGCCCGAGAGGCAGATTTGGAGTTAAAAGGCTCTATGCCAGCTCTTAGCCTGAGACTGAAGACTCCTTATGTGAATTCAAGTTCTCTGAGGATTGCAATGAAGGGTCAGACATTTTTGAGTTTTTTCTCCCTCTACGCACTTGGTTTTTTTCTCCCTTTAAGGTAGAAAAGGTCCTCAGGGCTGTGCTTCCTCCAGTCCCTAAACCCTTAGTAAGGATGTCTGTGGAGTGCCTGATGCTCCCTAAACCCTTAGTAAGGATGTCTGTGGAGTGCCTGATGCTCCCTAAACCCCTTAGTAAGAATGTCTGTGAAGTGCCTGATGCTCCCTGCATACCACGGGCTGTGAAGTTGCCTTGCTCCCATAGCAACCAGTGATGTTATCGACACAGGAGCAAGGAGATGTGGGAAGTGTTGTGTGGCCTCTCTCCAGGAAAGGGTCAGCAGCTCTGCCGTCCCTCACGCAGTTCCCCTGCTGTACTGGGACTTGTTTGAGCCCTAGCAGCGTGGTCTTGCTTGGAGCTTATGCACAGACTTTATTGATGTGTACACTAGCAGTCTGTTAGAGTTGTCCGTGTTTTATGTCCTATGTTTTATGTCTTTTGTGCTTGCCTGAAATGCTGATGGTGCTCAGGAGCTTTTTGTGTAATAACCACCAAGAGAGTACTGAAAACATCCCCCTGTGTAGGGGAAAATAGAGAATTTGAGAGTGTGTTTCCCTGAGAAAAGATAATTTATATGTGCTTGCCAGTACTCACTGCAGCTAAATAGCTTCTCGGTCTGATTCACCAGTATATTAAAGCTGTTCTTTAGCACTCTCAGAGTAGAAAATGGCTTTATAGCAGATCAAGTAATCACTGGAGAGTATCTCCTGGTGTTGGAGGACCTTATGCCTGGGATAGTTGTCATGGTAGCTGCAGCTGTCAGCATCAGAGATAAACCCAGTGAGAGCCCCCAGCATCAGTTTCTTCTTAGGATCACCTTCTTGGGATTTTCATGTTGTTTTGGGCCTATCAGTTACCCTGACTTCTAGCAGGGACAGATATGGAACTCAAGAAGACTCTGTAATCAAAAATCTTGCTTAAAAAACATGGGGGTTTTCTAATTTTTAATATTTTTTTGTGTGTGGAATGTTCCTTGAATGAATTGTAGAATTGGGTTAGTTGTTTCAAATTTACTGCATAAGTTTCCTTTTTAAATTGCAGTAGCTAATCATTAAATTATAACTCCAAGTTTGAAATCAATTTAGTTGTATGTATATTTTCACTTCTCTAAATGTGCGTGTGCTTATTTTTATATAGAGAAGTATTAATTTTCATAATGACTGCACTAAGTCTGAGAGTAATTCTGGTGAGGGGGATTAAATTTGATTTGCAGGCTTGAGCTCAGTCAGTACTGCATGGAAACAGAGCCCAGGTGTTCCTCTTTATTTTGCTCTGCTTCAACAACATTGCTGCTTTTAACTATGAATTCTTACATACATTGTCTAGTTAATGTAACATTCCTTGTACACAGTGAGTTCACATCATACAAAGCATTCAGAGGTCATGTGGAACAGGTCATGGCATGGCTGAGACCATTGCAATATTGGAAGACTGAAGAGTCTTGATGTGCACCTTGCATGTAGCAGAAGATCCACTGTGGAGGGCTCTTTATTTCTTTTAAGCAGCAGTATAAGCAATTTTATTCCTATAACTTGGCATTTTTCCCCCAGACTGCACACCACAGGCATTCCCACCCCAAATATAAATCCAGCAGACTATCACTTAAAATACTGTTTATTAGTTTCTAAAATCAGTCAGTAAAAGCATTCTCCTGCTCATAAAGTTCAGTAAATTACTCTTTTTAGACAGAAAAGATCTTAAATTTTGACTGGGATGCATGACTGAAAAAGGCTTAGTAAATTAAAATCTGTGACAAGCACCAATGCTTTATTTGTAACTGAGAGAAAATTGTTCTTGTAGGTGCTTCTCTTCATGCCTTAATTTTGAGCTCTGCAATATTTATTGGCTATGACACTGAAGAATAATCACACCTTCCACTTTGCCTGTGTTTTTAAATGGAAGGATGAGGGTGGTGTGTGAGCACCACAGTTATTACAGCCAGCTCCTCCAGGAGAGGTAACGGTGTGTGGTCCTCTGGCTCAAACTATTAATTTAAGGTACAGCCGGTTGCATGCTCTGCAGCGATCACGTGTCCCTGCTGGGATACACAGCCAGGAGTGGCTTCACCCAGCAGGATCAGGCATTGGGCTGGGTTGACTGTTGCTGTAACCATCCCCCCCCCCCCCCCCCCCCCCCAGGCTGCTTACCTTTTCTCAAACTCACCTGCCATTTGTTTTGAAGTATTTTTTTAATGCCTTTTTTTGGTGGTTTTTTTTTCCTTTCTCAAGACTGCAGACAAAAGGAAATCTCAGTATTTTTGTTGCTCTGGATATTGACATTCGTAATTTTTATTTTGACTTACCTTGGTGGTAAGACAGTTCCCAAAACAGTAGAACTACCAGCAAAAATATGTCTAACCTCTAGAAAGCAACATTCAAAGAACATACAGCCTTTTCTGTTTTTGGGGAAAAGCTGACTTTCCCAAACATCACTCAATACTTTTTTTCTCCCCTGCTCCTAAGAGTCAGTCCTGAGCAAATACTGGTTTGACTGCATGCTAAATCTCTCACTATATTCTCTTGAAGCTTCATTTACTGTTTTAATACAAGCCTAGGCCCTACTGGGACCAAGAGTTCCTTGGTATTTTTAGTGTGGTTTCTACTCATACAATGACTGGTCATGTCCTGCCATCTTGAAGCCACCAATTCTGCCATTCTTCTCTTATATGAGGAACGGGAACGAGGATTCTAAACTATCTGCTGTGGCCCCTGGAGATGCCCAGGAGCTTGCATGGCTCAAAGAACGATTTCAGAGCTGATTGCCCTCTACTTCCTCAGTGTGCCTGTGGCTCTGGAAGCAGTTAAATCATAGTATAATTTATTCATCAACAGTCCCCTTGACACCTCTTTTCACCATTCCATCTGTGATGTGGTGGGACTGTAGGACAGTTGAGAATAGAACCCATTTTATTTACATCTCCAAAAGTGCAGCAGAGAGAAGCTGGACTTAACTTGATCCTGAATTTGTTTCTGGAGCTGCTGGACTGGTGTTCCTTGTTCCTTGAATTTGTTGCTGCAGCTCCAGCTATGGCTCTGGCTCTGTGGCTTTCCAGGCAGTGCTTTCTCCTCCAATTGATGCAAACCCCAAATTGCTAGTGTTCACAATGGCAATACTGACTGTCCAAACATTCAGATACTAGCCCTGTTAAATCTGAAGAATTCAACATCTGAAGGTTATTTCCTACCTGGTTTTGTCAGCTGATGCTTTGCTTTTTGAGGTCAAGTGTTCTTGTATGCAGACAAAGCCTCGAGTTGTTTTTCAGATTCTCTACTGTTTCTTGAGTCATCATCTAATTATACTAATTAGCAAAGGACAACACTGATACATCCAGGCAGAGATGTTACTGGGAAATGAGTTAATGTAGCCATGATTTAGTGGTGGTCCTGGAAGTGTTTGGTTGATGGCTGGCCTCAATGGTCTTGGAGGTCTTTTCCAACCTAAACACTTCCAGGATTCTGTAAGAAATCTGCTCTGACCTAAAGATTTGAGGTGTAATCTTTAACCAATTGGAAGGCAAAGCCTAGCCTACCTCCTTCCCTTAATACTATCTTCTTAAGCCTGACATTTACTTCATTCATCATAACTGCACAGGCTGAATAATAAATTAAGCTATTTTTAACTGCCAGCACATTAGTAAGATTATTATTTACTTGTATACCTACATAAAGAAAAGTTAGCAGTACTGGCTTGAGATTTTTTTGTGCATTGAATTGTACCTGGACTGAGTATTATGGGTTTGGTTAGTCCTATAAAAAGTAATTTTGCAGTTTTCTATGAATCCACACACTTAGAGTTGGGAAAAAACCCTTAAAATTAATAATTACCCGCTCAAATATTTGTAGCAGGCAAACATCCCAAGCAACTCCTCCAGCAGTATTGCTGACTGGAATTGAAAAATGCATTCTTCTTAGGTTGCCATTTACTTCCCAAGGATTTGCTTGGGACTGCTCCTCCCTTCCTTGACACTTGTTTGCAGTCCACCTCTGCGTCCTATCCCTGGATGGCATTAGTGCCTGCAGAACAAATTCCCTGGCTGATATGAGGCTTACTTTATTGTCACCTGTCTTCTTTTCCTTCATTTCCTTTGGCAGTGCCCTTAATCTAGAAGAAATCTTCAAGGCTGGCAGTTGCTCTTGAAAAATGAAAGATGAAAATGTTGTAACCTGACATAATTAATACTCAGTGTGTTGCTTTACTAGCAGCACAAATCACTAAGCTGCTCAAATCTTGTGTTGGTGGGAAAACACACTGGATAAAGAAGAAGGAAAACTGAAATAAATTTTACATGTGTAAGAGTTTCATGCATTTTAATGAAAATGTAGTAGTAATACTGTTTAACTAGGAGCGGTATCAGGAGGATTAAATTGCTGAAAGAAAGTATTTCTGATAGAATGCATGCAGTGTTAAGGGAAATCCAAATGAACCTGTGCACATGTGTTACTCCTTAAATACTTTCCAGGCTTGTTTTTAATGAGACTTTTGCCACAGCTAATGATGAGAAATTTGGAGCCACTTCTTCCCTCTTATCAAGCTGCGGGCCTGAAATTTGCCAGCTGTGGTGTGGCTCATCATATAATAAATGTTGGCACTTGATTTCCACTCTGATAATTTTACAGCCTGCTTTGTTTGACAAATCCCTCATGTGTGTTGGTTTCGTTATTGCAGTTTCACAAGCTACAAATGAGGCTACGTGCTGACCAAGTCATGCTGAAACAAGAACAAGGGGAGAATCGGTGCTTGGATCAGCAAGTTGCCAGTCTGTCAGCTGAGTTTACGGCTCTGCAGAAAAGGGTAAGATCAATAGAAGGATAATAGAGGCTGTTGGAGTGCTTGAGCCTTGGGAGCGGGTTAAAACATGGATTTTTATGCAGTTGAGGTTTTGCATGGGCACGTTGTCCTCTGCGTGGCTCAGAACATAATTCACTGTGTGAGTAACATTGCAATGCTGTTTACTTGGAGATAGTATGGAAAGATAACCTGGCGTTCTCAGTCACACGTGGTTCTGGAAAGCTTCCAAATGCAGCACTGCTGTAACTGCCTCGCTTTGCTCTACCTAGAATAACCCACAGGGGACTTCGGGGAACTACAGTGGGTTTGGGGTTTTTTTCCTTTTAAAAGAGTTAAAGTCTGATACAGTTACATGCTTTAAAGGGAGATTATTGAGCAGTTATTTAAAATGTGGGAAGTGCTTGACCTTTTCATGGCTGGAGGAGGCAAAAGGCTGTTGTTGGAGGCAATAAGACATGCCCTGCTCTTTAAGATTACTGCTCCAATAAGTTGCATTCTGGTAGATTTCACACCTGAATAGAGTAATACATTTTTTGGTACAATATAAATCTATGCAAGCAGTGTGCCTAACTTTTCAGTAGTTGCACATGGATGCCTATAGTTTTTATATCTCTTGATACAGATGAGCTACAAAATGTATGAAACCTGGCTGTGTTGCATTAAGTGTCAGTAATTGCCCCCCACCTCCAAAAAAAGACTGGTTTTGGTTAGATTAATGCATGGATAGGGCATGCTGTGTGTATAATCCTCAGTGGAATGGTCCATAAGGATGAAACATTGCTCAGTTTAGACTTAGTTCAGGGTTCTTCTGTAGCTCTGTCCTTGAGGATCCATTGAGGTCTGCAAGTGAAGGCTGGGCTTAACTCCACAAGCTGGACTTGGGGTCAGGATGCAGGACTGGGCCAAGTAGCAAGAGGATGTGAATTCTGCCATGCTGTGTCTCTGGATACCAAGACCCAAGCATTACAGTCAAATGCTTAATATAGAATTTTTCATTGCACAGGGGAAGAGCCAAAGGCTGCTCTTCTCCTGTTCAGCAATCTAAACTTGTTATACTCCTGCAGCTTGTTTGGCTTGTGTCAAACATCCATGTAGACTCCGAAACAAGGAACTATTTTCAAGGGTTTTTTTTTTAAAGTAGCACATGCAAGAGAAGGTACACGTGCTGGTGGGAAATCTTGACTGCACATGGTCTTAGTGTTTAACTCTTAAAACATGTAAGACCAAGCATTGGAAGCAGGACAAGTCAATTTGAGTCAAATATGTAACTGCCTGTATTAAAAGGCCAGGACTGACTTAATGCTAAATTTGCTTGCCAAAAAGTTAAGAATCAAGTTATTCTTAGATAGGTGTTTTTCTTCCTCCTGTAACCAATGCAGATGGAACAACCTATTCTAACTTAAAATTCCTGGAGCTTTCTCTATCTTCTCAGTAGTCATTGAAATGATAATGTGGCAAGTCATTTCACAGACACCTGTTGTAATGTAAGAAGAATAATTTCATTCTCTCTGGGGTTTTCCCTTTGTAGAGGGTGCTTAAATGCTCAGAGGGTTCAAGGAGGAGATGTTTGTCCTTGGTGTCTGTAGTCTGGTGAGGATATCCTCTGGAGGAGGTAGCTGAGGATGTTCTCCTCCTTGTTTAGATGTGTAAAATGCCTCAAGCAAGGTTGTGCAAAACCTGTCTTCTGCTTAAAAGTGTGTTAAAACACTAATGAATGTAATTTAAAGGATACTTTTTATCTTGGTCCAGACAAGATCAAAGCCAAATTACATTAGTATTTGTGGAACAAATGAGGTTATGTTTGTCTCTTTGGAGGCAATAATGGAACTGAAAACCAGCTTTTGAGCCTATTGGACTAAAATTTTCTGCTCAGGGTATTGAGTCCCACCTGAATAGTGCTGTGCTGCATATACTGGAATTTTGTAGAGTAAGGTAGAAATAAAGAGGGTGATCATTAAACATCTTTATTTTAAACTAAGATGTATCTGGCAACCCAGATACAGCAAAAGGACTGTAATGATTTGCTCGACCTTGGTGCAAGCTTATTGCATCTGTTTGTTAAATAATAAAAAATTCTCCTTCATCAAAAATGCCTGAAGTACTCCCAGTACTTAAAAATGTTTTTGTGCTTTTTTTAAAAATGCATTTTCAGTAGTAATGTGATGTTTGCACAGTCATAGGGTTTTAGCTGCCTGTGTTTACAAGCACAGCCCCATAGCAGTGCCAGCTGCTGGGTCTCCAGGCTGCGCTCCCAGTTCAGGGCAAGCTGCACCCTGGATTCCATCAAGCCTGATGTCATTATGCTTGTTGCATAGCTGGGAAATGGGACCTCCATGACTGAGAAATGCTTAAATGTTCCAGCTAGAGTCAGAGTGCAGAAGAACAATCTGAGCTCCCTCCATCCTGAGGGTGATGCTGAGGCACACCTGCTTCCTGAATTTTTGCTAGCAACCCCAGAAATAACAGGTAGATCTCTGCACTGCTCAGCTTGGATGGTGTAGTAACTTATTAAAACACAGATGTGTGTGGTGTTACATTTTAGTTAAATGGTATGCTCTGTCTCACCCCCTGAAAATGTACGGTTTATTCCAAGCTGTGATCCTCCCCTGCAGTGTCATGTGTCTGTAATCCCATCGGCCCAAGTCTTATTCCGCGCCCACTTTGAATCTCCTCTTAAGCTGTGCAAAGGAGACCAGACTCTGGCTTGGCCCCTTTTCTCCCTAGGCTCTCCTTCCTTCCCCCTCCCCCCTCCTCCTTCCTCCCTTCCCCCTCAGAAACCTTGCTGCTCCCGGGGGTGGGACCCCCCAATAAACCCTCATCTAATCAGCACCCTCAGAAGCCGTGTGGAGTCTCCTTGCCTGCCTGCTGCTACCAGCGAACATACAGCTTAGGAGCCCCCCGGGAACCCCCAAACGAACAGCAACAGATGTGCTAATGAAAGGATAATACAGAGGCTATTGGAAAAAGTATCAAGACAAAGGACCAATTTCCACTAGTTTTCTGTGTGGGGTCTTTAGACCCCACAGAATGTTCAGAGAACTGTGATGCCAGTAGCATTTGCAAATTTGTGTGCTTTCAAGGATGGCTCTGCTCTCCTTTGGTAGGGAATATTGTTTTCCTGCAAGTAGAGCAGTACTTTCTCTTAGGAGCTGCTGTTTGATTGTATAAACATGGAATGATTTGGGTTGGAAGAGACCTTAAAGATCATCCAGGTCCAATCCCCTGCCATGGGCAGGGAGACCTGCCATGGTCCCAGGTTGCTTGGAGCCCTGTCCAGCCTGGCCAGGGCCTCACCACTCTCACAGGGAAAAAATTCTTCCTCATATCCAATCTAAACCTCCCCTCTGTCACTTTGGAGCCATTCCCACTTGTCTTGTAACTCCAGGCCCTTGTCAAGAGTCTCTCTCCATCTTTCCTGAGGGCTCCCTTCAGGCACTGGAAGGCCACAATGAGGTCACCCCAAAACCATCTCTTCTCCTGGCTGAACAATCCCAATTCTCTCAGTTCCCAGTTTTCTCTTCTTCCCATCTTTCCTCACACCAGAGGTGTATGAAGAACAGATACAGAAACAGTTTCTTGTGGAAGGACAGCAAACTCTCAATTTCAAATTTCTTCAAACACAGACTTTGAAAAATATCTGCCTGACAAACACTGTACCACTCTCAGAAACATCCCTTGGAGAGTTTATGGTCAGACAGTGGCACCTCTGGTGTAATCCTTCCATTTGGAGGAGAGATTAGAGAGAACTTTATTCTTGCTCTGCAAATCTGCAAATTCCTTCTTCCAGGGGTAAGGAAAGGAAGTGGATCCTGAGAAATCCATCTGAGCCTTGTCCTGGTGTCTGTGGGTGTCGATGAGTTTTGGCTTAGGAGATGAGGAGCCACCTCCCCAGGGAATGTTTGTTAACCCAGCAAAAAAAGAGCTGTAACAAAGACAGAGTGTGCAGGGAGAAGGGCTCTGGTGCTCCTGGGTAACGTCTGTTTAAGGCAAAATAAATGAGACTTGTAGGAGGCTTGACAATCTGCACTGACAAGTTTTTCTAGTGATTAGAGAATTTTTAGCTAAATTATACTGTGAAGAGTCAGCTCATAAAAAGAGGAAGTGATATTTGCCCAGATACTCTCAAAAGTTAACTTTGAGTCTTCTGATTGCATCTTAACTTGATTCAGTAAGCGATATAACCTCATGCTTCAGATTCTCTTAAAATAATATTTTCCACTCTGAGAAGCAATAGATTGCTAAAATAAATAAATCTAAATGATGTTTTAGCTAATATATAATTGAATCAGGGAAAATAATTTTATGAAGCAGTGCTTAGACCAGAACTGCCCAAACAATCCAGCAATGACTTAAAAAGCAAGGGGAAGAATGTTCTAAGTCAGCATAGCAGAAGTTAGACTATTTTTCAGTTAGGATAAAGACTGTTCTCGTGGGTAAAGGACTGTGCTAGGTTAGAATACTGTACAGTGTGTGGTGAAATAACCCAAAGATAATCTGATGTCATGGTGTGCTCCATCACCTGGGTCAGTTTTTGGCTAAAAACGTGTTGTAGGCATAACAGAAAGTGCATATATCTTGATATATGACAAGAAAATCCATCAGCTCTCTGAAATAGATTTCTTCTTCCTCTAGGTTTTGCCTCTGGAGGCAACCACATTTTATAAAATTCTGGCAAAACCATAAGGCTTCTAAAGCAAAAGACAGTTTGTATGGTTTAATTATTGAAATAATAACTTGGGTGTTTGTAGCTGGGAAAAGTTTGGGTGTTTTTTTAACTGGAGTTTCATCTCCTTTGTAGCTGGGGAATTTTTCAACAAGCATTTCACCTCCTTACTTAATGAAGAAGCATGAAATCCCAGTAAAACTTTTGTAATGATTTTGACTCCATAAAGTCGGGGAAATACAAAAGCAGCCTTTCTCAGGGTATCCTGTTACTCTAATCAGCCAGAAGAGGACTGGGTATTTCATGAGTAAAAGCAGGTTGTAAGATTTAAATCCCAGGCTGGTTTTGGATCT
Source organism: Motacilla alba alba (assembly GCF_015832195.1). Taxonomy (NCBI): domain Eukaryota; kingdom Metazoa; phylum Chordata; class Aves; order Passeriformes; family Motacillidae; genus Motacilla; species Motacilla alba. The sequence continues at coordinate 57,427,543 of NC_052031.1, forward strand.
TTGTTTCTATTGTAGCTGAGCTCATTTGTTCTTACTAAAAATAAGGCAATATAGGTGGTGCTAAAACTTTTCTGGGCGTATTTGTGATGTTTTGATGTTTATTTGCTCTTAAATTTGTATTTTGGAGTCTGAAGTCAAACAGTCCTCACAATTGCCATAAACTTTCCTTTAGGACACGGACACTAGGTAGACCTTATCTGCACTGCTCTGGTGGGCTTGGTGTGTGTGAGATCTCTCTGCTACTCTGTATCTTTTTCCCTGCCTAGGTTTGGTTCTTTGGTGGCAGAAAGCCACTGTTTTGTGGTCTGACAGCTCCATGTATGTGAGGAGTTGATGTCTGATGTGAACTTTGGTGAATTTGTTTTGTGAATTGTCTGTGTACACTTTCACTCCTCTGTGGTATCATTCTGTGTGTGTATTTCTGCATCCTCTGCCTGTGTGAGCCCCATTGAGCAGCAGAGTCACCCTAATGAGACCAAATGTGCTGGCAGCTCCTGTAGGCTCTGCCAGAGGTATTTGCAGCCCCCAGGTTTGCATTTAATGTGAACAGACCTACACCAGGATGAGGATGGGGGGCAAAGCAGGCTCACAGTTGCACCAGAGTTCCCAGGAGCAGATGGAAAAAGCAGTGGCACCCCTAAGAGAAGCTCCTCTTCAGGGGTGCTCAGGGCTTTACCAAGGAATAATCTCTTCTTTGAGGACTGTCCTGGAGATTTTAGCCAGGCAAACCACTGGTAGACAGTGAAGTCAACATGGTGTTGGTTTGTGAGCAGTGGGATGCTGTGGAATGCACAGAGAAGCCACTTGGCAAGTATGGATGCACAGCCATTGCTGATGGTTTTGTCATGGTAGTGTAGATGCAGTTAAGAAATGATTTGCAAGTGCTTTGTTCAATTTGCCACACTGTAAATTAGGTGTTGCCCCTTGGCTTTTCAAGGTGAGCTTCTACCCCACCTCATCTGACCTTTCCTGAATGCTAAACTGTCTCCAAAAATTATTACTAGTGTGCCGTAAGTACATCAGCTTCTTAATTATTGTTATAGGCAGGATTTGCCCACCTCATCAAACACTTGCAAGGATGCTCTGGCCTCCTCCAGGGCTGTGATATTATGTATTCATAATGACAAAGCAGGAGCAAGCCTCAGATGCAGATGTTCTCCTGTATTTTAGCAGAACTGCTTCCTGTACCTGCCACTCCAAATAAAGACCAGGCTTAAATGATTCTCTAGGAATGAGGCACAGCAGCAAGGAAACCTGCAGCATAAAACTCTGAGTAGCTGGCAGAATGAGTGAAATGCATAGCACATGTCCTATGTGTCATGAGATGACAAATGCAATCCTCTTTAGAACTAAACAAGAGGATGCATGTCACAAGGAGAAATGCAGTGGCTGTGTCTTGTTGTGGGTTTCTTTTTCCAGCAGCAAAAGGCATTGCAATAACCCAGCAATTTAGCCTGAGTTAAAAAAATTCTTTTTTTTTTTTGGTGCTGATGTTCTTCTAAGTTGTGTTTAGGAGCTGTGTTCTTCTGCTGTGATTGCAGTGAGTGGTAGAAATAAGACATCATTGGTGTGAGATGCTGCAGTGTGCTGAGTGATGCAGGATAGACATAGATAGAATCCAAACACTCACAGAAGTGTTTGGATTGCAGGGCAAGTCAATACATTCATCTGTGTTTATAGGAATTCTACTGGTGAAGAACTAAAAATTCTAGGGGCCTAACTTTACCTTGTGAAAATTCACCAGCTTGACCTCTTTGTGGCTTGCATGTCTGTCTTACTGGCAGACACAAATGCTTGGATGGAATATTGGAACCATTCTGAATTAACAAAAAAAAAAAAAAATCTTGCAGGAAGGGATTAGACCACAACCTCAGGAATACCATTTTTGTGTGTCTCTTTCCTCTGCAGAGGCTGTTGGTGTAGCCTTGACTTCCTTTATCTGCTAGAGAGATGAGCTCATTTGTTGCAGGTCAAGACCAATAAGTCTCTCTGTTTCTCTGCTCTTCTCTCTGTGGTCTACAGAGATGGGAGGACAACTCAAGGGAAGCTTGGTTACACCCTGCTTCTTGATCAGGGCATGTGGTGGAATTCTTTATGAAAGGAGGTAGTGTTTTTTATCTCTTTTGGAGTGGATGGGAAAAAAGAAGAAAGACAAATCACTGTGATTCTGCTACGCCACGAGCAATGGACGAGGCAGGAGTTTCTTCCATTTGTCTTTTTGAGCAATGATATGAATAAAGCAAGAAGTCAGTAGCTTCTTCAACAATGCTCTGCCCAGTCCTGTTCATACTCCCTCACTTCTTCTGTCTAATATCACTTGTATTTCCCATACTTCTGCTTTGAGTGATGTCTCAATGACCTGCTCAGAGCTGAAGAACCTAATTTTCACATGGTCTGCTCCATGGTTGGTGTTCTTGTCTGGCTCTGCCAGCCACCAGAATGTGACACCCATTGCTGCATCTGTGACTTTTTTCTTGAGCAGACCAGTGTCACTGTGGTTGCTATTTCTGCCTGACCAAGGGATTTGGATTTTAAAACAATATCATGGGAGGAATCCCAGTTAGCTAAAAGTATTTCATTGACACTGATTATCTGGGACTAGGTCTGTGGTGATAACTTTGCCATGGAAATTGCTCTTGTGTTAGTGGAGCCCATGAGACGTTGCTGTGTGCAGGCTCCCAGCACTTCCTGTCCTTTTGTGTATTTAAGGGCAAATTTTAGGGGAGGTACAAAGAGTGATGAGACCTGCTAGGAATTTTTTAATAAAGTTTTTTGGCAAAAGGTGAGGTCCTGTCAAGAAATGGTTTTTGTTTGCAGCACATTACTTTGAGGCTGCTGACAGCATTTCCACTTCCAGAACTGATGGAGAATGTTCAATTTAGTGAAAAATCTTCTGATTTTCTGATGAATTAGAAGTGCCTGCCTGCATGTATCTGCACACACACGTTCTTGTGTGTAAAAGCTGCATTTCCCAGCTGAATTGAATGCAGTTCTTGTCTGTTTGGTTGTGTGGAATCCTTTTTAGTGATACCTGTACTCTCCCTCTTTTATAATGAAGTCTGTAGTCCTGAGAAGGGCACATGAAGAAATACAGGTTTATATTTCTAGGATACTGGTCAAAATGCTCCTTCTAACAAAACTTCTGACTTCAAGTCATCCACTGTATCTAGGTTTGGAAAGACAGGTGTCAACTAAGGAAGGCAGGAGCCTCCCCTGAAATGGAAAAATCTAAACCCCCTCTGAATTGTTATAAATTTGAAATTAAGGGGGGCTCTCAGGCAAAAATATGGGAGTAGGAATAACGGTTCTTTATTAGGGAAGAAAATAAAAAGAAAAAAATTAAAAATGCAGTAAACTAAAACAACACTGGCAGATTCAGAACACAACCTGACACCCTGTTGGTCAGGGTGTTGGTAGCAGTCCAATTGGAATTGTGGCTGCAGTCCTCGTGGAGTGTCAGGTGTGGTTCTGTTGGAGCAGGGATCCTGTAGAAGGGTGTAGTCTTCCTCTGAAGATCCAGTGGAAGGGGCGGCTGTACCTCTGGGAAATCCAGTGGAGAAGCTGTGCTGGTGTTCTAGAATGTCAAGTCTATATCCAGGTAGGAATGCTTTGCTCTTCCCTCTGGCTGGAGCATCTCCCAATGGGATGCTGTAGTTCTTATCAGTCATGCAGTGACATTCAATAGCCTATTGTCAGCAGATGTCTCCCCAGAGTTAGGAGAGGTTGTGGAAGAGATAAAGAAAACTGCCCACTTAATAGGAGACAACTGCCATACAGATGGCAAATAGAATACAGTTTGCTTGGCAATCCAGGACACAGTGATAGTGCTTGTTGCTGAGAAAGATGACCTCAAATAAGAGAGGGGAGATCAACATTAGTTGAAAAGCAATATTTGTGATACTGTTGGGGAGTTTGTTGTATGATTTCTGAATTCAGTGGCTGCCAAATGTTTTAAATGCCTTTCATTAATTTATAGAGCATCACCTTCTACTCTGAAGAACTGACCAAATAAGAAGTCATGAGGAACTTCAAATCAGAGACTTCTGCTTGAAAGGGAAATATTTACCTGGAGTTGGAATGATTGTGGCTACTGCAGTCCTGGGATTTGTTAGCCATGGTGTGCTCCAGCCCCTTTGGAATATGCTGTTCTCACCTTTATTTGTGCTGAGTAAAGTGTTTTAATCTCAGCAAGGTTTGCTACTGCAGACCTTGCATGACAATTACAGAATTAAATTCCTTCTCTAGCATGCACATAATCAAGCATATTCTGCCTTTAGGTTGAATAATTGCTCACTTTAAATGTTATATATGCATTTGTGGTGAGTGTATACATATGGGGGTGGGAGGGAAGAATGGGCAGGCAAAAGATGTAATTATTCAACTGAAGCCTTAGCCTTGCATTATAAATATGGATCATGACTTTAGCAGCCTGAGGACATAATGTATTCGTCTTCTGCTTGAATATCTACTTTTAATCATAAACTTGCCTGAAAGTCCTCACGATAGATGTGCGCTGACATTTAAGATGCTTGTGACGTGTGCATTGTCAGTGTGCAGAGGCAGTGGGCTCTCGCAGCAAAGGGGCTGAGGAGCAGGGGATGCTGAGTTGGAACAAGGCCAGTCTCCCTTTTCCAAAGAGGAAAACTTTCTGTGTACCAGAAAATGCCTACAGGTAAGGCAAGCACATGTTTAGCATAAATGTCAAATCACTCAGTTGAAAGGAGGTAATTTCTGGAGGCATCAGTGGTCCACTCCACTGAGGAGTGGGCTGGCAGAAAACACAGATTTTGTCCACAGCCCCAGCTTTGGGTGGACTGTTTAACCTCTTCCCACCCAGCTCCTCTGCTGGCTGTGTCTGTCCAGCCTCGGGAGCTCCCCCAAAGAGCAAGTGTGCAGCTGTGGAAGGACAGAAGGGAGGCAGGAGAAATGCAGGAGGTTCAGCAGCCCTATGCCTCCTACATGGCAATGAAGTAGGTGTGAACTACGTGTAAAGAAGAGACATTCAAATGGCCTCCTGTCCCCATTGCTGCAGAGGCAGAACTCCCAGAACACAGCCTGTGATTATCCAGAGTCTGCATAGTAAGGATTTGATATTAGCATTAAGGCTGTCCTATAATTAAAGCTGAGTGCGGGCAAAATTAATCTACTGTTTTGCAGATCATACACCTCTCTGTTGCATCCTTGTGATAGGCAACCACAGGAGTCTTACTCTGCTTTAAAAAAGTTATTTTCTCCTATTTATGGTTTGAATTTAATGGTAAAGAGATTTCTGCAATACAATGCCTGCAAATTACCAGAGATAACTTGCTGTGATATCTAATTAGACATTATGCTACATGTTGTAGCCTGATGCCTTGTACACAGTTATTCCCATAGTTCAACACTTGAGTAATTTTACTATTTAGCCCAGCTTGTGGTGTTGCATTGAAGTGAAGCACCTGAGTGTGGGCTATTTGTGGAATGAATACTTGCCTTTGCTTTGTGAGTGCTGGGCTCTTAGCTGAGATGAGGCTCTGGCAGAGATGTGCAGTAACTCTAAGCTCTTCCTCTCTAGAAAGACATAAGGGATGATGAGGGGTGTGCTGCTGTGGTTGCTTAGCTCATGAGTAAACCTCTTTTCTCTTTTGGTTTGGTTGCATCTACTGTGGAGTAGGTGAGGGTAGGTGCTGATGTGTCAGAGAGAAGATCAACTTATGAAGCCAGAGGTCCAAAAAATAAAATCAACTGTTTGATATCAAGATACTTTTGCCTAGAAATGATGAGTTTTGTTAACCCATATATCATCCAAACCTTTCCCTGTGCTGTGAGAGAAACATGACAAGTGCCAGTAGTGTCATTGCACATGTGTTGTCTTCTCAGTCTGTCTGGTGGCTGTCATACATTTCAATGGCAAATAATGCATGATAAAAGTTTCTTCTCATTTGGGTTACTCAGGATTTCTTCAGAGCAAACTACGGACTCTCCCCTGAAGAAGCTCCTAAAATTTATAGCGTAATTACTCAGTAATGTTGCAGAAGCCAAAGACTGAAATGATTGAGGAACAATTAGAAATTTCCTTAAGGGAACAGGCGTAGTATTAAGGGATGAAATTTGATGAGACAACTGACCTTTACTTGTTCCCAAGAAAAATAATGAGATTTTATTTTATTCCTTCCCTCTTGGTCCCCCATAGCTTGTGAGGTCAGGCAACACAGCTATAAATGTGGGTGTGATACATTTAGTAAACTATTGCTTCAACACTTTACTTCTAGAAGAAGCAACAGTGCAAGGCCCTGTTTGGATATACAGGTAGCCTCCTGAAGGAACCCTCTTCCAGGAGCTCCATGCTGGGATGTCCTGGTGCTGACAATCTCCTGGCAAGCCTAGAGTGCTGCCCATGAGCATGTTACCTGTGTTCAGCCTCCTGACAAGCTGGGGGAAATATGGGAGTGCCAAGCCTGCTGCCTTCCAGCAGCATCTCTAAGTTGTCCTGCCAGCCAACAGAACCCAGGGAAGCGAGAGGCCAGAATGTTTTTGGTTTTATTTAAGTATTCCCTTGGAAGTGCTGTGCCAAGTCCTGTAGGCAAGAAGAACAAGCATAGCTTGTGCAGAAACACATGCGCATGGTTCTCTCCTACAAAAAGAAATTACAGTTCCTGCAGGAGGGATTACTGTGTGCTTTGTTCATTCAGTTCTATTTGAAACCTCACCTCTTTTTTACTTTAATGGATTTAAATAAGGAGTGTTAAAACAGTTGATCTAAAAGGGGAAACAAAAGTCAGCGGTACAGGTTTTATCTTCTTGAGGGTTTTAGCACTGAAAAGAAAAAGAATTCTCTTCCTGCCCTGTAAAGCAGATGCTGAAGCAGTAACTAAAATGCAAGACAACTTTTGTCCCCACTATGGACATAGTCCTGCTTTCTTAGCACAGTTTCTTCTGCAGCATGCAAGCCTTTCTGTGTTGTGTGTCTTGATAGCTCAGGATTAGTTTGGAGACAGTTCCTCTATGAGCTTGTCTGTCCTGAGTATCTGTAGATCAGAGATAAAGAGACATATGTAAGCAAAACACAGAGCCAAGGGGAATGTGCCAAATTCGTTATTTTTTTCTTTGGCAGAGCCTCTACACACACACAAATAAATGTTTCTGTGCCTGCTTTCAGTAAGTGAGAGATGAAGAGGATGGTGATGTCTGGTTGTTGGAGGGTTGGGATATCTGAGGTATAATCTCAGGCATTCCCCTGCCCTGTGTCTGGTATAGCTCAGTAACTGGGAAGGTTTTGTGCACTTTGGGATCTACATGTGCTTCATGACAGGAAAATAGTACTGCTGAATGTTGCTTGGAGTTTGGGAATGTGCCAGCTGATCCACTAAAACAAAGACCTCTTCCCGCAGACACACTGGTGGCAGAGGGTGTGTTTGGTGTTCCAGGTGTGCTCTTTATTGAGGGATAGGAAGCTCCTGGACACAGCTGTACTATACTAACTCTCCATGTGGTGATTGACACCTTGGCCCAAAGCAAGATGACAGATACTGCACTGCAGAGTGCCAGGAGGGGATGATGAGTGTTTTGAAGGCTTTCCTTTGAGTCTGCAGAGTTGACTGAGTGAGTCTGACTGGGCAGTGTGCACTAGGACAGGCCCTAAAATGTGCTGTGTCCCCAAAGCTGCTGACAAGTCTGGTCGTGCTGGGATTTCTCCTGTTGTGGTCAGGGGCTGGTGTATGAGGAAGCAAGTCAGTACTATGCTGAAAGCAGTCATCTGCTGTTGGCTTGTGCACTGGAGAGTTACTGTCAGAGGGGTTATCCAAAATAGCATCAAGAGTTTGATAGGAAATGGAGCTGGCTTTTATCCTGTGCTATGTTAATCCCAGCAGCATTTCTCTATGCTTTCTGGTAGTAACCAGGCTACTGTCCACACAGTTGTGTGTTGTTTGTGCAGCACCATGGGGATGCCTTTGATAAGGACTGAGCCCAGAGCAGCCCATAGGCTCCAGTGTCACAGGGAATTTTCCAGAGATTATTTCTGTGGAGCTTGCTTCAAGCTCTCAGTGTTCCTGTACCAGTGCTAGAGAACCATGTCAGGAGGCTGTGAAAGAAAACTGCATTCAGAAGTAGAGTCAGAGAATGGTTTGGATTGGAAGGGGCCTTAAAGATTATCCAGTTTCAACTGTTCTCTATTCATTGTGTAATATAGATGTGTGTATAATGAATTCATAAATTAAAAATGTTTGGAGACCAACTCCTACATTTTGATGGATAAAAACCAGTCCTTGGGCAGGTGTCTATGGGTGAGGCAGTTGCTGAGTTAGTACAGAATGGAAAAAGTGTCCATTGAGCCAGGTTGGGGAAAGGTTGGTGTTACAGATATATTAAAATTCGTGCTCAAATAAATTATAACACTAAAGAGATATATACAAAATATATGAGTTAAAATCATGTTTCGGGGTTTAGCACAGAAGGGGCACCTGGAATCCTAAAAATCTTATACAGGAATTGAGACATTGGTTTCCTCATCAGCTTGTAGCTTCTGCAGGTGTCCACTGAATAGAAACCCTAATTAGCAAGTAAAGAGGAACTTTTCTTATAGAAGTTCCAAGCGGATCTCAGGAACATCCGAAGCCTTCATCAGCCCTTAGCGAGCTTAGATAAACTGGAGACGATGCGGTTCCAGTAAGCTGTTTTGTGTGAATACAGAGTTCACATAAACCAACTAGCATGTATATAGGAGTTCCCATAAAATGTAACCAGCATGTAAAAGGGGATTCCCGTAACCTTCATTGTACATGTATGTGTTCTTGGATGTGTAATGTGTATTCCGCGGCTGCACTATCGAAGCGAGAGACAGAAGTCTACAGCCAACAGACAGGGAACAGGGAGACTACATTAATATTCTAAGAGACTCAGGATTTGTCACTGTTTACCGATCTGATAGGATTCTTCAACCCCAGAGGAACATGGAAATATTCATCAGACAAAGAAAAGGACAAAGGGAAAAGTAGCTTCAGGCAAGAAAAAGAGTATAAAACCTGGACTCACTTGAACGGACTTTGTGAACTCACCAGTTCTGATGCGCCGGGGGGTCAGAGCTGCGTTAACCCAGAGTCGAGACCCCAGCTTGGCCCTGTTCCTTTGATTTGTGGCTGGCAAATTATTACGGTCCGATTTGTGAAATAAATTCTATTTTTGTTGCCCCGTAATTTGGCTCTAGCAAATTATTTGATTTGGCACAATTTGGCTATTTATCTATAACAGTTGGTGAGCTTAAGACTGGCACTGGCTTCTGAATTTTAAAACTGAGCCAGAAAGCAGTCCCAGTAAGCAGTCAGTGGTTTGTGTGTGACACCAGCTGTAATTTCTCACCTTGCCTCATGTTCAGTTTTGTAGAGCTATTGGAATTTACCAATATTGCTGATGGGACGTGCCTTGGCTTGTCTGGCCCCTGCAGCTAAGCCAAATAGCGGCAACTGTGGTGTTTCACCCCAGAGACACTTCTGGCTAGCTAGATGGGCATGTGAGAACAAGTTCAGGCATGCTGGAGCTCTGGTGGTGTGGCTGGAGCTTACTGTCATAGAGGGTCACTCCCCAGGTTTCCCTGTGCCAGAGAAGCTTTAAGGCAATGGTGAAGGAAGGAGTCAGTTCTGATAGAGGGTTTCAATCCAGAGATTTTATGGTGGGCTGCATGGCCCCTGAATCTAGCAACAGCTCCAACAGAACTCCTCTCTGTGTGATCTGGTTCTCCTTTTACCTGGGGGAGGGGACAGAGAGGAAACCCAGCAACCAGGTACGGGAAAGGAGGTCCCAAGGGACAAAGGACACCTGGATTGTCCAATGACCCCCAGAGGTACGGGGCATCTTTTGAACTTGCCCAATCACTTGACGCCCTTCTGGAATTCCAGGATTGATAGACAGTACTTAGCGGGGGTCAGGGTGGGGAAAGGAGATGTGATTGACACACCTGGGGAAGGAATCTTCAGGGAGAAACCCGGGGTATCTGAGGCAGACTATGACATCACACCACAACATAGAGCAGTGTGTCTGCAGCACTGGAGTTCTCATTCTGATTTCTCTGCTGCTTCTCTCAAAAACAAATGTATGTCAGGAGCTGACTGAGTTTGAGAGACTCCACATAATTCTACTATGCACATCATGGGAAAAAAGAATATCTTCAAGTTCAGAACAAAATACTTTGGTGCTTGAATCTGCTAAATTGAAAAGGTGTTCCCTTTATATTCTCTTTTTTCCTCCCCTCTTGCCAGATGCCACAAAAGTACAACCTCTAAGTGGTAGATATTTTGTGGGACAGCAAACATGTTTTCTAATTGGACTTTGAACCATGAAATCCAAGCCCTCTTAGCATTGGGTAGAGTGGAAGGTTCAGGTTTGGCTCTAACTTTGAAATTCAGACCCGGTATTAATGAAATAATTCTAATCCTTTCAAGGTTTTAGCTTAATTTTTGCTCTCAACTCTTGTTCAAAGGAGGGATTTTCAGATTGCCAAAGGCTGTGAGGTATTCCTGCCAACTTCTTCTGTGACACAGACAATAAACAGCTTCCTGGTATGTGGGCAAGGTGCACAGAAATGCTGAAGTGTGGGAGTGAGGCATCTCTGGAGATACTCATGGTCTCTTATCTTCGTGTGATGTGCTGTTTTCAGCAGCTTCTGCTGCTCTGTACCTGAGCTCTCAGCTTGTCACAAGTGGTTTCCTGGGATTTTGTACTCTAGTGAAGCACAGGGATGGGTATTATAGGCGCTTTCTGCATTTCCTAATTTCCACTAGAAGGTTAAATATGTATACAGCTAGAGAGATTGCAAGCACTTGGATATAAAGTGCTGAGAAATCTGTTGTCATTTTTGCCTGCCAGTTACTGATGAGATCCCACAAGAACATCCCAGGTTTCCAGCCTAGTTCCCAGTTGGTTTGTGCTGATGCACAGCCTAGTTCCCAGTTGGTTTGTGCTGCATCACAGGGTGGCTGTTTCCTCCTCATCCTCTCTGGCCCTTCTGAAATCCCTCTGGATTTGTTTTACTGCAACTCCATCATAACAGATAGCTTGGGATAAGGGGGGGGGGGGGGGGGGGGGGGGGAAGCTGGTTTTTTTTGTTTTCCAGATGGGTGACTCTGCTCCCATCCTGGCACTTCTTGCTAATACTGTAGAGGAAAAAAATCTACACTTTAATTCTTATAGATTTACAAAACTGCAGAGAACTTGTGTGTTTTGTCACTTCTGTGTTTTATGTGTTATTCTTTAGCTCTGAGAGGAACTAAAACTGAAGTGATCATAGAATAGACTGAGTTGGGAAGGGACCCACAAAGATCATTCAAGTTCAGCTGCTGAGGATATTTCCTTTGCATGAAAGCACCTATTATATAGAAGTGCATTACAACAATGTGGTTTCTTTGAGAGTATATGACTTATAAAACAGCATTGCATAGCTGGTCCTGTCCCTGACATATCCATTTCAGTAAGCTATAGGAGAACACCTCAAGGATGGCTGTGCTGCCTTGCCACTTACATTGCAGCCTACTCATTCCTATTCTTTCTTTTCACTGCTTCTATATTTAGCTACAGATCTATCTTGGATCATGCTGCTGAAACTGATGTAGGAATTTGGCCACTTAGGTGGCAGCTATGCCTATATTTAGAAAATACTTCTGATGACTCCAGTGCCCCACTGAATTCTACTTTCCTTACAGTGATGCTTATTTAAAGAGTAGAATATTAATGAGCACCAGGATTTGACATCCATACCACAATTAAAATAATTTATTAATTAAGAGCATAATTTGATACTTACTAAAAACACTTGCTGTGCAAAATAAGACTTATTTTCACCTCACTGGTGTAGGCCTAGGCCCAGGCTCTGCACCTGAATATGTGCTAAGTATCAAGTTCTTAGTTTTTTTGATAATAACTTATAGAAAACAAAAGGGTCAAAAAGTTTGTGAGCCATATGCCAAATCTTAAGAGACTTTGCCATGGTTGTGTATAGTAACCAAACAAATTCTTTCAGCCTTTACTAACTTTATATTCTTACTTAAAATGAGACAAGAAGTGATGATGAATGAGGTGAGCATTATCTTCACTAATGACTTGGACCTGGTCTGCTGCATGTTGCTCTAGAAGAATTTAGCAGTGATACATTTTTAATAAATCAGGAGACTTTGCTTTCATCATTGTGAAATGGGTTTTTTTTCAGCTTTCTCTGAATATATGAAAATACGGAATTTTCTTAGCTTTCCACTACCAAAGGATGTTCACTCTTTGGCTTTCTCTGAGGCTGTGATGACTCTCCCAGTCCCAATCATTATATTGAAGGTGACCCTTCCCTTGGTGTCTGTCCCTCCTTTCTCATTAAGCTATTTTTAGCTATTATCTTTGGGGAATTACATAAACATATTAGGGCTTCCTCTTTATGAAGAGGTAGTGCTATAATTTTCTGTAAGTTTCTGTAATTTTATTCTAATATCACAAGTCCACCACAGGTGAAGGATTTCACTAGTGATTTTTGTTAACCTCTTGTTCCAAAAGAGCCTATAAAAATGAAGTTATCCTCTATTAAATATAAAGATCCAAGTGGCTGTAGGTAGGTTGGATGTATGGCAGCTTTTGGGATTATTTTCAGTTCTGTTCTGGGCATCCCCTTGAAGAGTGAGGGGACGAGTGTTTAAGAAGACGTGGTGAAAATACCAGAATTAGGTTTGATCACTCAGTAGGTGGAAGCTCTGCCTGAAGCTGGCACTGAACCAGTGCAACGACACAATTTTGGCCAAGGTCTGGCTGTTTAAAGCTACCTCTGGTTGCTTGGATTAACTTTATGGGGACTCACAAGGGTGCAGAGATCTTTTATATGGACCATCTTTAGCTGACCTCCAAGGAACCCCTTCATCAAGTCCACCCTTATCACACACTTGATTAGCTACACTTAACTGTGAAACTGTACAAGTGGACAATCCTATTTTTACAATGAATAAGGAAGGAGAGGAGGGATGAAATAAATGGCAAGGAGAAGAAAGACACAACCAAAGAACTCTCTAAATCAGGCATTTTTCCCCCAGTGCATTTTGTCCTTGAAGGAAAAACAAGGATTCAAACCCATGGGGGATTTGACTTTGCAGTGCCTGAGACAGAGTAGGAGTCAGTGTGAGCATCTGTCATGGCTCAGGAATAGTTATTCTCCAATTTAGTGCTTCCATCCTTCAGAGCAAGCTGCTACAACTCAAGGAGCAGCCTAGCTGGTGTCCAGAGAGCCTAAGGAAAGGGTTAATATGGATGGACATGTGAGGAAAACCTCCTGGTCTCAGCTTGCCTGGGGAAGTATCAAAACACTGGTCAATCCCTTTGCCCCCATCTCACTCTTGTGGCTCCTGCATATCTATGTCCTTACTTATTGCCTCCTCAGTGATCCCTCAGCTTTCTTTGTAATTTGGATGTCACGCCTTGGCTACTTTCTCCTGGATCGAAAAGTGCTGAGCAATGCGGCTGTTTTGTTATAAATCCCCTTTCGGTTTCGTAACTCTGACTTCCAACTTCAAGAATAGTTTTCCCTCATTGACTTGGGCAAATATAATAAATACCAGCAGTTGAGTCATCCTGAAAGGGCATTTGCTGGGAATTTTTTTGGATGAATCATTTTAATTGGCTTCTTTGAAAACTGCAATTTTTTTGAGTATTAAAAATTAATTAAGCGAGAGGAGGGAACACTTAGGAGCAGTGTGTCTTTATGAGATTAACTGATATTTGAGAAGCAGAATTAAATATCATATGGAGCCAGGTAAAATGCTTCCTTCATAAAAATATTCTCAAGTGGAGAGTATAAAGAGACTAGATCAGAAACTTTGGTTGATTAAAGAGCTTATAACATGGCACAAAGCTTCTCTAAATGTACAGCTGTGTTCTGGGTAGAGAAGTACGAAAAATCTGAACCCTGAGTGGCATAAATTAGCCCACATTTACTGAAGTCTAGAAGCTGTTTTCTATGGAGGCAGGGGAAAGATAAAATTTGCAATGCACAGTGTATATCCCTATGTAGTGCTTTTCAGTTTTCCCAGAAATGTGATTAAACATGTGTAGACCAAGCAACTCTAAAAGCTGGAGAGAGTGGGTGACCTTAGTTTCAAATATCCCCCAGTGGCCTGAAGCTCCTTTAGTCAAAGACTTGTTTTAAATTTCATTCTTTGAGTTTGCAACGTTTTCAATGCCTGCCTGTGTTTACAGGAAGTGGATTAAATTAAAACCCTTTCCCAGCATTTGTTGTGATTTGACAGCCTGCTGAGTAATGCTCATTGCACGTGTTTTTATTTTGTGGGACAGCTTTTCCCCACAGGTTTAGGCACTTTTCTGGACAGAGATTTAATTGTGAGACAGCTGTCTGATTATAGACCAACTCTGTTAGTTCATCTGCAGGAGAAGCAAGCTGTACTTGGAGCTGTAGAATTACATATGGTTTAGTTCAGTGTTAGAGGAGGAAATATGTGAGATTTTATACGATCCTGGCTGGCTAATATTTAACAAGGCTTATTATGGAGTGCCTGAAGGTAGAGCTGCTTCTGCATTGTGATTTGGGAGAGTTGTTCCCTTTGGTGGGAGCTCTGGAATTCTGTACAGGTTTTACTTCTAAGAGATGAAACCTTGCTTTAGCTTGCAGGTGGGGAGATTAAGACAGTGATGTCTGTCCAAATGGAAATTTAATTAGTCTCATTTAATCCAGATAACTGTGGCTCAGCTTTTGTTTGCTAGGATTAAATGGGGGGATGTATCCCTCCCAACAAAAATATTCATGAGGGTTTTTTAATTTTTATTTTCATTAGAAGCCAGCTGGACTTCTAAAAAATTCATCCACACACACCAAGCTTCTTATTTTTATCATATTTTCTTTCTCCCACCACTCCATTTTTTGCTTGTTCAGTTTTAGAAATGTAAGGGGGAAAAAAAGGGTTTAGGTAGAGGGAAATTGACAAATCCAGGGTTTATTTTCTGTTTAAGCTGGTAGTACTCAAAAACTTTATATGAAATTGTATCAGAAAAACTCTTCATGCAGCGCTCTGCTTTGGATTGGCTTTAAATATAATGTATGAGTACAAATTGCCCTTTGAAGGGGTGTGACAGGAATTTTGTGGTGGCTCTTACAAGCAAATCTGACACTTCCTTACCTCTGGGAAAAAGACACCAAGGGGTGAACATCTTGGGCTACTTTGAGTGCCAAATATTTCTCTTTTTCCCACTGCCTGTTCATCTTTCCTGTGATCAAAAAAGAGAGTTAATTTCAATATAGGTTAAAATATTACATTTGTGGCTATCAGATGAACTTGATATAAAAAATGATAGGGAGGGAAACAGGGTGCAGTTTTAAAGCATCCTTCAATTTTTCTGACTCTTTCTGGTTGGCCAGGGCTGTCTTGCTCCTTGATGCAACTTGAGGAAGGAACTCTCCAGGATGAAGATGCAGTGTCAGAATTGGCTGGTTGGAGGGGAAAATTTCTAATTACTAATCCTTTAAAAATATATATTTAGCCATAGAGAGCAGAATCTGATTTTTTTTCAAGATATGAATTATGTATTGTTATTAAACAGTAATCAAATGATTCAAATGTGATTAAATTTTTAAATTAAATCATTTAAAAGCTGTTTTTTACAGCACTGGGCCTCAATGAAATGCTGCTTTCTGCTGCTCTTTCATCAAGAACTTGATTCACAATGCTGAATATTTTATGGTACCAGGGGACATTGCATTATCTCTTCTGATATTGCCAACCTGATAAAATAATAAAGAAAAAATCTCTGCTGTAATTTCTTTACTCATTTTGATGAGAGGCTATCTGGTAATTCATTAAATAGGTACTTATGGCTTTGAAAATGCAAAGGAAGTAACATTAGCATTAAAAAATAGCAGCCGAGGAATTGTCTGATCTCTTAAATGATTTGCATTTAATTCAATTACTTAGGAATCTTGTTTCCTTACTGGTGGATTGGGATCTGTGCTCTGGGGGCTGATGAGTGCTGTGTCACTTGATTCCAGCAGGACTGATACCCCAGATTTGCCCTGGGGGTCTCAGTTTAGCTGCTGAAGGGGTTAGGCTGTTTGTGGTTGTGAATATTGGCTTCAGATAAATCCTTTGTGGTTGTGAATAGGAAACACCTCAATAGGTGTTGTGCCTCGGGCAGTGCCCGATCTGTGTGTATGAACAGAGCCAGTGGTGGTTTTAGGGAAGGTCTGCAAGGGCTATTCCAGCAGGGGCCAGCTCACTAAAACCACACAGAGCTCTGTGGTGCTGTCTGACCCAGCTATAGAACCCTGGAATGGTTTGGGTTGGAAGGGACTTTAAAGCTCATCCAGTTCCATGGGCAGAGACACCTTCCACTGCCCAGGTTGCTCCAAGCCCTGTCTACCTGGCCTTGGACATTGCCAGGAATGGGGCAGTCACAGCTTCTCTGGGCAGCCTGTGCCAGTGCTTCACCACCCTCATAGTCAAGAGTTTTTCCTAATATGCAGCCTAAGCCTGCTCTCTGTGTGAAATCATTCCTCATTGTCCCATCACTCCAGGTGTTTGCCAACTGTCTCTCTCCATCTTTCTTGGAGTCTCCCTTCCTCTTTTGCCTTATTTTGGAGATATTAGCTGAGGTAGGTCTTCCCTTACTTACTGCAATGCTCCTGGGTGAGGTGGCTCATGCCTGCTTCAGGATGGAGATGCCACTGGGGGGACAGAGTCCCATTTAATGTGAGAATCCTTTGGGACCTGGCAGCTCCCTGCAGGCTGAGGCAGGATGAAACCAGGATCCAGGCAAGGCTGATCTGTGCAGCCATTCTTTGTCTTTTTTAGCCCAGTGCAGCCACGAGGTAATAAAATAGCACTTGTGCCATATGAGCAGCTTGAATATAAAGCTGGGAGGAGGAAATAACAGGCAGAAAATTCTGCTTAGGTAGCAGCAGCAGCTTATTGCTGCAGTAGTTCTCAGGTAGCCTCAGGGAAGGGAGGAAGATATTTGCTTTCTGGCTCTGTTGGTCCCAGTGCTTTTCTTCAGGGATAAGTCTTTGGGAAAATGTAAACTAATAGCATGATCCATGATCATCTAGTCCTCTTAAAAATTAAGTCTGTGGTTGACACCTTTTATATGGAGTTTGCTGTGGAAGCACTGAATTTGCAGTGAGCATTGTAATTCCATAAACTCTGACATTACATCCTCATTTCCCAACACTTTAGAAAGGTTGCTACCTAATATGCTGTTGTTGCCAATTTCCTGATGCTTGCTGTTTCCAGCCACTCACATCTTCATCTTGTCATCTGCTTTTGGTTGCTTGGGCACCTTCTTACTCAATATTACAAAATAAATAGCTGTTGTTGCTGCCAGCAGTGCTGGGAGATTTTTGTTCAGGTCCTGCCTTATATATTTCAGAAGACATGGAAATTTCCCTTACTGATTGCATGTCCTGGTTCTCTCTGGGCACAAAGAAATAGCCAGCCTAATATAAATTCTGTGAGTAATAATCACTTAATAGTTAATTCTATCCCTGCCAGCCCAATGGTAATGTGGCAATGACAGTTTTTGTATTTCAGACTTATCCCAGGACACTTATCTTTTAATGAGTCTTTTTTGTTGAACAAGCTACACTTTCCAGGGAATCCAGGCTACACATTTCAGAATTGTTACAAATATTTCTGATTATGGGTCCAGCCCAACACTGATTTTTTTTTCTTAGGTGGGGATGGAAGAATTGCTTAATAGGCAAAAAAAAAAAAAAAATCATTGAAGGATTTTTAAAAGTGAAACATTTTTGTGTGAAGAAAACCCACACTTTCTAGAAAAAAATTGAAACTGGACAAAAAGTTTTGAGAACATGGAAATGAAATGGAACTTTTGTTTTCAGACTAAAAAAAAAAGTTTTTAGCCAACAATGAAGAACCCCCAGACACACTTTATTGATTCTGCTATTGAGACATTCTTTCCCCCATCCTTCCCATTGCCTAGCTCTCCTCCAATATGAATTTTGTTTCTCCCTTAATGAAAAGTGACAAAAAAGTAGACCCGGTGTATTTCTTGATGGTCAGTGTAACTCATTTGTATATTTTAATTTTGTTACACCATCTGGACAATGTGAAACAGCTACTGCATTGAATCAGGTCCATGCAACTGAATTGAAAATTCTTCCAGGCCATAAGGGTCGCAAAACCCCAATATTTTCTGAGGATGTAGTAGAGAGAAAGACAAATCCTGTATGGAAATTCTCCTTTTGAGAGAGAAGCTGCTTTTTCCTTGCCACCTTGAGATTTTTCAGATAAAGCCTTGCAGAGGTAAATATTCTATTTTTGCCTGACTGGCATCTGCTGCACAGGGAACAGATCAATGAGATGTGGGAGCAGCAGCAGGGCAAAAGGTGCTTAGGGACCAGCAAAATCTTCCTTCAGCTCCCTTCGATGTTGGAGGATGCTAAAAAGGGGGAATCTCCCAGTGAAACAGTGAAGAAGATAAGGGAGAGTGTACCCCTGCAGCTGCATTTTTGTTTTGTCTTTCTTCCCCCTCGTAAACTCTTGTACTTTTGTTGAGGACTTCCATCACTCTTTTCCCACTTACAAACATAGTTCAGAAATTTAGGGTGCTTGGGTTGGAAGATGGACTTTGTGATACCATCAAATACTTCAATCCTTTTAGCATCAACTTGGTTTCTAGAGTACCTGATTTACAAGAAAAGGAATGCCCATAACATTTACCCCAGGAGCAGCAGCATCTCTCTGATTCATCTCTTGGCAGTTCAGGAGATGAATCAGACAGTTTTTCAATTTAACTACTTCCATGTTGAATAACTTGTCTCTCTCCTGATCCCAGAGCTGACCAATATGTTGAAAATGACAGTAAAATTATGTTTTAGAGAAAGTGAGGGGAAAACATGGCTGTAAATCCCAGAGTGTGTTTAAAGAGCTGAGGGCATCACTCCACTGTTGAAAATGAAATAAACTAAAGATGATAATAAGTGTAATAATGATTAGCATGATCATCATTAAACAAGGTAATTATGACGACAATTGGGTTTACTTAAAATCAAGTATAATTTAGTTTAAAGAAGTAACATTAGGTGCTCTTTTTGTTGCTGCTTTATTGGCAGAAAAGAAACCAACAGCTTCAAATAGTTAATTTGGGGTAAGGATCCAGAATATATTATGAAATTCCAATTGTCTCTATGGTCTAGAAATGAGGCTGCATCAGTCACTGATAGCCAGGAGTGCAAACCTTCTCCATCAGAGGAGAGGACACAGGAATAGAAACCAAATGGTTTTGAGCATTGACTTGAGCCCTGTTACTTGGTCAAGCTTCTGAATAGTTTTTATATGTGTCAAGCCATTTGTTTTAAAGATTATATCCTTTCATACTAATGTGTCTTATTTCCCTTTTCTCCTTGTGTTGTGGTGGGTATTGCTTTATTTTTTATAGGATTTTTTTTATTTTTAGGAAATTCAGAAATTAAAATACAGTGATGTCTTGGTTTGAAAAGACAGGTGTCTACTAAGGAAGGCAGGAGCTTCTTTTGAAATGGAAAAGGTAAACCCACACCTTCTGAATTATTTTAATTTTGAAATTAAGGGGCTCTCAGGCAAAAATATGGAAATAACAGTTCTTTATTAGGAAAAATAATATTAACAATGTGGTAATACAAAATAACAGTGACTGAGTCAGAATATGGCCTGATATCCTGTGGGTTAGGGTGCTGGTAGCAGTCCCATTAAATGGTGGCTGCAGTCCTCCTGCAGTGACAGGTGTGGTTCTGTTGAAGCAGTGATCCTGTAGAAGAGTGTAGTCTTCCCCTGAAGACCCAGTGGTGTTGTAGATGAGCCTGGTCTTCCTCTGGGAATTCAGTGGAAAAGAAAGCTGCTTCTCTGTGACCCCAGTGGAAAAGGCTGGCTGTGGTGTTCCAAGTCTCAGATTATATCTAGGTAGAAATGCTTGGCTCCTCCCCCTGGGTAGAGCATCTCCCAGTGGGATGATGTAATTTTATCAGTCATGCAGTGACACCCATTGGCCCATTAACAGAAGATATCTCCCTGGAGGGAGGATTAGTTGTAGAAGAGATAAAGAAAACTGCCCCACCTGGTTTTAGCAGGTGGCCCAGTTAACAGAAGCTAACTGCCTCACTTCTAACAGATGGCAATAGAATACACACCCCCAGCCACATCCTGCATTTGCAACCTAAGACAAGTGATAAACACTCATGTGATCTGGGTAACAGTGTAATGTATATTTTGTTGCTTGAAAAGTTGGAGCAGTAGCAATCACAGCAAAATTCAGTGTAATGTCTCAGTAAGCTTAACACACTCTGAAAGTGTGCCTGAGTTTTTGGGAAGTTTTCCCTTTGCCTGCCTAGAAGCTTTTCTACCAGAAGGCATCTCAGCAGAGACCTCCTGGCCAACCAGAAGCCCTGGTCTTGCATTTAGGGTGCTCAGCACAGGCTTGGCCTTATGGCTCCCTTTCACACCACTGTTGCTTTTGTGATTAATTTCTGAAAGTTGTTTGTGCAGATAGAATTGTCTCCAGAGAACCTCTTCCCTTTTCCTGGGATGACATGGCCACAAGGAAAAGTTGTAGTGAGGCTTCAGCTCCTTGCTTTCAGGTTTTGTTTGCTTAGAAGTGCCCAGAGGAGATGGGAGGGCTCATGGCTGTGTGTTGAAAACTCCTCTTCCCCATACAGCTCCTTGGACCCCTATTTAAAACACTTCTCCAAGATACTGGTTCCTTGAGTTGTAAAAATGGTGGCAACATGAGAAGGGGAAAGGCTGATGGACTGCTGAAATATGTGCATTTGGTGCAGCCTTGTGGATTCCAATGAAGAATTTCTTTCCTTAAACAAACACCTATTTTAAATAGCAGTAATGTTGCCATACTGTTTTGTATCTGTGCTATATGAGTAATACAATGATTGACTCTCACAATTAAAAGGCAAATATCATGTATATATGTTAAGAGGAGTTTTATAGATTTATAGTTATGTTTTACCCCCTCAGGTTATCAGGGGGTGACCTGGGTAGTTGGGACATTTGGGAGGGTTGGCTTGTTACTCTGGCAGCACTTGACCTCCAATCAGGATGCAAGGAAGTGATCTCCACCACTGGACAGTGAAGAAGGACTCGATGGACATAACTTTGGGAGGGACTAAAAGGCAAAACCTCCACTGTGTGGATGAGCACATGCTGGGAAAAATCCTTTGCTCCAGGTGCCATAATATTTTCTCTATTCAGTCTTCTGTTGTATTTTTGATAAGGTTTTAATAAACCTTTTAGATTTTTGAAGTGAGCATAATTTCTCACATATCTAACCTTTCCTCAGCGTGTCTCTGCACCTGTGGAGTGGGCTCTACCCAAAAGGACCTGTCCTTTGTAGGGGCCCCAGTTACCAGGTGGTGGGATAATTATTAAATCTCGTGCTGACATCAGGAGGTGAACCTGTAGGAAGAGCTTACAGCAAGCTGCTGAAACCTGATGCCATGGAGTGTGGCTGTAGGAAGGAATTTGGTTTGCCAGTTGGATTTCCTTCTTGTAGACACTGCCAAAGTGATGCTGCTTCAGTAAAACCACAGTGGTGAAACTGAGAGGAGTTTAATCCCTCACACAGTCCATAGGCAGCCCAAGTGGGAGGGGTCACAGTGCTGAGGAACACTCCCAGTATCCTGAGAGGAGTTCTCCTCTGGCTGCAGTGGGATACACATTTTGGATGGGATCCTTGTGTACTGCAGAATCCACTGTATAGCAACTTCCAGGATGGTGGGGAGATAACTTGGAGTGAGTGAGCCCTTCAAAATTCAGCACAGACAGCGTAAAAGGTGCTTTGCAAAACCCTCTTCTGTTCCTGTTCAAGTGCACGGGCAGAAATACGGATGAATTTAGCCACTGGGTGAATTTTCAAGGCTTTGGCTGTGATAGTTGGAGTAAGTGATTATCCTGTCTCCTTTAGTGCAGAGCATTTCGATCTGAAGTGCAGGACATGTGATTTTCCTGTTCACAGAGCACAAAGCAGACACCTCGCTTGGAGAAAAGTGTTTCGTCTGGGTGAGAACTGCTCTTTGTGTGCACGCATGTGATTTATTTATAATAGATAATTCCTCCCAGCCAGATGATTTCTCCCAGCTCCCTTTCAGCCAGAGCCAGGGCAGTCTTTGTCAGTTATGTAAGGTCTGGTAAGTGCGATGCATAAGCAGCAGCCATTAATTTTCATCTCCGATGGAAACTGAGATGAGCTATCCCACTTACCCCAAGAAATAATAGGGTTGTGTTTGGAAAGGCTGCTGCCCAGCTGGGAGGACAAAGCACTGCACACCCTGTGAAGGTGGAAGTGAGAGGGAAATTGTGGTGCTTGAGCAGAGCCATCTACAAAAGACATACAGCCAAGCAGGTCCCAGAATGGAGAGAGCTGCACTTTCAAATTAGCTTTCCTCCCTTTTGTGTTGTTCTGCCTTTGTGCTCATCTTCAAAAGCAGAATGGGCAGAAAATTCAGGAGGTTCTCCAGAAAAGGGACAGTTCCCAGGCTAGGGGAGGTAGATGTGCAGGGGCATAGTCCCACCTAGGGGTGTTTAATTTACAATTAACCTACTATATTTTAAGCATGTTCTTAGTAAAATTGTGTGTTTCTACAAATAGGATAGAATGGTAAATCTGACTCTAAAGGGCCTCTGAAAATTAGTACTGAAAATGAGATTCTGAACAGAGATTATGATACCATTCTTGCACTTTCCCAATGAAGACAGGCTGAGAAAGTTGGAGCTATTCACTTTTTAAAAGAAAAGTTTGTATGGAGGCCTCATAGCAACCTTCCAGTATCAGAAGGGGCTCTTCATCAGGAACTGGAGTGAGGGGACGATGAGTAATGGGTTCAAAGTGAAAGAGGGGAAATTTAGATTAGATATATGGAAGAATTTCTTCCCTCTGAGGGTGGTGGCTGCCCCATCCCTGGCAGTGTCCAAGGCCAGGTTGGACTGGGCATTGAGCAACTGGGATAGTGGCAGGTGTTCCTGCCTATGGCAGGGGATGGGATGATCCTTAAGGTCCCTTTCAACCCAAACTGTTCTACAATTAAATAGCATAATTGCATAAAGTCTTGTCTTTTCTAAATCTAGACATTTGAAATTTGTCTTTAATCTAAATTGAGTTTTTACATCCTAAGGTCTGTATAGACATTTCTCTGTCTAAAAAGAAATGGTAGCACTTTACTCCCTGTTTTTATTCATCCTGTCCATAGCAATGAAAGTGAGAGATCCAAGCTGAGAAAGAGTTTGGAGTGGATCAAATTGGAGGGGAGAGTGTGTGGGTAGAGAACTTTTCTAGCATATTTTTCACAGTGGCCCTGAGGTACTGTGCCAGTTGCTCATACTCTCCTCTCTCTCAAGCAGACAACTGGAGCCAAGGGTAAATTACATAACCCTAAACCTGTGTTGTCTTTGCACAGGCATTTATGATTTACATCCTCTTGGCCATGTCTCATTTTTCAATGACTTGTGCACTTTGCAGCCTTTAATATAAATTATTATTACCTGTATTCTGGACATTAGCAAGGAAGTCAAATAGTAATAATGATTCTTGTCCTTTATGGCACTTGCTATGTTTAGTTTGCAAAGGGCTGTAAAAGGAGGGTCTGCATTACTTTCCTAAGGAGAGGTCAGAGGTGAGAGGAGGTTGAAGTGATTTGGACTAAGGCTGTTACAGGGGCTTTCAACTGGCAACGTTTTTTTAAAACAGTTTACCATCCTTACCCATAAACTGCAAACACAGAGATGTTGTACTGTAACAAATACAGCCTTGCATTCCCCTCAGATTTCAATGGGCTGTTTGTATATGTGCAGAATTAGTTGGAAATAAGGCAGATTTAGGAGACTGTGGAGCATGTCTTGTCCTTGTGTTGTTCTGATAAAGCAAAGCAACTGCTCCCCAAATGGCTCTGAGGCATGGCCCTTTCTCTGCTCTCCTGAGCTGCATCAAGCTGTTATTTAGACTTTACCAGAGAGGAGGATGTGAGAGCTGCAATCTTTAGTAAGCCTGTTTCATGTGAAATCATAAACTCCACAGCATGGCAGCTCCAGCTGTGAGTTCTCTCTCTCTCCCCTGCCCCCTAGTCAAGGGGAAAGGTTTTATGTAAGAAGAGAAAGAAGAAAAGAACATTTAACTATAATGTGACTCTGGCAAGTCATGTTCTATTTAAAACTTCACTGCACCCAAAGAGCCCAGCCTGGCAAGCGGTGCAATCTGACAGCAAAACTGGTTCAGCACATGCATGAGAATCCCAGGTGGCTTTTGCAGCTTCCACTGGACCCCAAAGACCCCTGGATGTGTCTCCACCTCCCTCTCTCCCACATCAAATTCTCCATTACCTCTGCAGTGACGTGCAGTGATGTGCTTATGAAGCATTTGATACAAATGTTAGTGCTAGACTCTGTCACTCCAGTTTAAACATGGATTTGCTCTTGTTTTCTCTGGCTATTGCATTAATTGTTTCCTTGAGTCTTTCCCTCTCACATTCTTTTCCACTTATTTTAAGCCAAAGATCATTGATTGTTTGTCCTCTGTCTCCTAAAACACTCTCTTATGCATTGTCTCCCAAACAAGTACTGAGTAAAGACTTGAACAGTATATAGGCTTGCACTTGATTTCTGCATCCCAAAAAAGGAGAAATTAAGTAAGAGAGAACTCCTTTTTTAGTTCCACTACAGCTGATACTGAGGGGTCCTATCCTTTTTTTCCTTTCCTTGAAGGGAAGGTGGGGATAGTAAGGAGCAGGATCTGTGTTTCCATTTTCCATTGCAGTAAATCTTAAAGGAGATTGGGAAATTGGTCTGACTTCTGTTTTCCAGCCCTGCCCTGGGGTGTTCCCCAGCATTGCCACCTAGAAGCATCCACACTCAGCAGGTTGGCTGGAGGCAGAAGTTTCTTGTGGAGCCCTGTGCTGTCCTAGGAAGGAATGTTGTCTTTCCTGTCCCTTCAATCCCAAAATGCATTTTTTTTTCTGAGCAATTAGGAAGATAGTGACAGTAATGGACTTTCCCTGGGGATGGTTGTTTTATTTGCAATTATAATTAGCAGCACTGATATGTTTACTCTTTCTGATAATGTATGGAAAGGCACTTTGATTTTGTGGGGTTTTTTTCCTTTGTAAATCTCTTCACTGTCAGAACTGAAAAACACTCACACTCTGTGCTGTCTCTTGTCACACCAGCTACCCTTTGAAATGCAGCTTTCTCCATTTCTGTTGTCAGTGAATACCATGGCCCCTTTTTGTCCAAAGTTTGTTGTTCTGTTAGTCTAGGTCTTGTTCTTTTGTTCCTGTTGTGAAGAGAAGTTGATGGTCAGGATCTCTATTGTAAATAAACAAAGGTGGATAAAAAAACATAAGCTATCTTTCACTGAAGCAAGCAAGAGGCTGTTTCTGCAGAGACAGAGTTTGGATTTACAAAGCAAGTACTGGATAAGGTCAGAATTGTTGACAAGCAACAAATCTTGGTATGCAACCCATGCCAGATCCCTGCTACCCAGCTGAGCCTCAGAGGGGCGGCCTCCCTTCATTAACACGTTGGAGTTTGGGCTGTGGAGGGATTAAAAAAGTGAAGTCTTTGTTCTTGGAGACAAAACTTGCTGGTGGTGTTGTACATGAGAGGTGTTCTCGTGCCCTCCTACTGCTTCTTCGTATCTGTGCCCCTCCCTGGCCCCGAGCATCAAACATCACAGGGCTCCTGCACTTTTGTCCCTCTGCTTCTCAGTAAGAGCTGACCATTACATCCATTAGGGTAAGACCAGCCTGTGTTGGCTTTGAATTCTTCCTCCAGTCCAACCGCAGGCTTGGCACATGCCAGAGCATGCAGCTGCCTTTCACCTGCCTTTCACCTTTCATTGAGCTGCAGAGCTCAATGTTTTTGGCAGTGGTTTCCATTTTTACCTGGACCACAGTGGCAATCCGTAGGAACTCTTCCCGCTTGTGCAAATATGGTAGATGTGTCCTGCAATTTGGTGGTGTTTTTTGCTTTGATTTCTTTTCGAATAGTTATAAATCTCTTTCACTAATAAGTGTGTTTACTTGGCACATGAAGTCTATCATGGTATAATTTTCTTTCATTCTTCATCTATGAAAAATAAAGCTTTGTGAAGTCAGTGCAATGGACTTAGAATTCAACATTTTTCTGTAGCCAAGATTTCTGCTCTGACTCCTTGAGAATATCCCAATTACCTATTGATTTGTATCAGCCAGGTTTCACCACTTCTCCTCTGAGAATTTTGATTTGCCAAGAACTAGAACCACAATGTGCCTGAAATGTCTCTGACAGTTACTTTTACCAACCTCCCTCAGCTTTGGCACCCCCACCACATGCTGTTTGCCTTTAATATGTGTAGATATATGCTGCTGGACCAGAGGTATGACTGAGCATGCGAAGCATCCATTATAAGCAGGTTCTTATTTTCTCTGTTCATGTGCTAGTTAAGCTATCACAGTTCCTACTGCAAGGAAATTTTCCCTTTTATGCTCCTTACATAAATACAGCAATTGCCCACATCTCTAAACTTACATTAAAATGACCTCTTTTTTTTTTTTTTTCTTTGAGTAATATCAGTTCCACTGGGCCTAATCCTGAGATATGTCAAACTCTCTAATTTATACATTTTACTGAAAACAGAGTGATTAACCTCTTGGCAAAGCTATCTGGAATATCAGGGAGGATTTAGCGGTTGAAACAGGGCTATGGACAGGCCTTTTGGGTCCTTGACTGGATCCCTACTTGAGCCTTTTCCTACATGCCATGCTAAATGAACTCAGTATTGCTCCTTGACTTGGCTTTTCTACAGAGCTTTAACAGTCTGGTGGCACAGTGTGCCCTTTCCCGAAAATATGTGCTCAAACTACACCTCCCATTTGTTCAAATGGCCTTTCCAGGTTACATTTCTCTTTCCAGAGGGTCAGTCAAACTATATCCAGAGGTCTGCCTGCACTTAGTTATCTATGTCTGGAGTACAGCTTAATAACTCTTTTTTCCTCCTTCTTTAACACTAGTTCATCCCCTTCCCCCTACAGTAGAAAGCAGGGGAAAAAAATTCCCAGGGCTTGGAGCAAAGTTAATCCAATAATTGTGGTAATTTATGAGTTGATGGTTGATAGCAGAAGATGTAATTATTCTTTTCCAGCCTTAGCTAGCTCACTGTGATCAAATATGATTATATGTTATTGTTCAATGAATCATACGCTGAGCACAATGCACTGACCTGGTGGCTGATGGCACCGTGTTCCTCGGCAGCATTATATTATGAGTTAGATCAGTTCCTTATCTTGATTATCCAAAGCCCTAATCCCACAAATGCTTGTGAATATTTTAAAACTTACTGGCAGAATAAATCCATGTCTGAAGTTTTGTGATGCAGCTGAGATGAAAGGATTTGGGGAGTTTTCAGTCCCTACAGCTATCTGTGTTTGCTGGTTTCATCTTGGCTTATGTTTATATTCGTCATCTTTGTACTTTGATTTTAGCCCAACCTTTTTCCAACCCAATCTGCCTTTAGACAAAGCCTGTGAGTGATGTGACCTTTGCTTGTCAGCACAGGAGAGGGTGTAAATTAATTCACAGGCTTATTTGGCACAGTAGGTTCTGGCCTAGGTGCTTTTATTGGAGCATCCTTAACGTCAATAGCTAAATAAGTCCAGACTGAATGAATCCTCCGTGTCCTTGCACAACCCCTGTACGATCCAGGCTGCACAGAACCAATATTACACACTCACAATCAGCTTCTTGGCATCAGACCTGCTGACTAATTTATACCCAGTGTATGTTTATTGGTGTGCACATATTTATGCATCTGTATGTCTTCATTTCAGGTGGATGTCCCCTTAAATCAATATTTGATTTATGCCATTAGAATAAACCTAGAAAATGCAATGCCATGGGGAAATTCTTAACCAGGCAATTTCACCAGGGACCTATTTACCTTTTGATGTGACTACAATAAAAAACACACTAGTAGAAGCAGTTCTAATTTGCCTGTGTAAGATCTGTCTTAAGGCTAATGGGAGAAACCAAACCAAAATCTGGCGGAGCCACAGGGCTTAAAAACCTGAGGAAAAGCATCCTTCAAGCTTCAGAAAAAGTGGCATATGCACAAATCTGCCTGAATCTTCCCCACTGCCCACAGTCCTGTAAGGCAGACTGCCAAGCAGAGGTGGTCTGTTTTTTAAGGCAGAAGTGGAGGAGCAAGAAGAGAGTGCTGTGGGAGTCATCCCAAGGAAAGGAAATGTGGTCCTGGGTAGGAAGAGATAATGTGAATTGCCCACTGATAGCCTGTGCAAGTGAGACCTACCAAGAAGGGACAGGGAGAAGACAGTCTGGGAAGCAGGGAAAATGTGGATAGTACAGCAAGGACAGCCTGTGGACTGGGAGACAGAGATAGAGACATGAAGTTTCTGACCTCAGCCAGGTTGCTGTTTCTGCTCTCAGCATCAGAGCTGATGCCAGTACCCACAGACTGTTCTCTGAAATACGTGGAAGTGTTGTGTCCTGCAGAGTGCTGCTTCAGTGACTGGCTGCACTGCCAAACACCTCCCGGAGTGGAACAGATAAATCCATGTTGCTTCCACTCAACTACGTGGTCCCTTGTGTAAAAACAAGTAGATGTGTTTTGACAACTAGCTCTGTGGTTGGGCTGATTTGCCTGCTTCTCCTTTGCCCCGTGGAGAGGTTTTGTGCGTATTTGTGTTCAGAAATATCACATCATTTGTTTGCTGTCAGCCAGAGTCCCTGCTGTGCTTCTGAAGTGCTGTTTAGGTACTATTTCCTCTGCTAATGAATTGCTTAGGTTTTGATACATATTAGTGTGCACATCGCTCAGAGAGAAGGAAGGGTCAAGCTGTTGGTTTGTAGGTGTTGATGTAGGGTCAAATGTCTTCTTAATCCCAATAAAACCCAAAGATTTGCTTGGGGGTTGCTGCAGTGCTCAGTTTCTCTGGGCAGCCCAGCAATGATGGAAGTGTAGTGCTGTTTTCACCCTTAGGCTTTTCTGCTCCTAGCCATGCGCTGGATACACTTCTAGATGCTGCTAGAGCAGTGATGCCTTAACTCTGCTTCTGATTCAAAGAAAATTAGTAATCCCCAGCCTTTTCCTTCTAGATATCATACAAAGCAAACCCCCAGCACGACAACACTGCTGCTGTTGCTGCAGTGGCAGGTGGACACAGGGGTGATCCGGCCTCCAGCCTTGCTGCTGCACTTCCCACAACCCTCCTGCCACAGGGTGGGGTGTGAGGAGTCTCCTTTCACCACATGAGGCTTTTGGCCAAGGGTCAATAAGAAACCAGAGCCACAGTGAGGTCTTCAGGATGAATCAGAATCCAAGGGCAGATGGGTTAACTGGGCTCTGAGGAATCAGGCTGGGAGGTGTGGGTATGACTTGGGTTCCTCCCCTTCAATATGAACCAAGGTGTTTTAGAAAATGTAGTGTTACAGCCCAAGTTTTTAAAGACCTCCACTGTGGGCTTGGGGAGATGGTTCTGCTGCCACTGTGGTAGAGGATGACCTGTGCTCCCCAGGATGGCACCAGCCAGTTTGGTGACCGAGTCCCTGAAGAAGGTGGTAAGAGTCTTTTCTTGTCTCCACCATGACCAGGTAGTGCCTAAGTAGGGCAGATGGTGGAAGATAAGCTTGCACTTATTCCTAGAAACCTACTTCAAAGAGTATAAATGCTTGCAGAGCTAGGCCAAAGTCTTGGATGTGTAAGCGGGACTTTTAGGAGTATTTCCAGAGTGTTTCCCAACATTGCAGCCCTTTCCATAGGGACTCTGTATTGGGCCTTCCTGAGAGCTTCCTAAATGCTGTTCCAGCAGCAAAGGGTGAGGGCCTGGAATCACCAGCTGTGTTTGGCCTTATGCACACATGGGTTGCTGCACGTAGAGCTCGTGTGCCTCTGTGTGTGGGTATTAGAAATAAAACACTGCATTTTGTCAGTGTGTTTGTCTGAATCCTCCTACTCCCTTTGTCTCACACCCTAGGAACAGAAGGAGAGCTTGAGGCTTCAGGTCTGATTTTTACATGGTCTGTAGGTTTGGGGCTATGAACTCATTCTACTCTGTGATGCCAGTGGGTCTGGGTTTTGGTTTGGAAAGAATACTCACAAGAGTTCCTAGGTTTATGTAAATAGTTTACCCTGTGTGCTGGCAAGCAGACACAGTTTAGCCACTTGTGGTCCTGAAGAAGCTTCTGATGTTGGCACCTGTGCTGTAAAAGTAGGTCCCAAACTACCTTCTGCTGTGGCTTTTGTGATGCCTCAAGGTCACTTTAACTGATGAATTCTAGATAAACACATACTTTGATCAAGATAACACTTTACCTATTCTTGGGCCTTGATCTGTATAAAAATGTATGGATCTCATCCAGTGTATTCTGTGTAAGTTAATATAGGAACTAACACAGCTCTTGTAATGGAAAAATAGAGATTTTTTTCTTCTGAGAAGTGTGCTCTACTGCCTTCTCTTGTAGGCAGCAGGGTATGCTACTGTTGCATATGACCTGTGTAAAGGAGAAGAGTATATTGATTGAAATATATAGATGTTGATTATATTGTCATCTATTAACACAGCAGACACTTGCAAACACACCTCTTCCCAAGGCAGATTGCAGCATTGGGAGCTCATGCAGCAATCTGGGATGAAGTTGCATCTTCTGTAGGATGCTGCTGGGAGTGGTTCCTTATTTTTACAGGCACTTAAAAACTGGGAAAAGTCCTCTCGATTTATCACTGTGGTTTATATTGCATTATTGAAATACAGTTAACTACAGTAAGAATAATAATTTATCCTGTGCTAGCACCTCAACCAGGCCAGTTATTGATCAACACATGTTCACACCAAAGGCTGTACAGGAAGCACACAGGGAGCGAAGTCTGCACAACTGTGCTTTTTCAGAAGCCTGTCATAAGTTCCCATCCAAACATCACATTGGAGACCAAACTGAATTTGCACAGCATTAATTTAATTTATCCTATACACAATATAGTTATTTTTTATCACCAGCTTTCTTTAATTTGTAAAATGTGGTGTAATTTCAATGTCTGGTCATGAGAAAGGCAAATACCACCTGAACTCTTGAGTCTGCAAATGCTGAAGTCTGTTTGAGTTTACCAGACAGTACCAATTACCTTCCCAAGGAACTCTCTTATTTTTGGGGAGTTTTTCTTCAGCCTCACTGTCCCAGTTATCTTTGTGAACACATAATTTGATTTAAGTGGCTTTTGTTTAAGGCTGGCTTGGGTCAGGCACTTTTCTGTCAGGAGGAAGGGACAATCTGCTGATGCAGATAAGCAAAACTGGCTCAGCCTTTGCCATGTTATGTAAATAGCACATTTGTGGAGTTGCCCCAAGGAAGATTATTTGTATTTAATTGGGCAGTCTCTAATGTCTGTATTCCAGAAAGATTTGACCTTAAACGCACTGAAGTTGGTGGAGGGACCTCTCTGTGTTTTGAAAAGTCAGATCCAGTCTCCAGTGATGCTGATCTTGGATTTCTGGGAGTAAACACAGCTTTATGCTTTCATCTTCCTCTGACCCTTTAATATTTTGTTCAGCAATCAAATCCAGCCAGTGTGAGAGATCATATAAAGCAAATGTAGGAGCAGGATTGATACAGTTTCCACATATGCTAGCAAAATGAATTCTCAGTTTTCTTATGTGTTTGTGACCACCAGTTTTCCCACTTCCCAAACATTTTGACCTTCTCCAGTTAAGGAACAAAACTCATCCAGTGGCAGTTTTAAGCAATCCCAAGAAACAATGGAATCGCCCTATTTCTGCAAATCAAACCCTCACATCACTTGTTCACAAGAATCTACATCCCAAGATGTGCCTGATTTGGTAAAAATGACTTCAAATAGTGAATTGAAATTTCTCATTGTGACCATTGTATAGCTAAAAAAAATTTTTGTATTTATTGACAAATGTATTTGTTCTTACTGTGCAGGCAATGTTCACAGCTTCTGATAATTTGTTTGTTCTGCTTATTTTACTGTGCTTAGAAGACAACAGCAATTTGCATTCATTTGCATCTCATTTTAAGGGACAGTGACAATAAGAAAAGTTGTGGGGGGATGTGTGCATCTATGAGTTTTTTATATTAAAAAAAAATGTACATAAACAAAATTATTTGAATTCTTTGTTTTCCTGTAATGTTTGAGAGGAGATAATTGCTGCTGGGATTTTACCATAGTTTTTACATTCTGCAGCTCTCCCTTGTACTCTTCTTTTTGTTTTGTGTGCTTAAAGTTTCAAAACCCTACACAGATCCTGTTTATGTAGGACAAAAATAATTCTAAAGGGCAACAGACTATTAAAAAACCCACTCAATGAAACGAATTGAGGCTAACATTTTAACACACACTGCTTGTTGCACAGTTTTTTATCAGACCCATTGAGCAGGCAAACTCAGCAAGCTCCTGGAAAAAAAAGAATCCCCAGTTTTTGTTTTTCCAACTAGACCAACATTTTCAGTTACTGGGCAGAAGAAAAAGGTATTTTTTTTTAGACCAGGAGAAAAAAATAAAAGTGCTTTTTTAACTAAAAGTGGAGTAGCATGGGTTGATAGATGTCCTAAATGAGTGGGTTTAACAAGTGATTTTATTTTATTAGACTTTTTCTGTAGTGTGTGTTTGGTTATTAATAGTCAATGGCACACATAAGCCAAGGACAAATAGGTTTGCATGGACCAGTTACTCTGATTCTGAAATGTTGGCCTGCTCACGCAGTATTCATGTTTAATTTATACACACTTGCATCACCAAATGTATGAGTAGAAAAGATGGAGAGGAATACACAGCAGTTACCACTCTTGCTGATGTTTGCCAAGATAGACTTTCCCTGTTTTGAGAGGCAGGGGAGTGGCTGAGATACCCAGGATGCCACTCCATGATAGAAGAGGAAAGAGGAAAGCTTTTCTTTGGAACAGTCAACTCCACTAAGCAGAAATTTCAGCAATAAAATGTGTTTCATAGGCTTCCAGGCCACATATTTGTATTAGGTTTTGATTTGGTGGTGTGGATTCGTGTGCTGACGTTGGTTAAAACACTCGGCACAGGCTGAAGGATAGCACAGGTGAAATGATAAAAACACATCCAGGTATGCACCCTGTATGTGGCTGTGACTGAACATCAGGGCTGGGCTGGTCACTATGGAATATGGGCTGGTAGAGGGGTATAAACAGGAGTAGGATAAGGCTGACAGTCCAAGTACTGCAGATTTGCTTCTTGTGAAATCATCCGAGTGGCAACGCCTGGGTAGTGTGTAGGATCAAGTTTTAGCATCTGGCAGCATCCCCTTAGGTGCCCCTTTAACTCTTCTCTGATTGCACACAAAAAGAACATTAAACACACCCCTGTTTTTTTCTTTTTTCTCTGACATAATGGCTCGAATAGGAAGTGTGAATAGCTGTTTGTTAATGATCCCTCTCTGGAAGGGCTCCTTGCCGGTGTCAGGCAGTTTCCCTGACCTGCTGTGAGTTGTTAGTCAGCTGTGACTCAATTTTCTGAGCCCACTCACGCCAATATCCTCCTGGAAATCACCATGACTCAGGCTCAATTGAGTAGGTCACAGTGAGGCCATGAAAGTGGGATGAATTTATAAACAGTATTTGTAGTGTTGTGAGTTTCTTTAGGCTTAAGGAAAGACTTGTACCCTGCCACAATTCCAGGGTCTTCCACTTCTCTTGAAGAAAAGTTTCTTCAGGCTTTCATACAGCTGTTCCTAGGGAGGTGGGAATGTCATATCTGTATCACTAGGCCATCTCTGATGCCTCATTTCAGGATGTTGTAGGAGGGGTTTATGTAGAAATCCTGTGGTTTTGAAAGATGTATTTGAGCTGGGTGTTTAAGCTGCTTGAACAGATTTTATTGCATCAGTAATTTGAAGTATTGAATGAACTATAGTGGAAAACAACCTGTACAAGCAATGAAAAACACCATGATGCTTACAGGAGCTCATAAAAAGTCACAGAGAGTTCAAGATAGGCTGCCTTGGCCAGACTATTTTGCTTTGGAACCATTTTTTTCATACTTTTGTTGGAGTTTCACCTCATAGTCCCATGGAGGGGAGGAACAGCCTTGTGCCTGAATGCATGGAAATCCCTGCAGCAGCACCCTGGGTGTTCCTGCTTGTTCAGAGGAGAAGCAGAAAGTCTGTGGTATCTGTCAGCTTCTGTGTTACACACCACCAGGTAGCTGCCTTTTGTCTGGGAGATTTATTTTTGTGTACATATGTGAATTTATTGACACACATGTGTATCCCTTAGGGGAAGCATGCTTGCATTCCCATCCTCTATGGGAAGCAGCAGAGCACTGAGTCCTCCACAGCTAAACTGCTCATTCTCTGGGCCACTGGTTGTCCACCTTTCTGTGTTTCTACATATTTGTTGAGTGGATATTGGCTAATAGGAAAAAATATTTTGATTTATGCACTTGTATTTTTGGAATATCACAGAGCCTGGCTCATTAGGCAAGATACCGAGCCGAACAACGCTCGAGTCTGTTCTGTGCCCCAAGGATCTCCTCATTTTAGCAGTTCAAATTATAGTATGGCTTGATAGATGTAAATATAGTGGAAAGTAACTCAGTTTGGTGATATGAAAGGAGAGCAACACCGCAAAAAAGTCTTCCAATTCCCCACATTCTACATGAATAAATCCCACAGCTCTCAGGACCACTGATGTTATCTCTGAACATAGTCCTGGTGCAGCCAGCAAATTCTGAGATGTGTGCTTTTAGCAGAGACATTTCAGAAAAAACTTCATGTGGGAGAAAAAAAATTTCTAATCCTGGCCCGTTTGCTCTGCTGTCGGGTCCAATCAGAGCTGTCCCACACAAAACCATTCTCCCACAGCCCCCCTTTGGAAAGCAGCAGTACCACAGCTTTCCAGGGATAAATGAGAGTGAATTGCTCAGAGCTAACACTGATAATGGGAGGTTGGGCTAATTAAACAGAGCCCTGCAGTACTTACCGTTAGCACCTGAAAAGAAATAAACCCAGGTGTGCATTGAGCCAAGTGTCAAATCCCCTTTTTGTCAGATGTTTGAACATGTGAACCATTTTTTGGTTTTATTATGGGCTCATCAGTCTTTGTCCCCGATTTGTGTATTAATTGGGAGAAGAAGATGTTGGAAAGTGGAAAAGTAAAAAGGGCTGATCTCTCTGCTTAGCATAATAAAAGCAATATATTTGACAAGAGACTAGGTTACTTTTATCAGTGTATTTAATAAAATAAGAAAAGAATACTAGGGAAAAATTATATCAAGAAGGAAGAAGTTGGCCAATATCTGCAACACTGTTTTGTCTTTCTGCCTTCCCCAAAGGAATGAGTCATGTTATTTCTGGATAACCTACTGATTTACTGCCAGTCATGAAACCTTGTGTATAAGTAATAGAGTAACACAGCAGGTTTATTCACACTGATGAGGACAGGAGGTGACAGCAAAATGGGGCTACACAGGAAATCTACTTGCACTAGAGAAAAATATAATAATGATAATCCAGTGTCTCTTTGCAAAGCCTCATCTGATCCTCTCTGCCTCACAGACCTCACTGCCCGAAGTGTAGATGCACACCACAAACGAGAGAAAAACCTCAGGTCTGTTTTTGTGATTTTATCAAGAGCAGAGGTTTCATGTGGTTCTGGTTCAGAGAAAGCATCTGGAAGAGTACCAACAACAGAAAATGCTGTTGGGGGATATTTTATAAAAGATATTTAAATCCTGTTTTGCTCTTAGGTTCCTCAAGCGTGTACCATGGGAATAGTTTACTATCTTTGGACAAAAAGGGATTTCTTTTTCCAAAAAGACTCATCCCAAACACTTATTAGAACTTCCTAACGTCATTATTAGCTTTTAAGGAAACACAAAGCTCCCAGTCAAGCATTCCTTGCACAGATGACTCAGGTCTCTGGAGAGGAGTTTGTTTCACTTTTGTTCTGTGTTTGGTGCTCATAAACCAGAGAATTTGATGTGACTTCCTCTGTGGAGCTCTGACTTGATCTGTGCTTATTTCAGAGTTGGGATTCTCCCTCCCACATACAGAACAATTGTTACCTATGCAGGTGCTGTAGGTGCTGTGCTGGGAAAGAAGAGGAATGTTTGGGAATGTTACAAAAAAATTAAAACAACCCCAACCCACTCTGCTGCCTCTCTGATTTAAGAATTGAGCCTCTGTACTTCAAAGAATAGAGTGCAACTTGTGTTTGTGAAGTCCAGGGCTACAAGAAATGAAACTTTCAAATTATATATCCAAGATTGGAGTTTAAATGTCATTTGTAAAACACTCAAAATGTCGAGCAGTCCCTGTGTGCTATACCAGGTTGTGACACTATCCTGGAATTCTTGCTGAAGAGAAGGGAAAAGCTCAGTTAAAATATGAGCACAGCCTGAACTTCAGTTCTTTTGGATGTTGCTGTGCTTAGTCATGCAATCTAATGTTCTGAGGAAGCCTTTGTGGTTTTATTGTTATTTTATAAATTCACTCTGTGTACAAAAATATTGTGCAAAATAATCTTCTATCATAAAAAAATGAAAATAATTCATTTTTTTTGTAATTCTCGAACAATGAATATCGAGGAATATTTTGATTTTAGCAACCTGTGGATTAGACAATTTGAAAAACCCCAATCCCCAAGTTTGGATTAGGGGTTTTTTTTGAAGACTAAGTCAATTTCTGCTTCCATATAATGTAAAACTGCTACAGGAGGCAGAAGACAATAATTTCTTCTTTTTTTGGCTGCACCTGGTAAATGCTGCAGATGAATATATCTGCAGCTATGAATTTCAGATAAAACTGCTCAGATATAATCAGCAGGAACTATTAAGAGGAGCTATTTTCTGAAGTAAAATGTATATAATTGATGCAGTTTTAATGAGATAAAAATATAATCAGTAATCCTTTGTTTATAGCTTTAAGCTTTCCTTAGTATTTAAATGATGTAATTTAGGATTTAGTTAAGGTTGTGAATATGTTTGGGGTGCACTTTTTTTGTTGTGTGCTGGTTTTTTTTCTTTTTTTTTGGTTTGGTTTTTTTTTCCCCACCAAAAAAAGCACAGGTCTCGAGCCTGAGCTCTTGTACTTCCTCTCTCATATTTGAGAGCTTCAGGTCAGTGTAATTTTATATGACATGCCTTTGCCTTTCTCCTCCTCTCCCATTTTGATCCTTCTCAGAAGGTGGAATAGCTGTAAGATTGGTTTTGCTTTGATGTGAGACATCCTACGCATTTCTGGCATCCTGGAGGTTGGCTGTGAGGCAGGAGATGGAGCTGACATTTTCTTTTTGTTATGGTGACAACAATCTTTATTTCATTTGCTTGTGTTTAAACACTGGTAAAGGCACTTAGCCCAGGTAAAATATTCCCTGCCAGTTTGGGAATTGTGCATGGGGAATTTTCCTGGAGACACAGCTGCAAGGACATCTTCCCATCCATGCAGAATGAGGAAATGCTGGCAGCTACTTTCTATTCTTCACTTATCCTCTGCTTTGTGCACATCAGGTTGCTGGGTGTTGGGACAATATTCAGGCCTGCACACACACATGGTTTGCTGGATTTGGTGTAAAATATCCATGACAGGGAAGCCAGGGCTATCAGAGCAGAGCTAGACTCGGTTGATTCTTTCCTGCCTCCATACTTTTGTGTTTCTGAGGTATTTTTAAGCATTGCAAGTGTTTCCAGCTGTTTTCAGGTCCTGACAAAGCAGCACAGCTAAGTCCAGGTGTGCTGTCCCATTCAGTGCCTCCCTCCTTTGTGGGAGCCAAGGGAAGGCACAGCAGGCAGTACAGAGCTCATCAGTGATGCAGGCAGGTAGGGCTGTGGGAAAACTGGGAATATTTTTGGATGGTGAAAGGATTATAGCTGAACTTGAAATAAATTGTGAAATTATGCCAGTGGTCCAGAAAATCAGTTATAGAGGGACAATCCTGTGCTCATCCCATCTTGATGTATTCTACTTGTAGTATTGTGCATTTATATTTTGTAATAGTTTGTAATCGCATGATTTTATAGTTCCTTATTGTTCCCAAATGTTTATCCCAGAGTGTGCCCCTTCCATTTTGCCTATCTAGGCATTTCCTTTTGCTGAGATCATCCCCGAACCCCCCCTCCCTAGTTTCCTTGTCAGTCACTTGGTATCCCATCCCCTATATCCAGAACTTTTAGACAAAGCCATCGGGTGATTTGCTAGGGGCCAAAGGTCAGCCCCTCAACTACTGTCCATACGTTATCTCAAATGTCCATTCCCCATGGCCTGATGCCTGGGGGATCTTTATTGGTCAAGCAATGTATATACCTTCCGTTCCCGCCCATCTTTAAATGTAGCCTCCGCATTTCCCTCGGGACTCTGAGCTAGAGGCCCCCCCTGAGGCAACCAGGGGCCTCTGGGGCTCTGAATAAACCTTGGTTTGGCCTCCTGCTGAGAGTCGGCCTTTTATCTTCTACCGCTGTGTCCAGAGCTGCAAAGGCAAATAGCCGAACAGCCACCAGCACCCCCGGGCACGAGAGAGTGTCCCCCCGCTGTCGGTCCACTTTGGGGGCTGCCCCCCGCTGCGTGCCGGCCGGGGCCAGCCGGGGTTTGCTGAGAAGGCTCCCAGATAGAGACGGAGACACTACTGACACATTTCCAGGATGAAATATTCCTCCTTCAAGAAAAAGTCTTTCAAAGTACTTCTTTCTAGCATCTGCAAACTTCAGTCCACATAGGGTCAAGAAAAGTCCCTCAGGGGACCATGTCTCTCCCCTTTCCAACTGAAACAATCTCATATTTAATATCTTAAAATCTCCTTTCTGGGTGGAATTCCCAGCCTTTTCCCATCTCCAGTCTCAAACCTGGAGCTGTGAACACCCCTAGGGTGTGAACTCCAGGTACTACAAGACAAATGTAGGTGACAGTGGTGGAGTCTCATCTGCAAGAACACTTGCTAAATCAACAAGTTTCAGCACTAAGAAAACCTAGGTACTTTTAAGCTTTGGTATCTTTTTGCAACAGGGTTTTGCATGCAAAGTAAAACATGGTGATTATTCTTTTTGGGTTGGCTGGAGTTTACCAGTCTGTCTTGCACCTGTGTTCATTAGGGACAAGGCAGTGCAGCTGCACTTTTTTGCATGGGTGAGAATATTGATAAAGTCTCCATCCTTTACCTGGCTGTTATTTTGGGGAAAATTATAAGCTCTTAGTTCATTTTTGGGACTTGTCATCCCCTTTCAGATGCACTAATTCTGAGCAAAAGCCTTAGAAGTTACTGGCAGCTAAATCACACCAGTGAGACTAAAACTGGGATTAGTTTTAGTCCTACACTAGTTAAAAGTCATAGTTCTTTTTTTGTTTTATCTCATCCATTATTTAGATTAGGTTTTGCATAAATGGAAACCATGTTGAAGAGCTTTTCTATGTATTTTATATCAAGGCTGAAGGTTTAAAACACATCTATTCTGAAAGGAAAGGGAACACAAAAGAAAAAGTATCTTGAATGCTTGTGTTATTAGTAAGTCTCCAGGCAACTCCTGGCTGAGGGCAAAGCTGAATTAAATGATTGTAGTAGCAGACTGATACATTACATATATACTTACACACACACACACACATGCCCCTCAGGAGCTATTTTTAACACATGTGCATCTACCATACCTTTCATCTGACAGCTTTATTTGAATCCAGGCTATTCATTGAGAATAAACAGCTAATTAATTTATCACATGAATATCAAATATGCAATTAGTCCCAGAGCGCTCAGTATTCCAGCCATGACCACCGTGGTAGTCTCCACACTGCCAACAATGACTCCCAGGAATGAGTCCCATTCAGTGCCTGACCTGCTGTAGAAAGAAATAAATGGGTTTGCCATATGCTGCTTGATATTGTACTTATAATTCTTCCTTTCTCCTTGTGTTCATGCATGTGTGCAGTCAGCTAATGGGTTCTCTTCAATCACAGCAGTGTGAAGGAAGGAAAGGAGTGTTTAGGAGATTAGAGGATGCTGTAGTCACAAGCCCTGAGATGAATATTTCTGTGTAAAGACAATTCTAAAGGAACACACAGGCATGTGTTTCTCTTGGTAAAGCAAGAGGGAACAGCTGAAACTGCAGACAGCAAGATCAAAGTGAGGTGTTGGGTGTAAAGCTTTAAAGGGGTAAGTTATGCATGGCAAAACAGATGACAAGGGGAGATGGCACTGTCACTTTCACTTGCTGGGGAGTGAGGTGACCAGCACCTGGAGAACAGCTCGGGCACAGCTGACACTGTCCTGGAGGGGGCCCCCTGCCAGTAGCAGATCCAAACTCTCAGGCTCCTCTGGACCACACTGTGACTGTGTTTCTTCAAAAGCCTCATCCCACTTGGCAGCTGCATTGCCTTCCTGAACAGCAGGCTCAGGGATCAGACAAGCTCCTAAGCTGATCAGATGAAGCTGAAGCACGTTTATTTACTGTAAAGTAAACATCATTACTGCTGCCCTTGAGATATTTTGTAATTAAGTACAATTTCCCGTGCTGGCAAACCCAGTGCCATTTATAGAAATGCTAATTTCTGTTATTTCATGGCTAGCTCTGAAGGTTTAACCTTGGAGAAGATTCTGGGTGTTGAACAGTTTTAAAGATCAGTAAATGTTACTGTGATTGTAGAAGAACCTTGCAGGATGATGTCCAGCTCCATTCTTGTAGCTCTTTGGCAGTATTTTACAGCATAGCAATTAGAAATTGTTTCTGTCAGAGTGGAGCATTAGAGGACATTTTTATACAGCACTGGAGCATTTGGTCATAAATATTTCAATTTGTCGTAGAATCTAAACTAATAAAGCATTAAAAACAAGGCAAAGGAATTTCAGTACTTTTTCAAATGCTTCATCTTAGTCTAAGGACATGGTTTTACAGGGGTGATGTGAGGTTATTGAGGAGTGGGGATCTATCAGTGCTTTTGTTTTTATTAAGTTGTATTTAATTTCTTAATTTTGTTTAATGTCTGAGGCTTTTGATGGATATTTTATAAGTTACTAAACTAATAGCTCATAAATAAAGCACAACATCCATTCTTTGGGTTTCAAAATGTAGGGCATTGTGTTCCCAGCATCAAGCTGCTAGTTTAAATGCTAGTATGGAAATCAATCCTTTGGATTAATCACCAAATAAAGCAGAGGATGAAATAGTGGAGTTTGGCTGAATGAAAGTCTGTGATGGTTGTGGGGGAAGGATTTTGTTAATAGCCAACATGAAATTCCTGTTTTATAAAAAGTGCCATGTAGACATGCTGTAGCATCCTGGAACAATGTGTTTTGCATTCACACATAGTGGAATGCAAAACATATCAGTCAGCCTCAATGGGAGTTTAACAGCAACTTTTTTGTAGCTGTAATAACAGGCCTGAAAGCCAGCCCTAATCTCTTAGGGTGTTAGTTGTAAACAAATGCCATCCTGCATAAAAATGCCTTTCCTGTATATTTTTTTCCCTTAAAGATTGAAGGAAACACTTTATAAAAAGAATTCTCTTCAAGCACTTAAGGGACACTAATTGCTTTTAATTTCAGTGTGCGATGGTCCTTATCCAAAGGAAGTATGCTGCATGGGCTATAAACCTTTTTTATATCATATAGGGTTTAACAGAGCATGCCTGGAGTTAGCTGAGCTGCCTCCCTGGTTCTCTGCTCTCTCTTATCCTTCACCATGATTAAACAGCAGTGTTTCACTGCCTGATCGTGAAGGGCATCCAGCAAAGATCACCGAGCTCTTCTCTGCTGCCTGCCTCTGAGCAGAGATGTGTTTCTCTGTTTGCTCAACCACCTTTGGGGCAGAGCACTGCTGTATCAGAGGGTGATCACAGCCATTGTAAAACTGACCCTCTGCTATTCTTTTCATGTCCCCACAGCAGAAAGATCAGCTCCAGTGACAGCATTGTGCTCAGCAGCCAGGGCCTGTGCCTCTGGAACTTTCTTTTTAAGTGCCTTGTGAAGCTGATGTGAAAGTCTTTCCTGCCCTCAGAAGCAGCAGAGGCAAATATCCTCTCTGGAAAGAGATGACAGTGACTGTTTCCCCACCATCTCTTTGGTCTTAGTTTGTGTGCAGCACTGGATTGACAGCGCTGTACATCCACATCCACCTTCCACAGAACAGTGCTTGGGATTGTGCTGGCTTTGCTCAGAGCTGGATCTCGTGTAATTCAAAGTCAACCCAGTCATCTCAGCCCTGTCTAGAAGGCCAGTACATTTCCACATGTTCACATTCTTGCTCCCTTTGCTCCCAATCCTGCCACTGCATCATGGGCACCCCAAAGCTCCATCTCAGGATGTTCATCTCTGTGGGAAATGAGCAGGTAGATGTCCACAGTTAGGTGAATAACTGGCAGCAAGTTTATTCAAGCTTGAAATAAAACCAAATCTCAGACCCTGTTCTGTGTTGACATTGGAGCAGCTTCTCACGGTGCCTGCGCTGTGAGAAAGCTGCTGCTGGCAGCTTTTCAACACTTGGCCATAGCATCCTTTCCATTTTCAGTGTTCCCTGTTCAGGCCACAGGCTGCTCCTCCTTCTCGGTTTGGA
Source organism: Motacilla alba alba (assembly GCF_015832195.1). Classification (NCBI taxonomy): domain Eukaryota; kingdom Metazoa; phylum Chordata; class Aves; order Passeriformes; family Motacillidae; genus Motacilla; species Motacilla alba. Next base: position 57,470,047 of record NC_052031.1, read on the forward strand.
AATCTCTTAAGATACCAGATATTGCTAGAAATCAATAACTATGTTCTTGAGATACTTGCTAGGCACCTTAGGGAGTGTGGAAGTGCATGCTCCTGGAGATACTTTCAATCTACTTGCAAGGGGCTTTGGAAACCAGCACAGGGTTTAATTGAGGAGCTGTAGGTGATGGTTTGTCCCTCCTGTCCATCCAAATGGATGTCCTCCCATCCTCAGGCAAACCTGCTTCTGGGGAAGCATCTCTCTGAAGCATCTGATTCTCTCTGTGGAAGGGATGGACCTGATGTCTGATCAATCCGAAATCCACATGGATAACTTTAAAGTTTCCAGGGCTAGTTCTAATCCTGACCAGAAATCAGCAGACTGAAATACATATACATATTTGGCAGTTTTGTGGAGGAAAATGGATTGTTGATGTCTTTTTACAAATAGATGGAAAATGTAAAGTGATTGTGCATTTATCTTAAACTGTATGAGATTTTTAACATCACTGAGCCATGACCCCATCCTGAAAACATAATTTTCTTTCTAAGTGCTTTAAATGCCCTTTGTCTTCTCCTGTTACATAACCAACTTGACACATGATTACTATCATGAAAATACATTATCTACCCTGATAATATTGGCAAAAGTGTATATAGGTCTGAGGAAGGGTAACCAGTTCTACTTGTGGCCAAGGATATGAATTCTGTTTTGCTTTACAATGTCTGTGATTAAATGATTGCTATTTGAAAGAAAGATAGATTTATATTCCATCAGTAGGATGGCTTTTAAAAAACCAAACCTCTCCAAAATATGTAGTAGAATTGACCCCCTGCTATTCTTTTCAGTGAACTCCAATCTCACTCATAACCTCAGCACAAAATATTCTGTTAAAATTTGCAGAGAGCCAAAGTATTTTTCTCACAGTGATATTTTCTAGTTGCGCTTCAGCCTGAGTAGGATCTGAAGCAGTGACCAGAAAGTCTCTCTGCCATTTTCAATCCCCTGAGCCATCTCACCATTGTCTACATTTACTTTTCAGAAATTAATTTTTAAAAAAGCAATTGTTTCTGCAAACAGCCCTTTGAATTCCATCCCGGTGGCACTTTAGAGCATTATTGCAAATTATTCAATTTATATGCATAGTCAAGCCTACATCATTATCCCCATATTCTACTAAGGCAGGAAGAGACAAAAAAAACCCACCAAAAAACCACCCAAACCCAACTCAAAACAGCCAACACTCAGAAAAAAAGACAAGAAAAACAAAGGCAGAAAGCTGACCACTATTCCAGGAAAATATTTTTCACTAGGCTGAAAAAAATCCCTAAACCCCCTTCATCAAGGTGATCTTTTTTAGAAAGTCAATGTAAGGAAAGATTCAAATGACTGCAGTAAAACTCAAAAGATATACTGTATTATGAGCACTAATTAATGCAAATATTAATGGTTTTGGCTTCAGATGAGATGATCCAGCATTCTTAAAAATTAATAAAAATTATTACAGAGACTTGCTGTATATCTGAACATGTTCCAACTTAGCAGCTCATCATTATGCACAGAATAATTGTCTGCTCATTTGCATGCTGTGAATTTTAAGGCCTTTTAACTGCACATGTTAATTTCCCATACAAGTTCCTGTGCAGTCCAAGCTTGTGATGGGAAAGATGGAGTAACAAGGAATGGTTAGCCCTGGAGAGAGTGTGAGGAGTGGCACTATTCCTCCAATTTGGTGGGTTCAGTGTCCACACACTGCTAGAAAACACAAGTGAGAAGGTGATGGTAGAGCTGAGTCCACAGCCTGCAAGGCCTCAAGACAAACACTCAAAATATAGGGCACATTTATCAGTGCCAACACATGTGCAAGGATTTATGGCATCTTTTTTTAAATGGAATCAATTAGAGAAACAAATGAGTTTTCTCCAGCCCTGTGCCAACTCCACTGTATGGACAAACTCCTGTGTAGAAGGGGAAGTTGGATGCTTTTGGCTTGAAGTATTTGAGCTTGCTGAGACCAGTGAAGAGACAGAACAAAAAAACACAGAACAGGAAAATTGGAGGAGGAGAAAATCATGGAATCATAGAATATCCTGAATTGGAAGGAACCTGCTGGGATTCTCAAGTCCAACTCCCTGAACGACAGAGTCCCACCAGTCAATGCTTGTTGAATTCTGGCAGGTTTGAGGCAGTGACCACTGCCCTGGGGAGATCCTCAGCCATGCCCACAGAGGAGTGATTTTAGCAAGGGGGTCCCTTAACAGCTTTCCTGTTTGCAGTGTGTTGAGAAACAGGGGTTTCTCCTCAGGAATGGGAACCCAGGAATGGATCTGCTCCTCTCAACTGTAAAGGAAAGGCAGAAGTGAAGGTTTCTGAGGTATCTGCACTCCTGCCTGTGCTGTCTCTGCTCCTGGGCAGTGAATAAGAAAGGCCAGACTTTTGGAGGTGGAAGAGCTGCTAAATATTTGCATTTCCTCAGAAGGGCTTGAGCCATTTCTGTGAAGGTTTTGTGAATGTCCCGTGGTATGTGAAAGCCCAGCAGAAGGAGCAGGGATAGCTGCCTGGTGCTTACTCGTAGTCAAAGGGAGTCAGCTGTAAATTGCTCTCTCTGCACCCTGCTCTGCCTTACAGTTTAGGCTCTTTCCCAGGAGGCACTTCTGAATAGCTTTTTGCTGGCTTTCTGATTTAGTTTACTTAGAGAAGCTATTAATTACAAGTTGGTAAGGTCTCAAATGAGGTCTAGACCAGCTGCTCTGAAGACACAGATAAGCTGCTGGGTGATGATGGCTCTTGGCTGCTCCTGACCTGGCTTGCATTTGGGCAGCTGCTTTGTTCTGTAATGAGCAATCCCACAAGCTATCCAGTCTCCAAAAACAGGCTTTTTAAAAATTAGGCTGTACTTCTAAGACTTAGCTCACACTGTTTATAGAGTTGATTGCCCTCGAGTTCACCTTGGGCCTAATTGGCTTACTGGCTTAATTAACAAAGTGCTTATTAATGTCTAGTGGTAATTAATTTTCAAGGGATTATTTTCTATTAAGATCATGAGTACAGTATTAACACTGTACAGCTGTGATGCTAGAGAACGAACAAGTAGAGGGTTGTGGGGGGTTTTCCTTTTATGTATTCAGCAAAATTTATTTATTTGGTCATATTGTGCTGATTTGCCCTGCAGTTATATTAATTAGCATCTGTATAAGACTGAGAGCTGCCTGCTGAGATTAGGGGCCTGTTTGGAACAACGGAATGATAGTTTTTACTGGACTTAAAAAAAGTATGATGGGCTGATGAACAAATAAATTACGTTTGTCAGAAAACGTGGTATTGGAATGGTGATGAGCCTGCATTTTGCAAATTCAAGTGAGCTGCTTGGTGTTTTAATATTTATAGGTGCATGAAAGTTGGAATATAGGCACTACAGCCTGAGACCTATCTATAACCCATGGGCTCACTTCATAACATGATATTTAATTAATGTGTGTTTTAATGGCACAGTCTTACTGCCATGTGAATCTGGGAAAGGCTAAGGATCTCTCCTGCCCAGCATCAGTAGTAGTTGCTTAGAGAAAAAAGGCAAACCCAGGGCATGTAAAGACAAACCACCCTGGGCACAAAGTCATTGCTTTTAGCTGTCTCTGGCTTTTGGCACTTTCTGGAGAAGCAGAGCCTTTGATGGTTATTAGTCATTGACAGGCTTTTCTTTTGTGAGTCTGTCTTTTTTGGAACCTGTTTACACTGTTTTGTATATCTGCATGTCCTGTGGAACTGAGTTCCCCAGTCTGTGCATGGCTTGAAATTTCACTGTCTTTCCTTTCTTATAAAACATGTATGTGCTATTTTTTTCAAGTGTTCCCTACTTCTTGCATTCTAAGAAACAGTGAGTGATTAATCCTCCCTTGTTTATCTCCATCCTACCTGAGATTGTATAGAGCTCTCTGCCAGCAGCCCACAGGGCAATTTTTCTTTCTTACTTGAAGAATCCCCGTTGCTTCATCCTCACACTCTGCATACTTTTCCTCATCCTTGTTGCTTTCATTTTGGAGAAAAGGTGACTAGGATATATGATGAAGGTGTGTAAAACTGAGGAGATGCAGCTGAAAGTTTACTTTAGAGAATCTCTAATCACATCTTGCCAGAAGGTTAGAAGAAATGCTCTAGTCCTTCTTTTAGCCTGCTTTTCACATTACCAAACACTGATCACTTGCAGACAGAACCCTCAGCTGGATTGTGGGATTGTGGATTGCTTCTAATGTACCAGTTTCATATTTTTCTCTATTTCTTCATCTAGTGGTTCTCTAGATTGCCTTTCACATTCCTTATTCCTAGTATGCTTGGAAATGTTTATATCAGCTTTTGTGCCTTTATTCAATGGTTCTTTAAGATTATCTTTCCCCCCAGTCTTATTGTCATTGTATATGACTTCCTTCTGTTTTTCTTGTTTGTGCAAGACTCCTGTGTTTTCACATGTAATGTTTTACTACTTATTCTTCTGTGTTTTTTATTCTTTATTCTGTGTTTTACTGTGACAGCTTTTATTGGGGGGGAGGTGCAAGGGAGGTGTTTTAATGTTGTTTGGGTTTTTTTTTTCCTGGTGTATACTTGGAGCGTGTTAATTCATGGTTTGCCAAAGATTTGAAAGATCTGTCTGACACTCAGCAAAGAGCAGGTTCTTCACCCCTGTTTTGCAAGAGTGAAAACCCCTAAATCTTTCTCTTCTCATGAACTATCTGTGTGGCATTTTGGGAAGGGAAACTAGAAGGTGAGAATTCAACCCTCCTCAGAGTCACCAGCCCATCTGAGCTGTGTAAGACCCACTCGTGCTCCGCAGAGCTGGTGGGAGGGAGGGTGACACCCTGCTCATGCTCTGTGTTGTCATTCTGCCACCAGGAGAGTTTCACCTGGGGTATCTCCTTAAAAAAATTCTGTAGCCAAGTCACAGGGTGTTCCTGTAGCTGTGTCTGCCTCCCTATGGCACTTGTACCTGCAGCAAATAAAACTGAGGAACCCTTCTTTATTCTATGTTCTGGTACTGAGGCATCCCCCAAAATAACAATAATATAATCAGCAATTACATGTCAGTGATAAAAAGTGGCACCTCTAAATTAACATGAAGTATGTTCATCACCTCTCTGGAGCATGCATTCACATTTAATTTTGTTTTACAGTTTTGTAATAAAATCTTTGGTTTTTTCCCCTTCCCCCTATAACATGCTATAAAATAACCAAAAGCAATCAACCAAGTGTGAATGCAATAAAGGACTCCATTCAGATTTATTATGCAAACATGAAAGGGAAAGTTTAATATACACTATAGTGAAATAAGACAAATGTATTCAGCCAACATGTAATTGTGTCTGAATTTTATAACTTGACTCGTATTGTGAGGTACACCCTGACACCAAGTCACTGAATTTCACATATCATCCAACTAATATCCTTTATTTCTGTAATGTCTGATATCCCAATTGGTCTCCAGCATTTAACTAGCTGTTACATGAAGTCAGGCTCATGGATTTAGTCAGTGTTGAGAGGGAGTAGGGGTTTGTCATTCTCCTCATGTGGATTACAATCAGAGGTAGGGCATGTTAATTTTATGCTAATTGTCCTTGTTGCCTCTGCACACAGCTGAAAACCACAGCTCCCATGAGCGTCTGTGAGAAACACAGATGTGCACATGTTCAGAAAAGAAACTTATGTTCCAGCAGTCCTGGTGGAAAACTATCTTGCTGCTGGGTGAATCCTTTTAAATGTTATTGCGGGTTTTTTACTGAGGAGAATAAACACAAAAAGGACAGTCTGTTCCTGTAACACACTTTCATTTTAAGGTTGCGTAAGCAACACTCACCACTTAGTTCCTAGGAAATTAAACACGTGAGGCGTAATATCAGTACCTTGGCTTCCTTCTATTAGAGAGCCTGCATCCAGAAATGATGGCAAAGGGTGAGGACAAAATGTCATTTTTAGCGCTGAATTAAGATCTCCAGGACACAGACTGCCCCTTATTTCTACCACAGAGGCCCTCGGCAGGAAGAAGCTCTCGCTTCTGTTTCAACAGAAATAAATCAGGGTAACCATATGCTGGGTGCCAGCAGCACTGCAACGAGCACTTTGTAAGTCTGGTAAGGGCTGAGGCTGCTTTTCCTTAGCCTGCAGACAGAGCAGCACGTGTGTGCAAATCCCTGAAAGGCACGAGGACATGGCTGCTGTCCCTGGCTGGGGCTGTGAAACGTGTGACAGCTGAAAAAGCCTTTTGTCTGCCTGTCGTGCAGCAGCAAGGCTTGGCAGCGTGCTGGAGGCTGCAGAGGATGCAGCTAATGACTCCATTCCATCCTCCTCTGTGGAGTGTTTTCCCTTCCTTTTTTTTCTCTCCTTTTGCCTTGCTCCACTCAACAGAGGCCAGTGACAGAGTGTGCTCTGGGAGGTGGCAGCGGAGCTGACACACCAGCAGCCAGGCCAGGAGTCCCTAGCCCCCATGGAGACACTGCAGTCACCCTCCCCAGCCTCTGCACAGTCAGGTCCAGGACCCTTTCAATGGGTTTATCCCAGATGTGAACTAAATGATTCAAAATATTTGGTTGCCTTATGTGCAAATGCGGCCTCTGTGAAGGGCTTTGTGAAATCCTAGGAATGTCCCTATTTTTTGTGTGATACATTAAAGGACAAGTCAGGCACAGGGATGCAGCACTCACAGCTGATGCTTTTGATGCCCTCTCTGAAATGCAGGTTATCTCCTGGGTTAGAAACAATGACACAAGTTTGGCTGGTCCCTGATGGAGTTGTTCTGAAACAGAATAAGTAAACTGATTTTGGGTATAATTGCCTCAGTACAGCATAGGCAAAGAGGATGACTAACGTGGATGACATGCTGTGCTAACTGGGTCCAAATCTGGCTAATTGGGTTCAAATCTGTGATCATGCCCACCAGGAGCTGCAGAAGATGTTCTGTAAATAGCTGTGTCCTTTGGACCTGGTCTCTGCTACTTGAGAAACCAGGAGTGCTTTACAGAACAGACACAACCATGACCTAACGACAGCTGCAATTCATGTTACTGCCCTTGGCTTGAAGAGCAAATGGCACATGAGGCAGGATTTTCCAGAAGCAAAGCCATAGAACAGTTTTCCCTTCATAGAAAAAAGTTCTGCTGGGTCAGTGTCAGTGCAACTGGTTCCCTGGGCATGACTGGTTTTTCTGCATGGATAAGAGATCTTTAGAGACGAACATGGAGGTAGTGGAGAGAGTATAAACCCAAAGCCTGTGTTTGATGTGCCAGGTTCTAGAAACTTCATGGGATTTAAAGAAATTAATTCTGTACCTAAAACAATCTCTAGATTAGTTTTGGTTTCCCTGTGGCAATAAACAGTGAAAAACTTCAATGGCTTTTATAGAAACTTCTTTGTCTGCCATCTTGGTATGGAGAATACCTCAAAAAGGGCTGGTTTGTGGTTCAGCCCTTCATCCTTTTGTTTTGTCCAGTCCATAGTACCAGCAGCAGCTGTTTTCGCAAGTATTTCTGTAAATATACCAGCTATAACCATGGAATTCAGGAAAACGTTACAGCATCAGGAAGGGTTTTGGTTTGTTTGTTTGTTTGTTTGTAGAGGTTTTTTTTGTTGTTGTTGTTGGTTTGGTTTTTGTTTGTTTTTTTTTCCAACGATGGTTTTGATCTTTTTGAAAAAGTTGTATTTCTTTTCCCACCTGAAGTAAGTTTCTAGCTTGGTTTTCATTTTAATTTACATGATTGCTTTCACTTACCCCAAAGAAATTAAACCACTCTGGCAGAGACAGCCAACTATTTTAACTGGCAGAATAGATGTAATGCCCAAAGAAACATTTCTTGCTGCATGAGGACAGAAAATACTTGACAAATGTTAAAACACTGTACTTTACAGTAACCAGGAGAGAAAGCAGTTGTTCTTCACGTTTCACAGAGCAGGAGCTGAAATTAATGGTTACATGAATATGTCCCCTTAAGACTCATGGATTTTTGTCTCAACATCACTGAGTTTCAGCAAGTAGCTGAGGGTCTTTAGACTTCACTTTTAGATTTTGGTCTTTACTGTAGCTGAACTTGTGTTTTTTAGGTATCATAGAGCTTTAATCTCGCAGGTGTTCTGGCCTTACTTGCATGGAGCATTACAAATATGTATCTGAAGCTGTGCAGCTGGTGAGCAGATCTTGATATGAAATCCAGACCTTTTGCCTGAACCTTCATTTCTGCACAATTCATTTTGTTCTTTCTACAATCTTAGCACAGTGTTGATTCAGGCAGGGCTTGTGCCCTCTAAGTATTGTGCTGATCTGTCAAACCAGACTTGGGAAAGAGGTGGTCTTTACAAGGCTGATGGACCCCTTTGGTCTGTTCCCACTGTCTTGTTTGTTTGGATGGGACATGCCCCTCAAAGTAATGTCTCTCCCTTCCTGAGTGTTAAGGGGTGAGAAATATGTGTGAGAAAATGGGAATATACTCTGAAATGTTCTTTTCTTCTCACCACCACACCCTACCACATCCCATTTCCTTCTTCTGGGCAAATCTACCGGGCAGGTTTTCAGCAGTCTCTGCCAGCTCTGTTAAAGATGCCGCAAGATGCCAAGAATATAATTCTAAAAACATCTTTGCTGGCCAGGGCTGTCACTGCTGCCAGTGCTGGGGTTCCTCTCCTGCTGATAAAAGCTCCTGGCTGATGAAGTGTTGACTTAGGAGCTGTCACAGTATCAGCAGTTTGGGTGTAGGAAGCAGTGGGAAGGGTGGCTCTGGCCATCAGGATAGGAGAGAATGGGTCAGCCAGTGGCTTGTACAGCAAGTTAAGTCAGCCCCGGGCAGTGGGTAGCAAATAGATCAAAAGGAAGAGAAGTGCAATGGTAAAGAGAGGTAGAGGTGAAATTCCCCAGAGCACCTGAGATAGTTTTGCATGCCCCCAGTGGAGCAGAGATTCTAAAACAAATAAAACTGGACATGTTACCAAAGTGAACTGCCAACATTTCTGGTGTCTTAGGAAAAGTGCTTCATCAGTGCACACTAAGGGCTGTGCTCAGCCTCCAAATGCTGAATATTTTATTTGGAATTCGATTTACTTCTTGAGGAAGCAGACTAAAAAGCTCCCAGTGTGTTGCCTCTAGTTACTAATTTAAATTGAGATTAGAGCAGGAGCATATCCAGCACCATCAGTTGACCTTAAAACTTTCTGCATCTGGCAGTGTCTCCTGGCTGGGACTGGTGCTTTCTTTGAGCTGAGAAGAATGCCTGGGAGACTTTCCACATCTGGCACAGGAGTGAGGGTGGAGGTAACATCTCTGAGGTTTTGGGGAGCCATTTCCCTTTCCTCACTCTCCACAGCAGTTATAAATCCATGGATATAGGAGGGGCTCTGGAGGACTCCAGGAAGCTGCCCCAAAAACAGGTAGTGGGAGGGGATTCTGCCCCTCTGCTCTTGGCTTTGATGAATTAAAATTCATGCAGGGGAAGGCTTAGAGAAGCATGTAATGAAAGCCACACCAAGGTCTGAAAGACAAACAGCATCATTCTCCCTAACTGCACAAAGAAGTGCATTATTGAAAAATTATGCACTTCTTATTAGAGAAAAAAATCTGAGCAAAGCAAGGCTGCAAGGTAGTGAGCCAAAACAGAGCTAAACAACTATACAGAATCAGAAATGGAAAGAAAAATGTTGATTCTCAGAAATTACAAATTGCCACTGTGCAAAAGACATGAGGCTTTCAAAAGTCCAAAGAATCAGCAAGATTACCTGGCTTGGGAACCTCAGCCAAGTTGTTCTGAGTCTATCCAGAGCAATGTCCTGGCTCATTAACTCACAAGCCAGTGCATTAGCATGTACTTCATAGGTTTGAAGTGTTTATCAATTAAATAAACCTCGTGGATGAGCTTGTCAATAGATGAGAGATTTTAGCTTTACTATTTCTGCTCTGCTACTTGGGTGACCTGGAACTTGTCTTCTGTTCAGGGTCCCTGGTCTCCTGTTGGCATTTGTGGCTTTCCACTGCAGATGTGAACATCAGCTCAGGCTCATTGACAGCTCCTTTTGTGTGCAGGACCAACATATTGTCCTCACTGAGAACAAACATTTCTGTCTCTGGATTCACATCCTCCATGACACAAACCCCATTTGGTAGCTGACTTTTCCTTCCATTATTAGAAACATAAAAGTCTGAAAGTTCTATTTCTCTGGCCACCTGATTATTTTACTCTGCCTTATTCTTTCTGTCTCCTTTGCACCTACTGAGAGGTCAAGCTTTATATCCAAGGACTTGCAGAAGATAAAAGATTCCATTAAAGGCTTCTGATAATTCTTTTTTCTCTTACTGCATTTACTTCCTAAAGTGATTGCTGTCTTCTTTTAATAAGCTTTTTTTCTATTTATTTATTATTATATACATCCCAATAGCATTTGATTTTCACAGTCGCTCTCTACCATGTGAGTAATATGTGATTTGATGATAGAGCATTATCATCCATTTTCTGTTACTTTTAAGTAGCAGAATTTTTCTCTGAACATTTTGATGCTTTCGCTGTGTTTCAACCTAATTTTTTTTTTTTCCTCAGTATGTCCAACAGTATTCATTTAATCTTTTCTGTTCACCGTTTACCATACAAATAGCTAGGGAATGCGTGATTCTTAATAAATTATACCATCATTTAAAAACATGTGTTCAAACTTTATGCTGTGATTTTGATGGGAAATCAAATAGTAAAACAAAGGAAATGAAAGTACAGACTGGTTCTGGAGTGGTTGGTAGAAAAATATTTCTCGATCTAGACCAATTATAATGTAGTTATTCATCCTCTTTTCCTTTACAGTCAATGGGACAATGGGACAATTTAGTGATTGATTATTCTGAATTTTCTTTTTTTTTTCCCTCTCCCCTCCATTTATAAAGAGAAGAACTGGGAGTAGTATCAGGCCAGATTTTTTGCTATTGTCCATGAAGGGAAATATGAATAGCTTCTTTTAGGATGGTTGGCCGAAGTTAGGACATGCTATGTGCTATAGCATAGTTACATCATTTTTCTTTTAGATGTATGAGATTTACTGGCAGGACCTGGATCCTTCTGCAGGATTTCTAGTGGGAGATAGATGTGTATTGACATTGCTTAGAGCACTCAGTGTTTGACTTCACTCACTCCTTCCTCAATAACCCAAAAAAGGTGATGCAGCTTTCCCTAATGTGCTTTGATCCCATTTCCAGCCTCCTTACCCAAAGATCTCTTATCTCCAGCTGAAGAAGTCAGAGCTTTCTTCAGTTCTGTCCTAAATTGCTTCCTCTATTGCCGCTCTTCTCACCCGGAAATTTAATTTTTGTTCATCCTGGGGAGCCCACTTCTTCCAGCCTCCTTGCTGTCCAAGTGGCACTACAGCACAAGAGGGATGATCCTGCAGCAGTCCCAAAGCCCCAGGGGGAAAATGACCACAGGAGAGGGAGCCAGGGGTACCCAGGGTACAGGGAGCCCAGGGAAAACCCAGCTGCTGGCCTGAAAGTGCTGAACCTTCCTTGAGTGAGGCCTCAGCTCAGCCAGAATTCATTCAGAACCAGGAAATGTTTTACAGGGTTAGCAAAGGCCAGGTCCTGCACACTTGAACCCAGCCTTTCAAATCTAATCTGCTCACTGCAGAGTATGAAGACACTTAAATTTTGTGAAGAGCAGTTATGAGAGCTCTTTTAAAACTGACAATGTATGTCTTCATAAAGCTGTATCAAAAACTTGTGCTCATGCTTTCAAAAAATCATGTCCTGAAGCACTTTGGTGCTTCAGCACTTCCGGGTGATTGGAAAGGGCTGGGAACACATGGCCTCAGTACTCATCTTCTGAGGTGCCTTTCTGTCTGACTGGTTCTGTGTTTCTCTGAAAATGCTAAAATATCTAGAATTCAAGGCCAGCAAAGCTGCAGAATGCATGTCCCACTCAAAGAGTACAAAAAAAAAAAAAAAAGGTTTAGATTTTACCCCTGATTTCTATGGAAAACATCTGAGTCTTTCTCATTTTCCAATCATACGTCAGACTGAATTTTGGCCACTCTTCGCTGTGGAGTTGTTAATATCCAAACCAGTTGGGCTGATCATGGTGTTCTGGGCTAGCAGAATGCTGGCTGTGTTACCAGGGTATGTTCCAGGAGAGTGTGCCATGCCTTAGAGTATTAAAAGATCCTTATAACAGGCATGAAAAAGTTAAAAAAAACAATGTCACCATCTGCACCTAAACCAAAAATTTTCCAGTTGACTTCTCACTTTTCTATTTTCCTCTGAAAAATCTGAGAAGCCCAGCTGATTTCTTAGATGCCATGAAAAGAGATTCTTGATACAGCCATATAAGTCTGCACTTGAATTGCAGCTTAAAAATAAAAAGTGACAGCCTTATCAGCTTGTTTGATGTGGCATTCAAACTGAAAGCTACAGCTCCCTCTTCAAATGTTGATAGTGAATTGTTGGAGGGGGAGAAATCTCTGCACTCATAGGGAGAGAAACTCATGCCAGTCATGTCAGAGCATCAGGAAATGTTATGGGATCTGGAGGAAATCTGCCAAAAGTTGCACACTATCGCGTTTTAAATACTCAGCTATTCCTTAGTGGTGTGGTCTGGAGATCTTTAAATTCTGACTTAATTAGAAAAAAACAAAGCATAAATAAATGGTCTCAATGTGGCCACATTTTTAGCAGAAAGGGATATTTTAGTTATCATGAAACATTAATTCCCCTTTTGTGCATTTTTATATTAAAACACTAATGAATTTGTATGCCAAAACAAACTGCCCTTAATTATTCATGATATATAATTCATTAGGCCTCAGAGGGAAAGGGGAGGTCATGTGACGAGCATGAGTCTCATTAACATGTGTGAAATGATAATGAAATTAGCAACGGATGGACAACAAATTGGAAGCAAGTTTCTTGTAACTGGAGGGAAAGAATTGCTGGAATTTTTTTCTGCCTAACGTTTTTTGGTGAGCTTTATGGGCAGGACAACTGCAGCAAGTGTGGCAGCCTCCACACTGTCCCCAGACAGGGCTGCTGTGACAGGAAAGTGCCACATCTGTGTCTGTCCTGCTCTGTAGCTGAGGAAATGGCTGTGGAGCAGGTGCATTGCTTTCATTATGCAGAGGCTGGGAATGGCCCATGGGGCTTCTTTAGTGGAAACCTCAGAACATCCAGATCATTTCAAAAACATCCAAACTTGTAGACATCAGATTTCTGGTCAACCTGTAGCAGAGTGCTGCAAGAACCAGAAGCTGTAGGATGCTTCTAAAATCAACTTTCTGCAAATGAGCTTTTCCTGGTGATTATTCAAATGAGCTTTTCCTGGTGATTATTCAATCCTTCAGCAGCTGGAGAGGCACTGGAATGTTTGCACAGAATGTACAGCACAAGCCTCTATGGCTGGAGCTGAGCTAGGTTTTAGGTTATTTCGTGAGCTGATCAAGTTATTACTTGATGATAATGTAGCCACATTTATTCCACTCTCACTGCACTAATGTCTTCATCTTGAAACATGTCAAGCATGAATTTAGGACAGGAAACATAAGGGCTGAATAAGGCTGGGAGGCTTTCTTATAGAGATAAAAAAGGGAGAAAAAACAAGCAAAGGACAGGAAAAGCAAGCAAACCTACATAAAATACAGACTGAGTTCACATTTTAGTCCTGTTGCCACTGTGTAAAAGAGAGGAAATATTTGTATTGACAAGGGGAGACTTTGGAGTGTGTTTGAGGGGAATACTCTTGCTTATGGGCTCTTGTACATCCAAAGCAGCAAAGGTACTCAGTTTTGCAGCACTGGGATCAAGACTTTATCCTTTCCTGTCCATCATCCCAGCAGCTGTCAATCAGGGTGTAGTGTGATCTTTCTGGGAATTTTCAATTGGGACAGTCAGTGAAGATCATAACAAGGCCTTGTGACTGCCAGTCTCCTTTGGAATGAGATGCTACCCCTGAGTGCTGCCTTGTTTTCTCCCGGGCTTTTGAGTCCAGGGGAACATGGATACAATTCTATGTATGTGCTGTGTGTTCTGCTCCCTGCCTGGGGCTGACTAACCTCCTCCAAAAAAGCCATCTTCTGGAGGAGTGCAACTCAAATTATGATTCAAATTATGATTGTGAACGAGCTTTCTTAATGCACAAGAGGCAGATTGTGTATGTTTTTATTATAGATAATTTTTCAGTTATGATAAAAGGAGGATCAATCACAGTTATAAAGGGAATATCATATTACCACTGTGTAATCCTCCTTTTATAATAGCAGAGAAAATACATCTCGTGAAAACAGAGTCAGCATTTGCCCAGTATTTAAAATAGTTGATATATTCATGGTATCACAAGTATTCTTCTCTGACTTTAAAGTTCCATAGAGACACATTAGTCTGCTTGGGTCCTTCTCCCAAAATATTCCATGGCCCTGCATATCTTGGGCTCTTTTCTGAAGCGGAATGATTTTTCACATTGCTTGAGAAGGTAAGAAATGAAAGAAAGAAATTATTTTCAGCCATTTTTCCTGCCTAGTGTTATTGTGGGGGGGGGGAGAGGGGGGTGGGAAATAAATATTTTACACTCTTTTCTTTCCATTCTCTTTTGTTCTAATGTGTACCCATTTTTGAACACTAATTCTTTCTGATGCAATTTATTTTTCTGGTTCTTTGTGATGGGATATAGCTATCCATCACTTAGGGGCTGTGCTGAAAAGTACTGGCTGATGGCTGAAGAGCTCAGGTCATAATCAAAGTTCTTTGATCTTTCTTCAAGGCAAAGGCTCTTTTGGAAAGCAGAACATGACTCTGCAGTCATAAAAAGGGGTTATGTTAAGCTGGATGTTATCAATGGAGTAATATCAACAGTAATGTCATTAGGAGAGAGGGATATTTATCTTTTAATGAAACCAATTATCTAGTCAGTGAATTAACAGCTTTTTATGCATGTATTATCCATTCTTCAGGGTTTCTATTTCATCTTAGGACCTCTTTCATTTTCCTTTGAAGTTTCTAAATGTATATCTTTAGCATGCTTTGCATCCCAGGTGTGACCAGGACTTGCCTTTGGGAGCTGGGTGGTGGAGAGCCAGGAAGATAGAGATGCAGATAATGCAGATAGGGGGGCCTAGGAGGGCTGGTTTGTTTTTGTTTTGTTTTTTTTTTTTTTTCTGACCACTGGAAATGTATTATATAATATTATGTAATAGTATAACTTTCTGCATTTTGCTTTACATTGAAAAGTGAGTGTTAAGAGAAAACATTTTTTAATGAATGGCAATTGTTTTCTTCAAATGTGTTTTAGAGGTAACAGATTAGCCTGGGAGAATACAGGGTTTCACTCCTTGCTTCAGCATGGGGCAGCAGGACCAAGGCATCAAGTGCTGTAGGGATCCTGAGAGCATTTATCACACTCAGTATCTTCCTCTAGCAGACCTGGTTTATTATTTATGGTTTATTATTTTGCACCACCCAATGAGCTTGTGCTTCCTGTAAGGCCAGTTGTTTCCCTCTGGTCAAATTGTCTTTCAGCTGAATGAGAACCATCCAAGGTAACTCCTTCCTAGGACAAGTCTCCCACTGCTCTGTTCAGGTTACAGATATATAATTTTCCACATGTGGAAGGGGTTGGGATGGGTTGATTTTGCAGTCCATGTGGAAAGCTCTGCTGCACTGCACTGTGTTTATAGTCTCCAGTCACACCTTCCTCTCCAGCTGAGTGAAAGGTTTTTGCAGGGAACATTAAGCTGATTTTTAGGGAGTTTGTGAATTTATACACGACCGTTTCTCAGGGTATTGTAGTAAAACACCACAGACATGTGGGCCCTCCTTTGTTTCACATTACTTGAGATATTATCCAATCATTTGGATTGTGTGTGCTGTGGAATCCTCTTGCATCCAGTGAAGACCTTTTTGCTCAGATGTAAGCTTTATTATCCAAGCAGTCCTAAATTCACTTTAGACGAATAGAAATGCCTTCCTGACCTACCATGAAGTACTAGGAAACCAGGACTAGTGAAGCCTTTGTCAATATTTTCATTTACTACAGGCAATTGACTAGAGACCAGGTGGTAACTCTATAAAGATGGATCTAACAGCTCCACATAAACTGTAAATCATGTTGGAACCTGAGATACAGCAGAGTCCAATAAAGTGGATACTACAGAATTAAACCCACACCACCTCATATGGAGTTCTAGATATGCTTCCTACTCTGTTTTAGAGCTGTCAACTTACAACATATCCTCTCATTAAATTCAGCTACTTTTCCAGTCCGTCTCTCCTGTGTTTCCAAGGATGATAGCAGAAATGTGTGTCAGTTCTGTCTGCCTCCTGTCATTCTCCCACCACTCTTACTACACTTCCCACTTCTTTTGCCTTCCAGAGAGCAGGAAGTTCTGGGGGAGGAAAACAAAAAAAAAAAGGCATCACTAAAGAATGAAAGCCACCACAAATCTAACTTACAATCTCAGTTAAAAATACTCTGCCCTGATCTATGACTTTTCTTTGCAAGGATTGTACCTGCAACATCTCTTGCTTTTTGGAACTGTTGAGCACAGCATCCCTCAGTGCTGTCCCTGCCTTTTTTATAGCACAATCTTTCCACTGAGCTGGCACTGGACATCACCCTCTCCTGGGTGTTTCCTAACCTCTCTACCTCCAGACAGGTTGGAGATTAGTTTCTTATGCTGATGGTTCCCATGTCATCTGTACAAACTTTACTCCTATCAGTAATTGATTTGAATACCTTAAACAGATCAGAAAGGTGGTTTTATACTGAGCTTTCTGATAATTCCTTTTCCAGCTGGTCAAGTCCTCACTGCCAGACAAGCCATAAAGCTGTGGGTGAAATATTTTTGAAGCTGTTATAAATAAACACTCGAGTTATGTTTTGTAAATTATGTTGTTGTCTCAGTGGGCAAGGATTTTATCACACTGAGCTCAAATTAAATTCAGTGAAAAATTCAGGAGTGCAGATATAAATCACAGCTTCTTTTCAGGGAAGGAACTGTTGTCTTTGCACAAGAGTGCAGGTGCTTCAGCAAAGGGGATAACTTTACCCACAGAAGTTTTTTGGAGCTGCTGCTTCCTTGAAGAGAAAGGCTGGAAACAAGGTGTCAGACCATGAGCTCCTGTGATCATCCTCATGCTTAAGGCAGAAAATTGTGCTGCTTCCCATAAATCCTTGAGCCAGCTTTGCTTCTTCTGCCTCCCCACAGATTATGAAGTGAGAGTGGCAGTTCCTGCTTCCTAGTATTTTCTCCTTTTCCTTTCTCACAGGCATTTCCTATGCAAAATTTGATCAGTTCCACATAGTGGTACAGGGCAGGTGTGGAATGGAAGCGAGAGAGGAGCAAAAACGAGCTGCTCTCATGGGGAATGGGCTCTGTGTGGAGACACAGGCAGAAATCCCCTCTGACAGAGGGAATGAGAGGTGGATTGAGAAGTTTTTGGGTGAGAGAAGGAGAGATGGAAGTGAAGAGTGCGTGCTTCTAGTGTATCATCACCTGCTTGGAGATTTCTGTGAGAGGCAATCGCAGTTACCATGTGAGAGAGGGAAGACAGATAACACATTCAGAAATAATTGCAGAGCATTTCATTAGCAGTAATTCAAATTATGTTATCTTAGCCTTTGTGCTTAATTATCTGACAGCTTCTGAACAATACCCAGAGAGCTGAGGGGGGAAAATGCAGAGCCAGCTATGGGAGTAATTTAGCATCTTACATTTAATTGGAGTGCTCTGTAGGTTTGTCCCTGGGAGGGTGGGAGCATTTCCCCTTCCCCAGAGATCTGCAGGGGCTGTCGACCTGAGCCAGCCCCAGACACCTCCCTGCACTGCCAGTGCTTTGCACAGATGTGCTTTGGGTGTGAGGATTTCCCTCTCCAGAGGGGCTTTGAGGTGCAGGATGGGAGGGGAAACAGTGGCACATCCTGATTGTCCCTCCTGGCTGGAGGGAATGAGGAAATCTGCAGTGCCTGAAGGCCACCCCTGGCCCTTCTGTTCCCTGGAAAATCTCCTGGAGCCTGGCAGCTCTCTGCGGTGGCGAGTCTCAGCTGGCTTGTGGCTCTCCTGAAGGCACAGCTCAGGCTTAACTCACCTCTGGGAGGGGAGCATCTGATCTGGGGAGCAGGGACAGAGACAGAGCCTGAATCTGGATGCTGGGTGTTCTTTTTGGTCAGTACTGCCAGGGGTTTGCACAAACCCAGTTTCATCTTGGTGTAGCGCAAGCCCTGCCAGTGCTGCCTACAGAGAGGAGTTGTTCCCACTGCTGTGGGTCTCCCAGACCCTGCCGAGCTGCTGTCAGTGAGTTTTTCTCTCTTGCCATTGATATCATTGCTCTGAGAGTAATTATTGCTATATATTGGCCTAAAATGAAGGTTAGGACCTGTGACAACTCACCCTTAAGGGGAAGGAAGCACCATGTCAACATGTGGGATAAACCCCTCAAAACTGAAAACAAAAAAATGAAATCCTGACCCTGCTGTAAATAGCAGGAGGTTCTATTACTGGCTCCAGAGCATCTTGGCTTATACCTATTGCCCAAAACAATATCAGCTCACCTTTGCTCTTCCGTTCTGCAGACAGTTTCAATCTGAGCCTAATCCTCCAGGCACCGTCTAGCCCAAAGTACACACCTTTCCTTTTAATTACTGATCTGCTCAGCTTTCCCCTGGTTTGGGGTTGTGGGTTGCTTCAATAAATAGGATGAAAATATTTGGCAAGAGTGGAATTAATTCAAAGCACAGACCAAAGCAAAACCATATGCAATTTAACTAAAATGGTTGTGGAGAAAGTGGTGTGAAACTACATGATTGCTGCTGTCTTTTGTTAATACTGGTGAGCGCTTGTGCTCTTCAGTATTTTTCTTTCTCCTGCTGAAAGCTTTTCTTCAGTGTTTGCTTTCAGTTCCCTATCTATTCTGTATTTGTTTCCAGTATTTTTGATGGTTTCCATTTGAGAATGGAAACAGGAAACAGGGAAACAAGATGCCTTGGATATGGCAACCACGGTGTGTTTTAGCAGCACCCTCTTCTTCCTTAGGGAATAGAAACCAGCTGCTCATGGTCCCAGACTTTTTCTTTATCTTCCTCTTCTTCAACACCTCCTTTTGTGGGGGAAAAGTCTTCTTGCTTGGATTTAATCACCAAGTTGAGGAGACATTACTCCCTGATATGTTCCTCTGGTGTGTCTTTCTGATTTCTCCTGCAGTACCTATCAGTCACATGCAGCTAAAAATAAACATATTCTCCTTCTCCTCAGCCTTTTCCACTCAACCTGAACTGTGCTGATGAGATGAGAGAACAGGGAAAGTTACCTTGGTTTCTGAAAGCACTGAATAGTATTTCAAATAAACATATGATTTTAAAGTTTCATAAGCAGGTTTTAGACAGGACAGCAGAATTCTGGTGCAGCCTGAGAGCTCCAACCAACCTCACGAATGTCACAGAAAAAATCATAGGGCACTCAATGCTGCTGTTTAAATCTCACACAGACAGCGATCTTTGAATGGACAGCCATGGTCATACTCAGCAACCTTTTCCTGAACATCAATGAAAAACCCAAAACTGTCAAAAATAAAATACATCACAAAAAACCCCATTGTCTGAGCACAGACAATGCCTCTTTTCTGAATAAGTGAAAAACCTCCTGAGTTTTCAGCATTGAATGGATATTTGTGTAGAGCATGTAAGTAAAAAGAGGGAAAGGGGAAGGGAAAGGAAAGAAGCCTGGACATGTGAACAGTATTTTTCTGTTTGGACAACTGTGCATATATTTTCAAGATCACATTATCCTTTTTTTTTTTTAATATTATTACTTAAAAAAAGGATTGCTTCAGAAATTACAGTATTTCTACTGTAATTTTGGAAGCATAATGTATCCTGCAAGTCAGAGAAGGGAAAGAGAGTTTAGTTATTTTATGTCTTTGCTGTCTATTAGTCTTTTCAACTCCTGTGCCCTAAGACAACCTGGCAGATCCTCAACTGTGGAGTCTTTCTGGCCTTGTCTGCATGGGCAGATATATAAATTCAGCCTCTTTCCTCCATATCCTGAGGGAACAGACACTCCCCAGTGCTGCCTGGAAGCCTCTGCTGCTCTAGAGGCACTTTGCTGTAGTTAATATTCAGCATTACCTGTGCACCCCTCGTTTTTCTTGTTTCATGTTGGAATTCGAAATTCAGGGAACTCTCAGAACTTTGGGCCTGTAAGTCAAAGCTTAGAATTAAACACAGGATTTGATCTGAGACTTTGGAAAAGGCTTCCAAACAGGTGCTAGAAACAAGAATGTGCTTTTATTGTTTAAAGCAGGGACACGTTAAGAAGAAGAAAGTTTAGAGTTTCAGAGTTTAAGATATAAAAACAAAAGGAGTTACAAAGGTAAACAAGGAGTTTAGAATGCAGTACTGGAGGTTTGTGTGTCATAACATGATTGGCTAAGTAGCATGAGTTTATAAGAAAAAATATTTAAGGATTGGTGTCAAAAACATAAATGTCCTTGTTGGCAGTGTTTTATTGGTCAATAAATCCTTAAAAGGTCTGGTAACTAGAGGTCTTGTGACCTTCTGAACCCTGCAGTAAGGATGTGAGCTGAACTCACCCTTTCTGCTTATGTAGAAGATAAGAAAAATAAACCTCATCATCAAAAAACACTCAGAGATCCCATCTCTAATTTATTCAAAATTCCTTCCATAATCCCCATAATTTCAGGCACATGCTAGGTTGAAAATATCCCATTTGAGATACATTCAGTGCTTTCCACACTAGCCACAAGCCTCTGCTGTGATTTGGTTTTAGGTTTCCCCTTGCCGATGAGGCAGAGTGAGGGGAGCAGAGGGAACAAGCAGAAAAGTGAAGGCATCAGCAAAGCTCTGTGGTGTTTGACACTGATTTGTTTGGTGGGTGCTTGTTTTGCACCCCCAGCCTGTGCACTTGGGTGAGTGAGGAGGACTTGCACTTGACCCTTCTGTTGTGCATGAATGTCAGTTCCTTTTTTTTTTTTTTTTTTTGCTACCATGGCATCCCACCCAGGTCATGTAATTAGGGGGAAGAGGATGTAAAGGGGACATGTTTATAGCCTATTAACCCCTTCAGGAGAGCAATGTGAAAGGAATAAGAGAAGGAGGGGGTCACTGTGTTGGATTCTTGGTTCTTCCTTTACTGTTTTTGAGGCTGCAAATGAAGTGTCTCTTCCTAGGTACCATCATAATACTATCACCACAGGTAGCCAGGCCTTCTGCCCCTTGAAAGATGGCAAGTGAAGCCCTGAGGTCAGAAAATGTGAAGCAACTGGGCTTTACATCACACTAATGCCTTCATCCTGTAGATAACCTACAAGAAAAACAGGTGGTTTTATTTTTTAAAGTAACTTCTTTGCATCTTTCTCTCTAAAACAATGCCCCTTGTCTTCCCAGAGAATCTGCTTCTATCTGTGATTTCCAAAGGCAGTCACAGTTCTACAACAGCCTGGTTTACAGGAGATTCAGCTTGAACTGCCTGCTGGCCTTATGTAAGGGAGGCAACAATTGAATCTTCATAGTTGGGTTGAACTAGGAAAGTACTTAAAATAGCAGTAAAATCTCTCAGTGTGCACTTTAATTATTAAATTTTGTCCCTCTGCAGAGCAGAGTAATTTCTTTTTGGGATAATTGCCTTTTCGAAGCAATTTTTGCATTAAAGATTCACTGGCTTTTCAGAAGATGCTTCTAAATGCTCCTTATTAAAAATTTAACTTGATTCTTGTCTTTACTCATTCTGCTTTTTACATTTTCTTGCCCACAAAACAGTAGCTTTCATTCTCTTCTAGCCTGATCTGTGTTGCACACACTTGCACATTAACACAAAAAATAATGCATATCTGTTCTTCAGCATTGGTGTCCTGTAAATCCAGGGAGATTCAGGGATAGCTCAGTTCATGTGACCTGTCGCCTCTCAGCCCAAACTCCCACCCTGCAAGGCTTCCTTTCTAAATCAGGTGAGCTGAATTCACTGTATCCCTTTTTGTTTGTGGTATCTCACAGAAAAAAAGCAATACTATGGAAGGACTCTGATTAAATTTCCCAATTTATGCTTGAAGGTGAATCAGCAGCTCAATCTTTTCAGAATCTAGAGATGGATTTGCCATCTCTTGAAGTAAATCTTGGTCTGTCTTTGCCACCCTTCATTGATTGCTGCTGATCCCACCAATGAATTTTTGCACCTCCCAAAGGAAGGAGGAGGAGTTTTGTGAAGGAATTTCACAGAGACCACCAACACACTGGAAACAAAGCTGCTCTCCATATCCACTGAGGAACTCCCTTAAAATAATCCTGGTGATTCCCTGTAAGTAATTCTTCAACAAGGCCTTTCTGATGGCCCAAGTCCGAGCCAGAGTTTTTAGGTGGGAGAGTTCAATCAGAAGAGCTTTTTATCCTGGCTCACATCTGCTAAAATAGATTAGAATCAGTATTTCTTTGTGCATCACAATGCCCCATTCAGGAGACCTGAAGGTTTCTTCCTATCCCTCTATCTAAGTAATTCAGAATTAATGGAATTTTAATAGCCAGAATTTGTCTTAAAGGAAAACATAAAGATGACATTGAATTAAGGGAACTTGAATTTATCTTCCATCTGATAACTCCTTTTGGCAGCTTGTCCTGGTGCTACTCCTTTGATTTGAAGAGAGTTACTCCAGATTTTTAATCATACAAACTGGATAGAAATCATCTCATTGATAAATCTCAAAATTTTAGATTTTTTCCTCCCATTTCCCCACCAGCCCCTCCAGTGGATAACTGAGGCCTTCAGAAAAAAGCAAAGCTTTCAAGGGTAGGGTCCTGGACAGGGAGTTTAGACTAGGAGATAATGTTAAAATTCAGTTGCAACACGCAGCCAAGTTTAAGATAGGGATTCAGTTTTGATATTGCTGAACCTTCATATGTTTGTACTCATGTGATCAGCTAAAACTGGAAAAAAAAATACTGAGACAAACTGATCTTGTGAAATTCTCCCTGCCCTTTCCAAACTGCAAATAAGAGTTTAAAAAAATTAGTCTGTATCTCACTGAGCCTGATCTGAAGCCCAGGTACAGATCTAAGTTTTAGGTGATGATCTCCCACCCCAGAAAGAGAAGAAGGCAGGTTCTGTGGAGCTGTGGTTCAGGTCTGTCTCTCCCTGCAGTGGGCTGCATTCTGTGCTCTGCACAGTCTGCCTTGCCCAGAACAGCTGTGGCTGTCATCCACTAGCGCAGTGTAAAAATGAAGACTGATTGTCTTTCCATCCGTGCAGTTAGCTGCTGTCAGTCTCACATGTGGCAAGCAATTGGTGCAGGGTTTTTGTCCTAGAGTTAGCTGGTTTAACCTTGAATTAAGTGAGTAAACATATAAAACAGCAACTGGAGTTAGCTAGCATCCAAGTAATGTTATCTGCAAAACTCGGTCTCAGCTTCCAGCTGGCATTTCTTGAGGGGCAGCAGCACAATTGAGATTGGCAGGAAGTGGATTTCATGGGCTGAATTCTAGCACAGGAGCCAACTACCTGTACAGTGTGTGAGATACGAATCTTGCCTTTCTCAGTAGCAAAGAGCTTTCTTTTCACACTTATCTCTGGTACGTGTCAGTTTTGGAGCTGATTACAGTCTCTTTTTAGAAGGGTATGGCCTTTTGTAGTCATAGCAGAACTTCATAAACTAAGCAGAAATCTCTTGTGACTGCCTTGGACTGCTCAGACATCTTCACTCACCTTGCTGAGTTTTACTCCAAGCCTCTGTGGTCATTTTCCCAGCCCTTTTTGTCTGCAGCTCATGGCAAGAGAACAGGAAGATGCAGAAGGAAGCTGTTGTTGTGACATTTAGCTACAGGAGTGAACAAACACCAGGTTCAGGCACTCCTGCACTCAGGAGACATCAGCCTTTCACCTTTTGGCTTCCAGCTCTGTGGTTTGTGATGGCTTCTGCAAACAACTTTGTATTAAAACCCTCTTATTTAGTGCTTCTCCATGAGGACAGCTTCAGGCCTGTTGTCAACACATGGCTTTTCTTCCTCTCGGGGGAAGGCAGGGAGTGGCTTTCAGAAGCAGAGTTCTGGCAGCGTCATTTTTTGTCCTGCCCTTGTCCCAGAGCAATTTTGTGAGCCTGGGGCTGCTCTGGTCACCGTGTGAATCCCCAGCTTTGGCTGAGATTGTGCTGCTCCCTCAAAGCTCCATCATCCACTGGCACAAGCGAGGCCATGGGAGCAGCAGGAGCAGCGGGACACTGCCTGATGGGCTCTGGGAAAGCAGCACACCCCAAGGTTATTCCAGAGCCCAGGCTGTTCACTTAATGGGAAACACAACAGCCTGAGCCCATGGAGCAGCTCTTGGCCTACTGGGGACAAAACCCCTGGCCTTTGGTGCTGTTGTTTGTTAATTATCTGTGCTGTAGTACCTCGAGGAGGCCCCATGCTCCCTCGGGACCGTCCATAGCCTGCAGTTTTCGCTCCGTCGCGCTCCGTGGATGCACTGAGGTGACAAGGATCCAATTGTACTTTCAGCTCTGCTGCACTGGCTGCCAGCACATGCTGCAGCCCTGCCAGTGATTTCCTGTCCGAAGGTGTGCAGCCTGATTTAATTGCTAATAGAGTAGATCTGATAACACACAGCACACAGGTACGTGGTTTTAAGACGTGGGAGAAAGGGGCTAGAAGCATAGTAAAAATAGGCTCTCTGAAGAGGTTTCATAATCTAATGCATCTGGACAGTGTACATTAGAGTGTCTGGCCTAAAGATTCATCCAGCATTGTTTTTTTGTAGTATTTTCCTTTGTATTTCTTTAGAGGCTCATACTTTTCTGTTCCTGTCATTACGATTTTGTTGTGCTCCATTTGCTGTCTTGCATTTAGGTTCATTTGCATTCTGAGGGTTTCCAAGTACTTTAAAAATGGTCATTAAGTATATCTTGGCATGTCTTTGAAAAGTATTATTATTAATTGTGTGCTTCAAATTTTACATATCTCCATGGGATATCTTCACCACACAATACTGGGCCTGGAGACTTTTCTTCCATTCTCTTTTCCTCCTTCAGATTTGCAGATCCAGACTCCTCGAGTCTATTGTATTGTGAGCCTGAATTGTTCTCTTTGTCCCTATGATGTTTGAAAGAAGCTGACAGATGAGTTACGACTTAAAATTTAGGTCTGGCTTTAAAAAGATGTGCTAAACCCACCAGTGTATTACTGTGCTGTGGGATCACTTCAAGAGCCCAGTTCTTTTATTGCCAGAACGAGTGAGTCCTTTCTGGCCTCTGTACAGTGGGGATCAGAGATAGTAGAAATAATAAACAGTTGTCAGTGATAAAAATAAAGGAAAATGTGAACCATTTTGTGGTGGACCAGGACTCAGTAAGAGACAGTCTTTTGAAATCTGTATGCAGCAATTCTGTGCTTGGGATAAGCAGTGAAAAATGAAAATCATGTTGTTGGTATCTTTCGTAGGGCACTGCAAAATAAATCAAGCAAAATAGAGGGGGAAAAATTATATGGAATTAATAGAATTGACATTCTAATCGGCTGAGGAGCCAAATACATGATGAAGGAAAAATAGTCGAGTTGTGTGGTAATATTTGCTCATTTTGGATTTATTTGATGACTTTATGCTGAAGAGACAAAAATAAAATGTTCCCAAAATTAGTTACGATAGGCGTTTGAACACAAAAGATGCAGATCCTGAGTCAGGGACACGGACACTGTGGTGCACTGGAAGGAAAAATACCAAAATTCACAGCCATTTGGCTCTGTAGCAACTCAGAGATGCTGAGCTAGGCTGAGCCTAAAGAAGCAGCCACAAACAGGAGGTTTAAAGCTCACCTGGGGACCAAAGGGAAGAACCTACAGTTCCCCTGAAAGGGGGCCAAGCTGAAGGACATTTCTTCCATTTATTTTCCCCCAGCTAATACCCCGTTTCCTGTCAGTTCTGTGCCAGAGCTCACTTTGCTGACTGCAGCGAGACGGTCAAGATTCAGATTTCCATTTTCCAATGCTTTGCCTGCTTTGGAGGAAAGCACAGGCATAATCCATCATTGGTCCAGGGATTCAGCTGGTCCTAATAGCCCTGTGTATGAGCACTCCAGGAGAGCTGAATGTTGGTTTCCAACCCTGGGGGAGCCTCCTGAGTCTGCCCTTCAAATACTTCTATTTATACATTGATTTCAGTTTATAGTAGGAGGCGAGGATGTGAACAGGTCACCGAGCTCCCACATCACCTCCCGCATGGCCTGTGGTTTGTGAGCCATAGACCAGGGCTCAGTAAAACCTGGGCAGGATTCAGTTTTGAAAAAGCACAGGGAAAGGGATCAAGAAGGCTCTAATTCTCCAGCATAACGTTTCCCTCTCCAGAAAACAGGCTTTCTGACCACAGTGACAAGCAGGGTTTGGGATATGCTGTGGTCTTTGCTGCTGTAACTCATTTCCGTACTGCTTCCAAGGCTGCAGCCCCCGTGCTGTTCCCCATGCTGGGATCTGTGCCCGGGGATGGGAGGTGATGGGGCAGGCTCTCTGGTCTCAGCTTTCCTGAGGACAGATCCAGCTGCATTTTGTATCTGCTGTCAGTGTTACAAAAAGCAAACTCTCAGAGCATCCATGGGATCCTGGAAGCTGTCCCCCACTGTCAGTGTTACAAAAAGCAAACTCTCAGAGCATCCATGGGATCCTGGAAGCTGTCCCCCACTGTGTAACACCCTTCTCCTGCACCTAGTGTGGGGAACAAGGGTTTGCCCCCAAACAGGTCTTGCTGGGACTGCATTTAGCAAAAATACTCAGTGATTTGTGGGCAAGTTCTCTAAAGTGGGCTGTGAGGAAGGGACTTGGCTCTAAGGAGAGGTTTGCACATACTGAATGGTCAGACTGTTTTACTGAATGGTAAAACTCACTGCCAGATCACCCCTGAGCTGGGGCAGCTCTTTATCCCTGCAGCTGAGAAATGCTGGCACAACCTCTTGGCTGGCCAGGGAGCCTTTTGGGATCACAAGGAGCTACAAGATGCTTTGCTTTCTGCTACACCCATGTTTACAGCATTAGTTTGAGCTCTGAAAGTGGAAATGCTGCCAGAGGAAAGCTTGCTTTTATCCTTAGAACTTAGACATTCCCCAAAGCAGGTAGCTATGAATTTATTGTGTGTGTTCATGAAAATTATGTAATTGCTTTTGGTTTAGTGCAAAACTCTTATTTTGACTTTGTAAAGAAGTTTTACATCTTAAATATTACAGTCTAAAAATTGTTCAGTAATGAAAAAGCCCTGCCTGGGGTGAGATTACTTCTACCTGGTGCTCAGCAGAGCTGCAGTCAGTGGAGCTCTGCTGCTGAGGTCACCTCAGATGTGCCACTTGAAACAGGTGAAGTAATGGTGTACTTCTGAAAAGTGTCTTTGGAACTGGGGAGCAGGAGGTTCCTATCACCTTGTCCTTGGTTTAGCCTCATTTATGAGCACTGTAGTTAGTTTGTGTGCAGTGAAATCTATTTTAGTTTCATTTGTCAAAACACTTGCATTCATATTTTTTTTAAATCAAAACATGTATTTAGCTGCCAGTGTTTAATAAAAGGCAAACCATAAGACCACACCTGAGATTCTGGAAGCCTTGTCAGTGCATGCTGGCTTTGCTGCTCTTGTGTCCTGCTCTTAATTCCCTGACTTGCTGCTCTTGTTTCAGAGCAATGCCTGGGGAGGTGGGGAGTGTGTCCATCAGCAGCACCGAGACTGAAAAGGCACTTTTGGGAGCTGCTGTCTCCCTGCTGCATTGCAAGGGCTGCTGATCCCTCTGGGAAAGGGGATCTGCTGGGCCATTGACTCCAAAAGAGACCAGGTTCACAGTGTTTCTGCTGTACCTGTTAGAGTGTGCTAAACTGCAGACTGGGAGAAGCCTTTACTCAAATGTGTCAGCCAGGTTAAATGTTCACTTGAAGGATTCTTTTTTTGTTTCATCACTCATATTCAGAAAACTGCTGAAATGACTGTTTTCCCCAAGCTATCCCCATTCAGTTTGTTATCATTTCCATTATTAAACATTTATATAAACACTGTAACATTTTATAGTGTTTGACAGAGATTTCCAAGTCTGCTAATTAGAATGGTCCCTGGCACATGGAATATACTTTTATTATTACCCATTCATGGCCTTGTTATTCAGAAGAGGTTCTCTTGTGAATGGAAACGTGCATTGCTGCACTTCAGGCTAATAAGTGTGACATAAAATATGACACACAAAATTAACTGCTGTTCTGCAGGATCTAGCAACTGGGGGTGGTGTACATATGGTCATACTGAGGATCTCTTCGTTTGCATCATTGCTTTTCTGGCTTATTAAAAGTCTGAGAGAGGAGAATATTGGGAGAAGAAGGAGGGGGAGAAGAAATGAACAAATCTGTCTTGGCATAAATATGTTTGGCTCAGCAATACAACAGTTGTCAGCAGCCTTCTCCACAAGCCTGTTACCCTCCTCGAGGAGAGCACCAAAAAGTGATTGAAAAGTCAGTTTGTGGGCTTGCAGCATTCTTGGAAAGAATCTGAAAAAAACCAACAAATAAACCAAAAACAATCCCTGAAATAACAAATTATGCTTGTAAAATGAAGTGTGCTTTATCCATGTCCAGTGTCAAAGCAGAGCTTGCCAAGCAAAGGTGCAGCTCTGTGTCCACCCTGTTTGCCTGGTCCAAGGATTAGATTAAAAATATGGCCTCTCTTCTTTTTTACCCTTTCCTCTGCCCATTCCTTCTTTGATATTTTTCCCAGTTGAGACAGAGTAAGTGTCTCTTTGAGCCTATTTCAATGAGGGAAAAAAACCCTATTTGCCTTCATCATTAGCACCTTCTCAGGACTTAGCAAACCATTTGAGTGGGTGTACTTGAAATAGTTTCTGTTGCAATGATCCCGGAGAAAGAAAAGGAGGATCCTGGTGGATGAAGAGAAAAGGTTAAATAGTCTGGCTGCAGTCTGGCAAAGGGAGTTGCTTGTCCGTCCAAGGCCAGCTCTTTTTTTATCCTATTTATGCCTCGTAGAAAAGAGCTCTGGAAAAAAAATTCCTGAACTGCCAGAAAAACTGTCAGTGAAGTTAATTCCTATATCTAAGTCAGGATTTACTCAATGCAACTACACTTGCTCAAAGAGCAACAACAAAGTGAAATTTGTACGTGTGGGTGTTCATACATGCATTTTTATGTGTATGTGTGTAATACATGTGTTAATGGCTGTGGGAAATGATTGAGAACATTTGACACATTTTGCTATTACTGTGTGACTTGTCATGTAATAAAATATTATTTACTTCAGGTTTATTCTGATAAAGACTCAAAGTGAGCATCCAGTGCATGTGGGTGTGTTTGCAGTTCTGGAGATGTAGTTTGAAATGCTTTGTTAGATGTGCCTATTTTAAAACTGAGGGAAAGACTGCTTCCATTTAAATGCAGTATCCCACGGTTTCTCAGGGCCTCCCACACCAGTGTAGCTAGCCACAAGCCTGCCCCAGGCTGTAAAACCATTGAGAGTAATTAAATACTTACAGTGCTGGACTCCAGCTCGCTCCTGAGAGCAGCAAGACACTTTACAGCCCACGTATATTCCTGTGGAAAATAGCCCATGGCTGCAGAGAACCTGCTGGCAAGAGGCTCCCCCAAATGCTAATTAATCACAAGATCACAGAACATGCTGAGATGGAAGGGGACCCACCAGGATCATCAGTGTTGAAAGGAACACCTGGCTTGGAACCCCAGCCTGGGAGATGTCCTGAGCACAGCAACATCACAAAGGCATCAGGCGCCACATGGGGCTGTTTTATTTCTGACTCAAGGACCTGCTGCAGAAGTGTAGCCAAAGTGATGCTGCTCCAGCAGCAGGGAGGACACAGCAGCACAGTTGCCTGAAGGAGTGGAAGAAATGATGGAGCAGCAGAAGGGATGGACGCCTGTCCACTCCTCATGCTCGTGTGTGATGCTCGTGTCACTGGTGCACTGCAGCAGTGAAGGCCCTGCAGTACCTGCTGCAGCTTTACCAGAGTTTTCTGTGGTTAAACTGTTCCCCTGCAGCCCCTGAGGAGAAAGGGTGCTCCTCTCTGAAGCAGCTACAGAGCAAAACTTTGGACAAAGATGTGCATCTGGCACTTCTTAGAAACATTTCCTTAATTTTCCCTTATCATATGTTGGGTGTTTCCAAGTTTTTGATGGTGATCTCTGCTCCCAGATGTATAATTCCAGGAAATGAAAGTAGAGGGAAGTTTGAGAGCTGCAATAGATCTGTGGCTGCTTCCTGCTCATCAATTCAAGATCATATAATGAAGCATAAAAACATGTAATCTTTGCAGTGTTTGTTGTTCATAGGAAAAGGATAAAAAGAAAGAATGTCCTAAGTGAAGCACAGAAATGCGAAAAGAAAATCTGCTTTATTTTCCAAAAAATATTCCCGCCCATATTATCTATTTTCACACCAGTCAGGTACTGCTGGTAAACTAATCTGTCTGCTCCACAGTAAAATTGTGATACAAAAAAATCCAGATCTGCAGAGGATGAATACCAGTCTTAATGAGAAGGCTTAAAATAGATTGAGTTTTAGCTAGCAAAATTTAGAAATCTTTTTTAGAAAGGCTTAGGTAGCTTTCAACTCAGATGGGTACTGTCTGAGCACATCTACTTATTCAGAATTGAAATGTAAATCGAGAGACACAAAAACACATCTATATAGTTCGGGAAAAGGGAAGAGATGTTTTGGAGCATGCAGTGCCTTGCACATCATGAGCATCTTTTTATATAACAGATTGTGGAGATGATGTGAAAGAAAACAGATCTATCTAAAATAGAGGTTAGGGTCTGGTTTGGATCGTCAGCAATTACACTTTGACTGTAGCTCCCTGGTATTCCCATTCATTTTCCAACAATATCTCCTTGAGATATGTTTCCTGCTGCCAGAAATTTATTTCATTAAGTTCTGAGAAGGTGGCCTGACTTTCTGAAACCATCACTATCAAACCTTATTACAGAAGCCCATGGACAGCAGCAGCTCTACCAATTGTATTAGAGGTCTGATTTAATTTTGCTTTTTTTTCCTGTTGTTCCATGTGTTCCATGTTGATAGTGGGGTAGCAGGATATTTCACTCTTTTGCAAAGAACATTCATGAAAAGATTTCTGAGTATGATTGCATTCTACTCTTGCTGTATTTGATATCAGCGTCCAGCTTGGGGGTAAAACCAGGTTGCGGATAAAAACCAGAAGGATGTGATGGTTCAGACTGAAAACAGATTCTTACCTGATCCTTGTCTAGAAATGGAGACTGAAACTAAAGCTCTGAGCTATTTGTGGCCCAGCATGTGTATGTGCGCTTATGTATTTAGCAGCTTTAAACACACAGGGCAGGAAAAACATTTATTACTGTGTTATGTGGGTAGGTGTCATTCTTGTTTCTGTGGCACACTAAATTTTTGTCAGAGCATGAACATTCTACAATGGGCTGCCTTTGGATTCCTTTGGTTTGAGTTGGGAGAAGGATGCTCTGCATAGCATCCTTGTTTGTATTATCAATTGAATTGAAACTATTAAGTAGGAGCAGCACAGCTAAGCCATTTCCCACTGTCTGGGTTTTTTTGCATCCCTTTCCTTTTTGAGGTGTGTACAAATTTCAGAGATGCTGAGCTACTGTAAGAAGACGTCTTTTTGAAGTGGCTGCTCAGATTTTAGGACCAGAAGAAGAGACTGGCTTCTAACTGTGGATTTGAGCCCTGTGACTTCCCTGATCTGCCATGATCATAGGCTGAATTTTAGGCTTTTCCCATTCTCCATGCCAGGCTTTGGTTCACACCAAGTGCTCAGAACCTTGCTTATAAAAGGGCAAAATTTTACACTGGTAACAAACCCAGCATTAGGCACAACTGTCTCAGCTGGAATTTCCAACTCTTAGATCATAACTTGAACCCCCCTGGAAAATCTGTTTCACTTGAAAACAATTATGATTGTGTACCATTAAATTACATATGTTATCAAGTAAATGGTAGGAACTGAAAGCAGAGTTTATGATCTTGGCACTGCAGTGCTGAAAAAGTAGGAAATTCTCCAGCAGAACAGCACCCACAAAGGTCTGATCTGCTCTTTGTGCCTGGTAAAATTGCTGGGTAAGAGGCTCTTCAGGAAAACTTTTGGTTTCTGGAAAGCCTAAGGCAAACAGTGAAAGCTGTGTGGCTCAGCACTGAAAGACTTTTGTGGACTCCCAGATGTAGTCTTTTAACTTGCCAGTCCAAATCTCCAAGTGTGTCACTGGTACATTATTCTTAAAGTTAAAACATAATGCTCATGTTTTAGTAGGGTTGAATCTTAAACATAACTTAAAAGTAAGAAATGGCCTCTGGAAAGTGTTCAAAGACCTTTTAAAATATCCTTAGGAATAAAATGAGGTATTAAAACTGAATGTGTGCTAAAAGCCATTGACACCAAGAATCCTGGGAGCCAGCAAAATGTCTCCTTTTATTGTTTTGCTTTGAGGCATATCTGTGTTTCTTACATATTATCCTGCCCCAGGCAGGGCTGAACATTTCATGTAACATGATGACCCTGGAAAACACGCTACAATTTCAGGATAATTCCTGATGAGAATTTATGGCTACATAAGCATATTATAAGTAAACCAACCAGTTTTCCAAGCCACAAAATGCTGCACTGCTCTGTATTACTGCAAGGACCACTTAGTGCAAAGGCTGCTTTGCTCCAGCACAATGAATAGGACCTCTGTTATTCAAAGGTAATAGGCAGGCTGAAGAAATCATGATATGAGAGGAACCAACTTTCTTGTTTTGCTGGTTTTGCAGGGCTTTTTTGCTGGTTTGGAAGTTTTGTGCTGCCACGTATTAACTTTCTTTTGCTGTCAGTTGGAGCCTGGAGCAGGCCTTTTCCTTCTCCTCCTCTTTCTGAAAAAGAGGGGGATTTTAGTTCTCTGTCATACTGCCCCAGCAGCTTGGGGCACCTTACTGCAGTGAAAAAAATATGTTTGGAGTTTTTGTTTCATATAATGCAATGCTTTTCAGTGGAGGGGGGTTTAGGGGGATGGCTGTATTCAAGTAGCTGCAATCTCAATGGAGCTGAGCAAATGGAAAAACTGAGGGACAGAAAAAGAGGGATTTCTAACCCCCCGGAAAAGGGATGATGGCATACACCCTGTTGTTGTTCCTTTACACTTTTGTGTTTCTATTGCAGATCAAGGCTTCACTTAGGAAAGGTGTTTTTCAGGCAAAATTAACATTGTCATTCAACCATTTCCAGATGCTTATAACTTTGGCCTGCGGGTGAAACATTGGATTGTTTCCTCAATAGGTGACAAAGAAAATCTGGCTGAGATCAAACACCTAAACGAGATTCTGAATGGGAAGTCATAAGGAATGGTAGCCTGGTGTGGAAGTTCTGTATGTTCCTTTACAAGACTGATTTAAGGCTGAAATGTTGGAGTGCGCAAGAATAATTTGGCAACTAAATCATGGATACAGTGTTATTTTTGTCTTTTTGCACTGAGCATGTATTCCATGGCCACAACAGTAGACTACAACAGCAGTTGTTTAAGTGGTGCACCTAGTCCCATCTAGCCCGTGCTACTTGTTTTAAAGCAAAATGCTCATTTTCTAAAGTGTGTTAATTCCTGTCAGTTCCTCTGGTCAGCTTCTGTTCTTATTCAGATTTGGGATTTGTCTTTTTTTCATATCAGAAACTTCCTGCATGTATTTAAAGCAAGCATCTACTGGATGCAGTGGTCAGACCGATGTGATTGAAACATCCCTACCGAGCTCTGTGAAGTGTCAAAGGGTGATGTCTGATTTCCATAGGCTCTGCTTGCTCAAAGCCCTCCTTTTGTCTCCTGACAGAGCTGCATTCTGATTTCAGAATGTCAATTATCCATACCTCCCTATTTCCCCTGCTCCTTATGTGTCAGCCCACCTAGAAGCTTTCTATTAATTTATCAAATTGTCATTGGGCTCACTTTGTTGCAGTACAGCCATTAGCTTGTCCATTTGCTTAATTGGTCCATTTCCCATTTATTATTCAGTCCCTGAATCACACTTTGAATAATTTTAGCTAACTATTAATTGAATACCATTTCTAACATGATTATATTGTCTACATTCTCATTTTTGCACTAAGAGAAAGGAGTTTTTATTATGATGCATATGAGAGCCTCCAGTTAATCAGTGGTTGGAAAATGGGAAGAAAGTGATGGCTCTGTCCAGTAATTACAGAATCAAAGAGTCCCTGATTCTTTAAGTAGTTGAACATGAGATTCAGGTTTCTCCTTCTGTTTCTGTAGCTGATGAACTTTTAGCCAGACCCCTTTGCACCAGTGCAGGGGTGCAGCAGGCTCTGGGATCTGTGGGGAGTTTTTGGGAAACGATTGTCATGCAAACAGCTTTTATCCTGGGCTGTTTATGAGGCTGTTGGTCAGGCAGCAGTGTGCAAGTGTCAAGGTCTTCCACTCTCCTAAAGTCTCCAGCTTTCACAGCAGGCACCAGTTCTCCACATGCCTTGTCTACACATGTGGTGCAGCACAAAAGCTGGGATAGAGGCTGATCATCCAGCATTGCATTCAGTGTTGGGCAGGATGGCAGTACCCTCTAGTTGGCATCCCAGTCACTTCTCCTGGCTCATTTTGGCCATAGTGATTGCAACATCCAATGAACAAGGCACAATTAAGGGGAACAACCTATTCTTGCTGCTCATTCTTAAGCAACATCCTCCACGTGTTAGCATGGGGCCTGTGGGGGAAGCTGATCCATAGGAGAGGCCTGAACCTCCCTGGCTGCTTTGTGCTAGTCCAACAGCTCAAGGTTTACACAGTGGCTGCCATTGCCACAGCCTGTGATTTATGAGGAACTTGGGAGGAAATAACAGAATTACAGAATCATAAAATGGCTTGGGCTGGAAGAGACCTTAAAGACCACCTCATTCCAACCCCCCTGCCATGGGCAGGGACACCTTCCACTATCCCAGGTTGCTCAGAGCCCAATCCAGCCTGGCCTTGCCAGCATGAGGGAGCCACAGCTTCTCTGGGCAACCTCTGCCTAGGGCCTCACAGGGAACAATTTTTTCCTTATATCTGATCCAAATCTACTCTTCTTCAGTTTGAAGTCATTCCCCCAGCCCTGTGCTAGAAGTGTTAATAATGAAAGAGGAAAAATATGATGAACTTTGCGGGAGAAAATTTAAGCTACGGAGAGCTCTGGGGCTGCACAATGACACAGAGAATCTCCTGTAGGTTTGCTCAGCAACATCTGAGATTTGTCTGAGTTCACTTTTGTCGGGGCAGGGATTGTGCTCACAGAGGATTGGTATGAGTACCAACCCAGACTTCAAGTCCTGGCTTTCTTCCTAGCTGGGCCTGGGCCTGGGAACATCTGGGCTATTGATTCAGATGGAATTATGGTTTGTAGTCATTGAAGCCGGATTTTGGAGGAGCATTTTAGTTCTCAGTCATGGTGTGATTCCCAGAAATTATTGCCCTTGAGTTAGGTAAGCCCAGAGTTTGGGCTCTGGGCATGAAGGGTGCTGGGCTCCCCCTCAGGCAGGGAGGTCTTCTGGAGGGTATTGTCTTTATAGAGACAGATCTCTAAAATAAGAGAGAGGCATAGAGATGCCTCAGTGCTGACATCAGGCAGGGTGAGAGTTTGTGTTCACCTTAGTGTTTTTGCATTCCCAGCTTGGTTCTGGTTACTGTAAACATCTACGGAAAGACTCATCAGTCCTGTGGTGCTGACACAATAGGCAGCATTCAGGCTTAGATGTTCTTGACCAAATTATTCAGAAAGAAAGCTTACAGGTTTAGCCAAATGCAGAATTACTCTTTTGGAAGGCAATAAAAGTGCAGGGCTGCAAATCATCAAAATAGTCCCTCAGATGGCCAAGGAAAGAGCACAGCCACAAACAAAAGCAGCTCTCAACTTGGAGTAACCTCCAAACTCACTGCCATTCCAGAGGAGTTGCTAATCACAGATGTGTGTTAGTCTTTGAAAAATATGCTGGGAAGCAATGGATTTCTAAGTTGCAGCGGCGTGGAGATAATTTTATTTACACTTTCTCTGCATCGAGTGCAGAGTGGCTCATTTTCCACTCCTAAATTTAAACAGGATGATGTTGCATCCCCTGAGCAAAAGCAGAATGGAGCCAGTTAAACACTGGCTGGGAGGAGATGCACGTTCCCGCTGAGCTGAGCACCACCCAGACTGAATTTTGGGAGGTTCCTTAATCTTTGCTCCCGAGGTTGTTGTGCTGACAGTGCTGAAACCCTTTTCCCTAAACAATGTTGGTAGGTTTAGAGCATTTCCTTACGCTTGGCTACCTCCAGCTCTGTGAGGGCCCCCAGCCTTAAGTGCTTCCCCTGCCACCAAACAGAGTGGGCCAGGTCAGTCCAGAATGCAAACAATTATGTCACTATTGTAAAAGAAATGAAAAGCTCTGTGGG
Source organism: Motacilla alba alba (assembly GCF_015832195.1). Lineage (NCBI taxonomy): Eukaryota > Metazoa > Chordata > Aves > Passeriformes > Motacillidae > Motacilla > Motacilla alba. Next base: position 57,506,409 of record NC_052031.1, read on the forward strand.
AATCCAGGAGACGAACCCCAAATTAAAGATCTTTTGGCTAAATACGAGCACTAAGGAAAGCTTGCACAGATCAGAATAGTGTTGCATGCCAATGTGGCATTTGATGTCCAAGATAAAAGGGGGACTTATTTCAGGAGTGAAACTGTTTTAGCAAGAGAAAGAAATCTTGGTGTCTGTGTTGGAATGCATAAAAACACATGTTTCCTATGTGGTTTTCTCATACGCTAAATGAACAGGACATCTGGTTGTGTTTTCAAAAATTAAATTGACTGACACTAAATCAGTGCTTTATAAAGCAAAAGGTAGTAAACCAAGAACATCTAATAAGGTAAGAATGAAATATTTGGCAGGACTTCAGAGTATTGGAAACTCATACAACCGAAAGGAGTTGAAATATCGTGATATATATGAAGCCTTAACTTCTCATTTATCTGTGCTATTTCTTACTGCACTTCACAGTAATATGTTGCATTCCCATTGGGATAGATTTCTATATGTTAGTGCCAAAACTCCAGATGTTTTCTAGGTAAATCTCTGGAGACTATTTTATTGTGTATCATTTCTACTTATTTACAATTCACTTGCCTTGAACTCCAGCCATTGGTAATAAAAATCCATAGAGCCTGCAGCTCAGCCAAGTGGACACCATTGTCCTGTTTTTTCAAGTTGGGATGGGTTGATCCCAGCCTTGAACAGAATCCAAACCACTTTTGGATGAGAGATGGAGTTTTCCAAAAGTTCATCTCTCTTCTCTTTATTCTTTAACCCTTCATGCACCAAAGAATGAAAAGTCAACTACTTTGTCTTTCCTTTTTCCCCTCCACTCTGTCATGAAAGGTTCAACCCCTGTCCACTACAACAGCCTATCCAGAGTTGCTGTCATTTAGCTCTTCTGCAAAGTCCTGTCCCTGACCAGTGCTCTAGGGTTCTGTATCCCTCCTCCAGGCTACCTTCACCTCTAATCTACCAGCTTCCTCTGTGTTCCTCTGGAGTTAAAGGAAAAGCAATGTGGAGGCGTGGTCTTGCCTCCTCCCTGAGCCACTTTGTGCTTCTTAATGTCTTCCCTTTCTGCCTTGCAGCTCGGCACTGTGCTCCAGCTAGGCCCTTCCAAACCCAAGCTCCCCTTTGCCTTCCAGTTCGGTTTTTGGTTTTGTTTTAGTTTGGTTGGTTTTTTTAAGCTTTTATTAATGAATTAAGATATAATGAAGCCTGCTGTCCCCTCCCCTTCTCAGTTTGCTGTCTGTTTAGGCTGTAAATACCTTCAGGTTCTCTGAAGGCTGTAAATATCTTCAGGGTACATCAGAGAGATTGTGGTGCCCATCCTGCACTGAAATCAGTCAGTGGTTACTGGGGAATTCAGGTCTCTACATGCTGACAAAACCCCCGCTTAATGACACAGAAATAATTAGCCACTTTGCTATAGTGGGACTTCTGTTAATTTTAAAGAGCTGAGAAGCTCCATTTCAGAGTTGCTGCTATCAGTGGTTACGTTTTACAACCCATCACAGGCACGTTTGATCAACCACACAGATTTTTTATGTGAACATACCCACCCACCAGATGTGTATAAACATAAATCATTCCACAGCATAACCTGGTCATGTTTTCTCAATGGTTCTGGGCTTGAATGATCCTCCAGGAGAAAGCGGTGCTGCTCAGCGAACTCCAAACCATAAGTGAGCCCTGCTCGGATCTCACAAGCGCTGCTCTGCTGTCTTTCCTTGTCAGGGAGAAGTATGAATGAAAGGAAGTTTTTGCAGCTCTGAAAAGGGTTTTCTCTCTCCCCACACGCCCAGGTAGACGTGGATGGCTCCGAGTGCAGCTTCTTGCCTGGCCTGTGTTTCCTGTGCTGGCTTTCACGGGCTGTGCAGTGCTGGAGGACCAGAGCTGCAATGCAGTAACTGGTAACTCCCGCTCCCTGCAAGGCTGGAGGGAGTTCTTTCCTGCTCTAGTAAACAGCTGGAGTGGTAAGTGCCAGCCTCCCAGGTTTTTGAACAAATCCTTTTTTTTTTTTTTTTGATTTCTTGTAGCTGAAATATACTTAGATAAGGCAAGTAATATCCTTTATGCTTTGTGCTATTTTTTTGTGAATTATGTATTTATTTTTAAAATAGTACAAATTATTTATATGCTGTGAAGTTTATAATTCTTGTACCAGTAGATATTACTGTGGTGGCCAGCATACTAATTACCTGAAGAGCTGAACATTTACTGTTAATCAGTAAATATTTCAAAAGGAAGCAATTATAAATGGGCCAAACCCAAAATGCCAGATAGGAGCACTCTCACAGTGGATCCAGGAATGACACTTAACTATTTTCAGATTCCAAACTTGAGTTACCAAATTGCATCACAAAGGAAGGTACTGCTATCATTAGTTTTAGTTTCACATGTTGAAATAGAGGGTCTGAAAGACAAAATCATTTCCTTTACAGTTCCACTATACTGCTACCAGTTGATCTTGAATCCTGCATCCCAGGTAGTGTCATAAAAACATTGGATGTATTTTGTCCTGAACTTCAGAGAAAACTGCCTTCAAATTCCATGCCTCAAGCTCATCTGTAGAAATATTTAATGAGCAAAGTGTTAATTCAAATTTCATGAAAATAATTAACAGAGACAGCATCAAAGCATAGGCTCTTCCCAAGTTAGTGGTATTATAAAAAAGTTAAAGCTCTAGAAAAGCAGAGAAAGCATTAGGCTGATCAACCATCTTCACTGGGGAGAAATGAGTACAAGGCAAGCATAAAGAAGCAGGAATGATGGCTGCTATTTTCTTTTCATTTGGAAGCAAGTTCTGTGTTTGCATCTCCCAGCTTTATTTGTGATCAGTGAGGCTTCAGCCTGGATTGAAGCCACAGGGGTCACAGATTGCTCATCTGTGGATCTTGTCATGGTGTCCTTTGGGTGCATTACACAAAGGTCACTGTTTTTGTTACTTCCCCTCCCCCCCACCCCATTTTTAAACTTGTTTTCTCTCTACTGATGCTCTACTGAGGACCAGCTAAAGAAATAAAAACATTTGAAAATCTTCAGTAGGAAGCTGAGTACACACAGAGTACTCAACATTTATATAGTGTCTGTCCTTAAAGTGTCAATGTTTGCCAAGCAATTCTATTTATTGGCATCTCAGCCCTCTGAATTCAGCTGAAAGGACTCAAAGGCTTTCAGTGATTTCAGTGTATTTTTGATTGTGTCATTATTCCCCTGCAGTGAGAAGGGAAAAAACAAATCACTGTGGTGTCTAAAATGCTGTGTGCATCTTTTTGCAAATGCAGTAATCTCACAGGCGCCTGTTTTTTCCAATGTGATGCTGCCTCAGTCAATTCTTTGTGCCAGAGAGGGAAAGCTGTGATAGGTTCCCAAATTCCAATAGTCAGTATAATAACCTGTTCCCTCTGCCCTCCCTGTCCCTGAAAAATGCAGAGTTTGAGAGGGTTTTTTAAACATTCCTTAGAATGAAAAGAATGACTCTCAACTCTCATGAAAAAACACATATATTTCTTTCATCATAATTCTCAACAGTACTTGAATTTTTAGTATGAAATAGTTGCAATAAATTGTGTAAGATCAATCTTGTGAAGTAATAATATTTCAGGAGAGGGAAAAATTTTAATTTGAAATGACAGACTTGAAGATCCTTGCCTGGACACAAAGAGAGGATAACTCCTGAGAAGTCATTGCAGAAAAAAAAAGAGAGAGAGACTGAATTAATTGAATAAGTTATGAGTGTTAAATTACTAATTCAGCTCTGAGTCAGCTTTGAACTACTTATTAGCAATTAATTGATACAGATATTTTATAAAATGTACAAGTCATTTTAATAAATACTTCTGAGCTTTTTTTTTTACTGGATGTGAAACGAGCACATGAAAATGTATGCTCAGTCTTAGTCTGCATCACTATAATGTATGGGATATTCAGATTAACAGCAGTCCTAGGGAAAAGGGAGACTCAGTGGGAAAAGAACAAAGCTGGAGAGGCACTTCCTGTGCTGGTTTCTGGAGAGAACCAACAACCACCTCTTTCAGCACACAGAAAATTTGGTCTTCTTGTGTGTTTTTGGTTGTGACCGTCCAGCAAAGCAGCGTTTTGGCTGTTCAACCAACTGGGATCCATGCTGTGAATTAAGCAAGAGAAGATTGCTATAAATATTAAACACAAAGAGGCTGCTGTAACAGGAGGAGGAACTTTCCATGTCCACTGCGGGGAAAACCAGCAGAGGAGGACACTGGCCCTCCACAGCAAAGCTGTCCCATCCTTTCTGGCTCCAAAAAGCCACAGCCATGAAGGGAAAGAGTTGGAAAAGAGCAAATTTTTGCAGCCTGATCTTTTGCACTGACTGTCAGGGTCCTTTCAGATCTCTCATATTTACAGGACAGTGTAATCTCTGATTTAAACTTTTATTTTATGAGCTCATTATTGAACAAAGATTACAAACAAAGGCTCAATCACCTTTTGGTGACTTGCCTGTCACATTAATTCCCTCAGCCACCATTCAAGTTGTATGATTTCCTAACTTATAGCCCCTGACTCTTAATAGTATCACCTATGAAGAAAAAATAGAATTAGTTCCCTGTTCAGTGCTGAGAGTGCTCATCCTTCCTGCTCCATCCTGATGTGAGCATCCCCTGTATCCCACCAGGACACACAAAAGCATCAGCAGTCCAGCTGCTCGTGGATCTGCTTCAATAACTTTTGGGGTAAGCTGAAATTTTATACCTTCCAGCTTGGAGCTTTGGACTTTGCCATTTCCAGAAGTTAGTGGATTCTGAGGAAAATGCCAGAAAAAAAGGTAAACCTGCAATTTTCAGGTGATGGTGACTGCAGAGTAGCCCTTCCTGGCTGCCTCTCCTGCCTGCCTGGTGCCCTGGCTTTGATGGGATGGTGCTGCTCCCAGCTGACATCAGGCTTTAGGCATGAGCTGGGTTAGCCAAAACCTGGGCAGGAGTGGAGTGAACTCTCCAGTCTGACCCTCACATCCTTCTCCAGGGCAGCTGCTCCTTGGCACAAGAGTCTGTTGAGGGAAGTTTCCAGTGTTCTGCAGGTGTTCCAGGTCAGCATTCAGGGGAAGAGGTGTCTGGCCACCCATGAAATCTTGTGGAAATCCCATTCTTTTCTGTAATATGCATTTGAGCTCGTTCTCACTCCAGGACAGCAGCAACTTATGCTCTCTGATGACAAAGAATGTACTTATTCTGATATTCTCCACATGTTCCTTTTATTTTCATCAGCAAATTTAAAGTCTGATTCATCCTTTGAGGAAAAATATTTTCCTGTTCTGTCAAGTTCTCTCCCTATCTTTCTATTCTGAGTAGTTTTCACAGGGTTAGTGAAAATCACATTTACACACCAAGTGAGGAGTATGTCTTTAGGCCATGCAAAAATATCTTATAAATTGGGGGTTTTTTAATGTTGAGGAAGAGTCCAGTTGAAACTGTACTTTACCATCCATAAAAATGCACCAGGATGGCTGTTGAAGCACTCACGCCCTTGTGCACAGGCACAGGGACTCACTGGAGAGAGATGCATCTCTTTGGAAACTGCCTCTGATTTTCTGGGTCAGGCTTGCACTTTGATAATAGTTCTGTGCACTGTTTCTTGCTTTACAGCAAAGTGCAAAGGTGTTGCTGCCTTTTTAGAGCTGGGAATTTTTGGACACGGGAATATGAGAATTCCTCGGGAACTGTGAGTTCCTGGGAGTGGGGAACCCATATCCCACTGACCTCCAGTAAAGTTTGCTAAATTGTAAAAGCAGATTCTTGCTTAGGTGAATATCACCCTGTTAATATTGCCAAAACAGCTTCATCCAAATCATCACCAAGCCTGTTGGTGGGCAGGGGAGGACTAAAGTTTGCCCCCAACACTTTGGGTTATACTGATAACTTGGCTTGCACCTGGAAAGAGGAATGAACCAGGCAGCACTGAAACACAGATTTGCAGAGACACATGACTTCTCCTCATGCAGATTTATTTCATGCATGCTATTTCTCTTTATCCCTCCTCCAGTGACTGCACTGGAGCCTCTGAAAATTTTTGCACCCTTTGATGGCCAAATAATCCTGATGTTTCAGTGGTACAGATCTGTACCTTCTGTGCTGTTTGATGTAACCTGAAAGGCCCAATAAATATCTTCTGTGGAGAAGTTACTAGAAGTAATACAAGATACAAAGCAGAAACATAGATGGTGCACTGTTTAGTGGATGAGGACTTCAGGTGAGCCAGGACATGTGATGCCAGGACATGTTTTATCCCTACAGAGATGGTTCTTTGGGGAAGTTACATTAGTTTCTGTGTCTGCCTTTGCTTCATGTGCTAGGATAGGAAAAATCTGTTACAAATCTCATATTATGGATTTCAAAACTGCCTAGTACAATTTTGGTGGGGCTTCTAGGGATAAATGTAACAGAAATAATAACAGCAATGGTTGTCTTCAGAGCAATAATGCACTGAAAGCCTCTTATCTTTTAAATCCTGCTTGCTGTGGTGTAACTAAGCGCAACACAAACACTGTTACAGCTTTCTACAGCACTATAATGAGTATTTTTATTCCATCAGAGAAATACCTAATAAAATGTAAGCAGTATATAACACCAGTTTGAATAAGATGTTTTAGGAGAGGGCAGTTCAATGAACTCATGGCATATCTCTGGAAAACATTTTGGGAATCAGGTAGGAAAGGGAAGAAGGGATGAACTTGGATTGGTCAGGTGTCTCTTTTTGTTCTGAAAAGTGTGAGTTCTTGCCATGTGTTTGTATTTACAGGAGACCAGAGAAGCTCCCACTCCTCTCAGGAGAAGGCTGTCTTTGAGAGCACATGTTTGTAAATGGTGGCTTGGAATTTCTAGTCAAAAGTTTGGGTAGGATAATAATTTCTTCACTTACTGGTGCTCAAAGAAATAGCAGCAGTAATGACAACATTTTCTCAACACCTTGGTGATTTCTTGACTGGCTTGAGTAAAGACAAGGCAGAGTTATGGCACAATCAACAGCTTTCCCATTTTATTTACTTCTATGTGTTCATACTTCAGTAACTGCTTTATGTAATAGCTTTATCTGCATATCACCTTTTAACAGGAGTTATTGATTTTTACATCATTTTAATCATTTGAGCTGCTTCAATTTGAAAGAGAATAGGGTTACTTTAGATGTTAGGAAGAAATTCTTCCCTGTGTGGATAGTGAGGCCCAGGCACAGGTTGCCCAGAGAAGCTGTGGCTTCCCCTGGATCCCTGGCAGTGCCCAAGGCCAGATTGTACAGGGCTTGGAGCAACCTGAGATAGTGGGAGGTGTCCCTGCCCATGGCAGGGTGTGGAATGAGATGATGTGTAAGGTGCCTTCCAATGCATTTCTGATTCTATGAATGTTTGTGCACACATGTCCTGCCAATCTGACAATTGAAAATGTAATTTTCACACCCTGAAAATGGTGTCTTCAGTCTGAATGCTGCCATTACAGGTTTCAGATCCATAACTGTTGTTTTCATTTTTGAATGCCTGTGGGCAGCTGAGAGCAAAACAGATCAGGCAGTGCATGGTGAAAAACACAGAAGTTAAAAAAAGAATGTGAGTGGTAGAAAATGCTCATGCTCATCTGCACCTGAGCAGTGTTGTTAATGATCCTCCTGGCCTGTGATTGTTGTCTCCTCAAGCCTGGCTTGCTGAATTCATCCTGGGCCTGGCTCTTTGTAACTGCCTGAAACTGAACTGGAATAAAAGTGTATCAAATCTTTTTTGTCCCAAGAGGCACTTCTAGGACTGCAAATCCCAAACCATCACCTGCCCAAAGTGTGTTTGCTGTGGATGGTGGCTCAGTGCAGCTCTGCCTTGCATTAATTGTGCTGACTGCCGTTCTCACAGACTCCTCCTGGGCTGATTTTGGCACTCGGTGGGCTCAGGTAGTGCTCCAGGAGCAGCCATAGCAACATGGTGCTCGACAACACCTGCACATCCCCGGAGAGATGGATAAATACAGAGACTGCATTTCAAACGTGCTCTCAAAGCTGCTGCAACTTCCACCTGTACGCTGGACCCTGAAGGTACTCCAGAACTCACCCAATGGGAAGTGCCACAGGAATTAGAAGGAAAAAAATAAATTAGTGTGTTCTAATGTGTATTATTTCCAAATACGTTCCCCCAGTCAGGCCTGCCAGGTCCCTCTCCTTGGTCTTAAGTCCTCAGCTTAGCAAAGCTGTGCTGGAAGAATTTCACAGGTCTAAATGATGGCATCCGGAAATGGGACAAAACGCGGGGATGCTGCATCCTCTCTCTGAGCATTCCAGAACCAGTAGAAAGCTTTAAAATCTCTGATTCTTGGCCAAAATTCTGCAGCAGGAGCCTTGAACAGGGCTGATCTCCATGGGTGCAAGTGCTCTCATCCATCTCCATCAGCTGGGAGCTCAGGCAAAGCCCTGTCTGAACATGGGACACGTTAGCTAAGATGAGGTGCCCCTAAATTATCTCAGAATGACAAGAATTCAAATTAATATCTTGATTTTGACCTCCTGTTGGATCCATGGAGCTTGTTAGGCTGTGCAGTTTCTAACAGCACCTTCACGGGGAACCCTACCATTGTTACAAGTTATAATTAGGCAGACAAGAACAGCTCTCTTCTTCCCATGCTTGTTAACTGAAGTTTCTACTTCTGAGCTCTCTCAAATAGCTCCTTCTTGGTAGTAAGACCACATATGCCCTCTGCTGTCCCTTCAAATTGTGGGAAGACCTATTAGCAGAACATTTTTGGTATTGTTGTTACTGATATTAATTTAATGACTCTGTGAAAAGGAAGAAATATTCTGAGTGTTGCAGAGAGAGGTTCAGGGAGTTCCAGCTCTGAGGGTGCAGGTGGGGTCTCTGGGCTTACACCAGGTGCAGGATAACACAAGGCAACCTCTTGGGAAAGCCCCACAGAAATTCTGCGTTTCACATTTTGAGTTTTTCTGCTTTCTAAGCACATAATCTCTGTGATGTGCTTCCTAGTTCTCCAGAGTCATCTGGAATAAGGTCAGATCTGCAAAATTATATGCCTTTAAAAGTAGATCTGGAACAAAACTGTAGGTAAATCTCTAAATATAGAGGACAGTACATTTTTTTCAGTAAGCAAATTGCTTGCTGTTTTTACATGCTGGATTTCCTTGATTTGTCAGAAATGGTTAGTGTTAAGAATCCAATTTCTTGGCAGCATACAAACCTTTCCCAACCTTAGGTAAACTTTATATGGTGCTTAATTTGCACTAGCAGCACATAATGCAAACAAAGTGTTGACTAGAATGCACTTTCCCAAATTAATTTCCATCTTCTGACAACAGATACTTTTCTTGACAAAGATAAGTTTCCCAGCACGATTCAGCTTGCTCTCTGCTGTTTGTGCAAATTGTACACACAGTATTATTTTAAACTTTATTGACAGCAGAGTCACTCCTTGATACCCTGCTTTTAAATTTATGTATTAAATCTCACTGGCTCTTAATAACTCTCATTTTGGATAGCACGTGGAAAGCACAGGGGACATGGTGGGGTTCTAACAGAACCTTATTTTGGTAAGTGGGAGAGGCCAACAGTTTTCCATGGATGGATGCTAGCTGGGCACAGAACTGGGTTAGTAAATTTTGTTTGAAACACTGTGATTTCTTAGACAGACCCAGTTGTGCTCTCTGCCCAAGCTCTTGGACAGACCGCAAGTAAATTGCTGTCTCCCAGGTTTTGTAGGATCATGGGACCACACATGGTGCCTTCATGCAGATTATTTCCACTAATCCTCTAATTCAAGTGCCTCCTAAAACACTGTTCCTATCCTGAAAATGCACACTAAATGCTCAGCCAAAATTATACATTAGGGTGCAATTAGCTGTGAGCAGAGCACTGAAACCTGGGGTATTTTTGACTAAGAGGTCAATTAGTGTGATTGGAAGGCAAAGGATGCAGCCAGCCATAGTGTGGTCAGAGGGAGCAATCAAGTGAATTGAGCAGTCAGCTGATTAGGAAACAGCTAGTGAGAGCAAGATGAATTTTCACCCTGGAAGTGATGAATGTAGATCTGTCTGGAGCATTCAGCCAAACTGAACACTCAATCAGCATTCGATTAACCTGAGCTGCCCCCGTGTACATAGGATTTAAATAAATAAATAAATAAATAAATAAATAAATAAATATGACAGTCTCATCATGTGTGCTGCTCCCAGGAGCTGTTCTACGTGTGTTTAAGTATCAGCAAAATTAGTAAATAGTAACTCAAACGTACTGAGTAATAGTGATATAACTGTGCATTCAAGCAAAATATTTTAGTAGCAAACTGATGGTTCCTTTATCTTACAACTCATCTGTCCTTAGATTACATTTCATATGTTTCAAATCCAAATATCATAAATTTTTCTATTGTGTAGTAATAAGTCTAAAAGTGGAGTAAGGCAAGGCTTTGAGGTTAATTAAAGTTCACTGGAAATGTACTTTTTATTATCAGACCTATGCCTCTGTAATTAACATTTGAAATGCAGGGTTAATTATTATTGTCCCCTTTGTTAGTTTGCAATGTAGAACAAAGACATCAAAAGCTTCAGGTTTGATTTTGAGAAAAACTTTTAATAGCAGGGAAATTTCCCTGACCCCTGAATACCTCTATGGAGTTCCCAGACTGGGTTTGGAGGAAGAAGGAGAAGAATTTGGCCTGGTGGCAGCACCACTCACCCAGGCCTGTGCAGATGTGCTGGCTTTAGTTGGGAGAAGGAGCATCAGGGAAACCTCTGGGGAAGGAAAAACCATTCTCAGGCTGGCTCTTCTAAAAGCTACTCCAGTTAACTTCATTTGGTTTATCTCCATGACTCAGAAAAACGTACGAACTAAAGTTGGGGTTTTTTTTTGCTTTTTTTGTTTTAATGAGATCATAAATGGCATTGTGCCAATCCGAGCCAAGGCAATGCTTTCATTACATTAGCCAGCTCATCTTTCCTCAAAGTGGAACTCATGACTCCCTACATTTATTTTTTGTCCCTGTTTATATGTGAGGTAACCTTTGTTTAGTGTTAGGGATATGTCTTTTAACCCAGACTAGCCCTGTTTATAAGTGTATTGTGGCACTGTTGGGTTTCACGTGGCAAAATTTCCTCTGTTAGTTCCTCAACCCAGACTGAAGTTATATTATTTTAGCATTGAGATAGTTGTTCTTTTCTCAAAATATTTATACTGCAAAACCCAGGCTCCCAAATTTAGTATAGTGTAGGAGCCACAAGTTCACTTCTGACACGCACTGATTTGGCAGCAGGCAAACCACGGAGATGTCTTTAGCCCTACTCATTTATTCTGGGGAAGGACGAGATCTCCGGGGGCTCTACAAACAAGTCTGATTTAAGATTTGTTTTCTAGAAATGTTTCAGCTGCCGTGTTCTGCGTGTACATAATTTATAGGGCATCTCTTAATCTCTGAAACCATAGCTTATGGTTACTGATTGCACAAATCATCTGGGATGCGGCTATAATCAAATTCTGGATGTTTTTGTCATGGTGAAAGAAAAATGATGGCACTGGAAGCATGATGCTCAGCAGTGGGGCACTGACCTATTGTACTCAAGCTAAGAAGTAGCTCAATTTGCTTGCAGATTACAAAATATTGTCTCCTGTACATGGCCTGATGAAGGTCAAAACACTCAGTGAGCAAGTTGTTCCCACATGTCAAACAATACTCGGGGCTAATGGTTCTTGTGGCTTCCGAGGTCCTTTCCATGGCAAAGCTGAATTATTTTTGGACTGGCACCCCTTGCCCACTGTGCCAGCTGACCCTGAGGTGTCTTGGCCCTTCCTGAGGAGAGACAGACAACTTCCCACCCTGCAGTGTGCCAGGACGCTTCTGTACTGCCTGTGGTTGGTCTTCATGATTTTAAGATTCATTTCCAGCCTAACTGATTCTAAATTCTCTGTGCTGCCTCGTGCTGTTCTCCCTTCTCAGGAAAGCAGAACAGCAATTTCCCAGGAGCCCCAGGAACTTCTTTCCCCAGTGCACATGCCTGGATTTACCTTGCTGCCCACTCAGAGCAGCTGTGACAGCCTTCTTCAGCCAGTGCATGGGAGGTATCTGCACATTTCCACAGAAGGTTTGTCCAGCTGCTCGGAGCGACACACCAGGAATGTTTGGATGTGCATTGGGGATGCTGTACCTGGCTTACACTTGCCCAACAGGGAGCATCTTCCAGCAGAGTGGCATAACTGGTTTGTGCACAGAACTATCAGTTCTCCCAGCTTTTTCCGGGATGAGAGCTCAGAGGTCACTTTGTGTTGGTGGGATTTTGGGCTGCTGCTTTTCTGTTTTGCCTTTAAAGTGCACACCACTGTATGGTTATTTCAGGAACTCTTTTTTTTGTGTGTATGTACATAAGACAGAAATTCCAACCTGGTACAATCAAGTTGACTCAAAATTTTAGCACCATTTATCTTCTTTGCACTCTTTAACGACTGCCATTATTAATTATAAATTATTTTTCCATTACTTAAATGGCAAATACAGACCCACACTTATCTGAGGAACTAATGGCAACTGGCTGAATTTTGAGATTTAATGGATATTGGACCACTTTTGTTCCTATTTTTTTCCCCCATAGGGACACCATCCCATTTGGCTCAAAAAATGAATATTATAGGTAGCCAAATTTGTAAGACACTTGAGGTTCCATTAGCTCAATGATCAAAATATGAATAAAATTTTTGTTTTTCATATACAAAGTCCATGTTATGTAGGGTGACGTGATCATGGCTTCAAAACCCTTTTCTCTCTGATTTCTGATGATGCTATGATTGGGAGGTGCAAGACCTTCTTGCCAAGAAAGAAGCACTGAACAAAGTCCAGAATTACTTCTACCTGGAAAGTGCAGTCAGGTCACTGAGAGATATGCCTGGAGGAAGAACAGGTGGGAGAGTTAAATGAACAACTCAATCTCTGTTTAATTTATTTCCTGTTTTGCTGTACATCACTTTAAAAAATATATTCAAGTGGTCATAGCTCAGATTTTTTGCGTTTGAGAACAGACAAAGAAAGGTCTGTGCCACCACCCCTCACAACTAGTCTGTTACCAAGGAAAAATGTCAGGCAGTCACTGGAGTCCTGAACCCAAGGAAAAATGTCTGGCAGTCCCTGTAAGAGTATGACAGAGCAGTTTTTATGTTGTTGTCATATGATGCTAGACACAATTTTGCCTCCTGAGTTCCTGCCAGCTCTTCCTTTCTGAACTGCTCCCATGTGTCTCTGAGCTGCTCCCAACTGAACTTGAGGAGCCCTTTGCTTCTCCAAGTAGGTCCTGAGAGTGGAAACCACCACCTGGAACTTATGAAATATCACCTTAATTTGTTTCCAGCACACACAACATTAAAGAAAACTTCTTCCTTCTATTTGAGCAAAGCAAGAAGCAACAAGCACCTGCTGGAAGGGCTGTGCCTGGAAAAGACAGAGGAAGAACAATTGTGTGAGGAATTGCTGAAATGACCATGCTTATTTTCACTCTTTTGTCTCTAACCATTTAGCAAGAAGTGCATGCTCAGGTTCCACTGAGCATTCAATATCTGAACTGTGCTGCAGGTTCCCGGAGCAGCCACGAATTTCAGTAGCACAGTTCTCCTCTTGCTACTCCCTGCAGTTCAAACCTGCATGTGCCAGAGATTTGCAAACTAAACAGAGAGGAAGAGGGCTCACTAACCAGCTGTAGTGTCAAAGCCCACAAAATTTAAGGAAGGAAAACATAAGGGCTGCACAGCCATCAGTAAACACAGGCACTTCTGATCGCTTTTTATTAGAAAGTCTAGAGGAGCAAAGAGCAGATTTTCAATTACAACACCTGCTTCAGTGATCTGATCTCCCTGAGACAAGGAGTGTGTTTTGCACTGATAAACCTTGTTGGTTTAAGGGCTTGATGAATCCTGCTGACCATTCATTTGTTCATAGACTTATATCTATATAGGTATCTGTATGTGTACATGTATATAATCATAAAATAGATAATATGATGTAATGTAGCATAGCATGAAAACACAACATAAAGATAATTTAGGTATTATATCAAGCAAGCCATATACCTTCTGCTTTTACCCCTGCTGGAGCCATTTGCTAGTTGATAAACTAAGGAGCTCCCCAGTCATTTTCATCAACACAGGCTCATCTTTTGCCTTTCTGATTAAGAACAGCAGAAGTTTATGTCAAAAACAAATCTGCATGGTTTTTGGTTGTGATGTGTCATTCCCAGACTACTTCTGTCCTTACCTTCCTCCTCTAATACAAGGAGGCTATGGTTCACTCCTCTTTTTAATTCCAATATGTAGTGCAGGCACTGAGCTTGTAACTCCAAAGGGTGGCAGGGTGGGGTGGACATTTAAACATCTTCTTTTTCTCTCCAGCATGATGCTTGCAACAAATTTATCTGTGTTTAAGATTTTCATAATGTATTTAAATGCCCAGTGATATCCATTGCACAAGCAGGGATTTTGTGATGCATTAGATTCCACTCTCTGGGAATTTTTTCTATGGGAATATTTTCTCTGGGCTCAGCTGTGCTCTCACTAACACCTGTATAAAACCACCAGTCATTTCACAAAGTTACTGAAATCTCTCTGCACTCATAGCACTGTAGTTGGAAGCAGGAGCTAATTAAGTTAATTTGTGAATCTTTTAACCTACAGCAGACTCTCAGCCCTGCTTACCCACACAGGCAGAGAGGCTCAGGCACAGTGGTGCAGGTGGGGTTCATAAAATAAACAGCCTGGCTGAGTGTGTCTGCCCAGATGAAAGCCAGATGTTTGGGAAGGAAACTCCTTTTCTGCCAAGGTTGTGTATGGTCAGCCTCAGCTGTGTGGCCAAAATAGCATTCTCAGGAATATTTACAAGGATTAACATAAACACACCTTTTCTTCCTTAGAGGTTTTCAACAGGTGCCACCAGGCTTTGGTTTTCCACTTGGAAAGTGCCCTGCATGTGTCAGTATTGTATGAACTGTAGCACTTTTTCTGCTCTCCATTTCACAGCGAGGATCCAGGGAATCCCTGAGAGTGCTGGATGCTCTGTGTGTGCAGGGGGTGCCTCTGTATTTACGTTGTGTGGGATCTCACATGCTCTTTAAAAAACTGCATCTGTTAAATTACTTGGCTCTGAGAGGTAAATAATGTCTTTGCCTTTTCTGTGGCTTCATGGGGCTAATGAACATGAGAACAGCTCTTGCTGGAGTAGCATACTGTCCTCACAGGACACGCAGCTCCCACCCTTTTAGGCTCTTGGAAGAGCCCCCACCTCCTGTCCCAAGAGGTGAAGCTGAGGGACTCCACCAAGCTTCATCTCCTCCCTTCCCTGAACCTCTCTTGCTGTCCTGACTCTGCAGCAGTGTCACAATAAGGAACGCTGAAAGGTCCCCTGAATGACATAAAATGAACTATGTAATTCTTGAACTTCAGCACAAGGATAAAGATTTTTTTTTAAAGAACTTAGTATGGAGAACTCAGCAATTCCTGTAAGATCATGGTTGAAGATGTTTGCAAATCTTTTTGCCCTGTGCTGGCAAATTATCAGGAACCACTTGAACCACTGCTTGGTCATCCTTCTAAGGGAGAAATCCACACAGCTGGCACCTCAAAACATGTAGCTTATAAAAGAGGAACAGGTTGCAATATCATTCTACAGGTTTACGCTGCCATGACTTGTTCCCATATAAGATCCTGTTTTCACTTATTTATTTAGTAGAAAAAGAGGCCAGTGTATGCTTTGATCTTGTTTTCAAGATAATTTTCTGGAAAAATTACTGAAGGGTCATTTTTTTTCATCCAGAACAGAGTTGACATAGACTCATAGACATCCCCCCAGCAGCCTTCTGAGTTATTGGTCTAGATTCCATCACTCCAAGGTCCACAGCAGATGGATCAATGTATTCTTCAGACATGTCCTTCATGGGTTTATCTCATCCTGCCTTTGTCATAGGGACCTCAGAGATGCCCACAGTTATGACCAGAGCGAGCAATTCTGATATTTTGGCATTTGATTCACTTGGGAGAAACAAAGAAAAATTGGATATTTTTATTCCTAGCTACCGGTCCTTGTGCATATACACCCATTTTTCTGAGTTTAATAACTTTGAAATACATGGACCAGTTTCTTCCATTCCGGGTTGTCATGGGATAGTGTCCTCAGGGATGCAGCCCTAGAGATTTTTTGAAAATTGACAGTCAGGCATGAGAGATCATTTTAGTGCTCCTATTAAAGCAAAGGTTGATTTGTCCTTCCCTCCTTTCCTCCTTCCCATTTTTTAGCTATCAGGGAACCAAAATCATGCCAGGGCAGGGGGGTGGGAAAGCAGAATGAAGGGAAAAAAGTCATTAGAAAACAGGCTTCATTAATTCAGCTGCTCAGGGAGCAGCGTGTTTGGAAAGGTCGGGATGTTTCATTTGACCTAAACAAAATGCTTGGCCATTCTT
The DNA here is from genome assembly GCF_015832195.1 of Motacilla alba alba. Classification (NCBI taxonomy): domain Eukaryota; kingdom Metazoa; phylum Chordata; class Aves; order Passeriformes; family Motacillidae; genus Motacilla; species Motacilla alba. Next base: position 57,522,838 of record NC_052031.1, read on the forward strand.
CAGTTCAAATGTTTCATTCCTGCTTATTGAACCAAATCAAAGCACTGAGCTTCAGTGGATGGATGTAATGAAGGGCTGGGCAGGGAGCCCCTGCAGCTTATTCCAGCAGCACTTTTCTGCCACAGAACTGGGAGAGGTTGGCACCCTTTTTCCAAAAGCGCAGCGCTGATCATCTCCAAAGTATTGATGAATTAATGTGGACTTCACCCCAGGTATTTAGAAATCAAAGAAAGACCCAGTCTGCCTGGAAGGAGTGTACATCCTCCTGCCCTGAACAGCTGTTAAAGGGAAAAAGAAGTTGTGAAAATGTTTTAATCATAGAATGGTGAGGGTTGGAAGGGACTTTAAAGATCATTCAGTTCCAAACCTGTGCCATGGGCAGGGACACCTTCCACTAGACCAGGTTATTCTAGCAGTAGCCTCAAGGCCTTCCCTCCTGTTCCCAAATGTGTGTTGGTGAGCATTGAAGCATAGAAGACAGTGGGATTTGTTGACAGACCCTTTGTCCCCTCCACACCATTGCCTTGGAGCTAGTCCAACCCCCTACGAGGAAATCTGTAATTAAAATCATTGCCCTGATCTGGATATGATGTGTTTGAACTCGGAGCTTCCTCTCTCTCAGGAGAACTTTCTAAGGCAGCTCAATGACTGATGAAGATGGGATTTCCCAGAGTTCAGGGTGGCACAGGAGAGGGGACATTGCCCAAGAGATGCTTTCCTGGAGGCCTCTCCTGCAGCTTTTTTTCCCACTGTTTGTGCAGCACTATCACACTTTGGACTGCAGTTTTGAAAGGAGTCATTTGATCCCGAGGAATTTCAGCAGCGTCAGTGCCCCTCCTAGAGGCTCCCCATAAGCCCCTTTTGAGGATGCCAGATCCTAGCAACAGCAAAAGCAACAATTGGTCTGAGCTGGGGAACAGACTGGCTTGTTGACACTTCAATGAAAAGCAGCTCCAACACAGTCTGTTCGCCCTGCGGCTGCCAGCTCCCAGTGTTTGATCTAGCAAAGGCTCCAGCCCAGAAAAACACAGCCCAGCCTTTCTAGTTCCTGGCTTAGGGAGCTCTCTGCCCTTTGTGTTGTTTCCCTGCAACCAAAAGCCCAAAGGTCATTATTTAATGTTTCCTAGTTTGGTTCATCCTCAACTAGGTTTACACTCCATTAAGCTGAACTCCAGCTGTAGCCCTATTTGTAGGCCACTTGTGCTGTAATGTTTCACCTCCTTATTGCCCCTGTGTTAATGCATTTTTTTGTTCCTGTATCTAGTTTAACCCAGGCAAGTAGAACAGCGCCACTGTCCCAGAGGTGCTTCCCTGAGTCCCAGGGGAATGGGTCACAAATGTTGCTGGAAAAGTGTCTGGTGCAGAGCCATCGCCACGCAGTGAGGAAATGCACAACGAGAAGGAATGGCAGGATGTCTAACACTCTGGTTCTTGTGATTAAAAAACTAAGATGGAGAAAACTAACACTGTCAACAACACTCCCAGGGAGCTGGTGAAGCTGATCTGCATTGCAGGGATGCTGCCTGACCCAGACACTCATCCAAGCAAAGCTGATTTGTGCTCCAGTCACTTCAATGCTAAGATGAGCTGAGGGATGCATTTCCCCCCAAAATTTATCCTGCCCCATCACATCTGGTTAGAGATAGAATGCCGGGGGGCGAGGGCTGGGGTGAGTCTCCTGCAATGCACTACACAAAATACTGAAGGAAGTCTCAAATGTAGTCTGAGGAACTGGCACTGGAAAGGGTTAAAAGGTTTCAATTGTTAGGAAGATGTGGGTGAGCTATGTTTGTGTGGTAAAAGACAGATTCACTGGGCATGTTCCTTCCCTCTGGTTCTCCCAGCCCTGTCCAGGCTGGGGGGCTCTTCTTGAACATTTATATTTGAAAATGGCAACAAAAAGGAATTAGGAGATGTTACCACTTTCATTTTGAAATTGAAAGAAAGCCTTGATATATTTGATATTCATTCACAGCTGATGCAATGCTGACTAATAGCACTGAAGTTGCAGGATGACAATTATACTGCTGATGGCATAATTTATTGGTTTTGTTGTTACCCAAGGTATTTCCAGTGAGATGATAAATCTATGTGTCAGTAAGAAATACTCAGTTTGCCAGCTGTGCTCTATTTTATAGCCATAGATTTTAATGCTTTGAGAGGAATGTTTGTTAAGCATCACTTTGCAATTAGAGTCAAAGAGGAAATTAAATGTTCCATTTTTGTTACCCCCCCACAAAAAAAAAAAAAAAAAAAAAGAGAGAGATTTGTTTCTCACAATTTGTCTTTCTGTTAATATTGCATAACTCCATGTCTTTGCCTTTTGCTTGCTCATCAGCTTAGCCCAGAGATGGAATTGAAATACTGAATTGGACAATGCCAGAACCACTCCAGCCCTTTGTTTGCTGACTGGAGAAACATTGCCAAGAGCCTGGGATGCATGGAGAATCCTGGAAGGAATCTGCTGAGGAGGATTACCAAAAGCCTGTGTCGAGGTACAGGCATGTTTGGGACTTTTCTTCTGGTTATTTTTGTAGGAAGAGAAGGTGTTTGCTGCAGTATCTTGTTTACATGAGCTGTGAAACACAAGCAAACAAACTCTTGATAAGGGATTGAGTAATTATCCAGGAGGATATTGAAGAACATGAAAGGCTTTGAAATATAAATATCTCATTCATTGCTTCAGGGGAAACTTCCCCCACATTGGACTTCACTCTCAGAAAGGACAAATCACCTGCTTTCACCATGTCCCCTTCAGTGGCTGTTAATACAAATTCAGACATATCTATCTCCTTGTGAAAGTAGTCCTTAAAAGGAGACTACGCAGACTTCATGGCTGATTTGGCCTTGTCTTCAACCGCTCCCACCTAATTTTGAACCTAAGAACAGAACTGATATTGCAGGTGACTCAGAGGGTCCCCCCATTGTGGGCTGAGATGGTAACAGGCAGCCAAAGGAGTGAACTGGGCTCTAGGTGGTTTACACCCACCGAGAAATCCCATTAAAAAATAAAAAATTGTCTCCTGGGGGAGTTAGTTGTCCCAAAAAAGGCATTTGCCATCTTTAATTTAGTGCCACATGTACTAAGGCTGGAAGAGAGCTAGAAAAACAGATCCTCAGCTGGTTTCAATTATCCTGGATCTGTCTCTTCCAGGGAGAGGACAATAGTTGACAACTCCAGTTTTAAGGTTTATCCCATGTGGACACTGTCCGCTGCAGACTTTTCTACTGTGTTGTTCATTGGATAAGCCTGCTGATGCTATTGCTGTGGTTGCTTCCACAATACTCAACTACATTTCTCCTCTTACAGGGATACTTTATTGGTGATGGTTCAGCTGCACAAGGGCTTTGCCTTTTTGAGGCTTCCCATCCCTTTTTGAGATTTCCCACCCACCTGCTACACCCATACTCTGATCCCTGTAATTATCTGTTGAAGACATGCATTCAGCTCTTTTATCCCTCCACACATATTAACCCTTGGATCCCTTGCTCTTCATAATTCCTTGTTAATTGTCAGTAATTTTCTAGTGATAAAATGTCCTGAAATGAAGTCGGTACATTTTATTTTGGTCTCATATCAGCCTAAATCCAGAGTTTCTAGCAGTGTAGGAGTTAAACCAGAACAAAGTGCCAAGGATGAGTTCTTATGTTTGGTGCCTCAGGACAAGATGTGAGGGGTGTGTGAACACTGTGTTGCCTGGATTAGAAGTGAGATAATTCTATTTACCTGCCTCTTACCCCTAGGAGGAGTTTTCTCAAAGTGAAGGCTGGTCCCACCAGGCACTGGTGAACATCAGAATTAGTATTCCCCATTTTCCCTCTCCATAGCTGCAAAAAGGGAATCTTCCACTTGGGGCTCACTGCTCCACAAGGACAGTGCCATAAAACCCTAACAGCCTTTTTTGTTCTCTCAAACTGCAAATGCATCATTGCTTTCCTCCTCTTCTTCTTTCAGCATTATTGCTCTCCATACTTTTCCCTCCAGTGAATGCCATTTCTCCCCTGATAAATTAGTGCACCAATTTCCAAGAGCTGCATCTCACTTATTTCCTGCCCATATTTCTAAGCTCTCCAGGGCTCTTGGTATTATTTCTCTTGCTCTCATTTGTGTTTCTCTACGCTCTCCTCTCAACTTAATGTTATCTACATATTTTACTAACCAGCTGTTTTATTCTCTCTTGCACATCACAAGTAGAGATGCTCCATGAAATGAGAGCTACCCCTTGTCTCTATAGGAAACATATGAGACACAACCCTCTTGTCTATTATTATTCCATGTTTGCAGTCCTTCAGACAGTTCCTGTGACAGTATTTATGTCTGAGCCAATGGGAAATAATATTTTGAGAGGCACTTTATCAAACACTTTCCTGACTCCCAGCTCTTTGATGCCTGCTGCTCTCCCTGCTCTCATTCATTTTGTAATTCTGTCGACTTTATATGCATTTTTCTCATGAACTTAGTCTTTGTAAACCCACGGTGCTCCTTGCATATGTTTCTCTAAAGAGATCTGTGTAATTCTCAGGATATTATAGGGAGAGCCATGAAAAGATCCCTTTGAAGGCCAGCATGAAAGCTCCAGTTATGTTCTGAGCTCCAAAGCAGTTTCCAAATAATGAGATACACCACAGTGTCTGACTGGGCTTGGGGAGAATAACTCCAGATAAACACCAGGAGATAAAGAGGATCACCTTCCCCTTTGTGCATTTCCTTGTGTTGTGTGAACTCTTCTCCAGTGGGGATTGGATCACATCTTGTCTCACACAGAAAGCAAAAGGAGTCATTAGCTCTGCTAATTGTTGCAGATAAAGAGTAAAAGGCGATGACAGTTTGCTTTGTGTGTGGTTAAGCTTGTTAAACGCATAAATCAAACAATTCTTTCAATTCTCACTTGTTCATTACTGTTATGACATCCCACAATGGCAGCACTTTCATTTTTTCACTCCACTCAGTTTGAATTTCTACTTTACCTTTTCTTGTTATACCTTTTAAATAAATACAGTTACGGTGTAGTACGCAATACCCAATGCTTTAATTTGGTGTTGCATTATCCAACATGCTTGGGGTGTCTCAGTGTGAACACATAATTTAGTAACACTTCTAGAGAGCATTGATGACTGCTATGACTAAAGCTCATTTGCCATGAAGCCACAAAACAAATATACACAAACTCACTAGAAATACATGGGTTTGGCCAACTAGGACATTTTGGGTTTATTGTTTGTAATTGAGTTTCATTTACATCTGTTTGCTTTTGAGAATATATGAACATGCTTAAAGCCCCTTGAAGGTTATGTGGTTAATTAGATTGTTGACCGATGTCATCCTTAGACATGGATGGGAGTTGAGCCATTGGGATTTTCAGCAGCATCAGTATTCACTGGTTTAGGATTTTCAGCTCTCAGCTGTGTGCAAGGAGGTGACAGCATTGCCACACATGTCCTGGCACCCCCAAGCTGGTGCTTAGAGACGCTCAGAGTGTCTACGGAATGTGAATGTCACCCCAAACCTTTCCCTGACTTCCACACCTGAGCTGTGTTAAATCTGCTGTGGTTTTGGGGTGTCTGTTTTCACAGAGTTGTTAGTTGGAAGGGACATCTGGAGCTTATTGGGTCCAACCCCCTACCAAGGTAGGGTCATCCAGAGCAGGTGACACAGGAACAAGTCCAGGTGGGGTTGGAATATCCCCAGAGAGGGAGACTCCATTCCCTCCCTGGGCAGCTGTTCCAGCACTCTGCCATCTTCAATGCAAAGAAATTCTTCCTCATGCTGAGGGTGAAACTTGTCATGTTCTGGCTTGTGGCCATTGCTGAGAGCACTGACATGTTTCCCCCTCTGCAATGTCGTGGAAAACTTTGAATTCTGTTCCACCAGAGAACAGCAGCACACAGCAGAAGAAACTGCAGCAACACACACCAACCCTTCCCCACACTCTTTAGCACTTCAGTCTCACAGGAGCTGGTCCACTATTTTGGAAAGTAAAGTAACTTGCTAAAAAAGCTTTGAAGCCTTCAGTGAACATGTCCTTAAGAGAAGTTACTCCCTCATTTAAACTCACAGATCTGTTGACATCCAGCATGTTCCTGGCTATATGACTTCCTAGAGAAACCCTGCAGGTCTCACTTTCCCCACCAGCTCCCTTCCTCCTGTAGGGCTTTGGCATGGAGCTGAGAGCTGCATGGACATTGAGTGCAAAACCCAGGTTGGTTTGGGAAAATTAGTTCTAAAGACACTTATACATTTGGGATTTTTTAAGGTCAAATGTAGGAAGTGCTACATGCTAAGGTCCAAATTCCCAGTGAGACATATACATAGATTGTGATATTAATAAATTGAGAGTCTTGGTTGCCAATAAATAATATACCAGAACACAAAGGTGGAAACATGCATATTTTATTTTAGGATTCTTTAAAAACTGTTGCTGTTAAAGGAGGATTTCCAGTTCAAAGAAAGAATATTATCTTTAGTCGGTCTGTTAATTTGGTCAGTCCTTTGTTAATTTAGTCACTCTGGATTTTATCAAAGAAATGCTATATCCCCAGGAATTCTCAGGCAAAGGAGTCCCTCAAAATTTGAAAGATTAGCCAACTTGAATGTAAAGAAAAGTACAACAAAGATGACTGACTAAAGAGTGAAGTCTCGGTGGAAAAGAGCAGGAAGGAATGTGAGGAAGTGTGTGAGAGCTCCACTTTCTCTTATAAGTAAAGTGAGAAGAATTTTATCTGCTCTTAAGTTTTGTAGTGAGTGGAGTCATAGTCCTTGGTGTTGGATGTTGTGGCCTGTTCTCCTTCCTTTCTTCTTTTCTTCCACTTCTCTCTCTTTTGCTATGTGCAGACTCCATGCCTGTATGAAAAACTGGAATTGACTTTTAGGGAACTTGGGGTTTTTTTCTTAGACTTTGTCGTGTTAACAAGAAAGGGACTCTTGACTTAGCAGCTCTGTTTGAGATATACAGGCAGAGAATAAAGTTTGCTGCTCATCTCCCTGCCCAGGTCCTCTTTGGACCATTTTAGGAGGAGTCTTTCTCATATGTTTTTTTCTGTCCTCTACCTAGAAACATACTGGCATCCAAAACTTTCCTTGCACAGTCAGAGGAAAATGTAAGATCAGGAAGATCTTTTCCTTCCCTATGGTTTAAAAACTTTCTCCTATTGACTTAACTGTTTCTAGACCACTCCTTTGCCAGATTTTCTCTTCATTGCTGGTGTCATTCTGCTTTCAGAGCCCCGGGCCCCTGCTATAGATATGTATGCACAAACCAGCTGTGGGTCAGAGTTGCAGCATTCCCAAAGTTTTGAGCCACAGCTGCCCATCCCTACAGCTGCAGCAATACAGAGGAGTGCAGATACTGCCAAAAATCATTAGGTTAAAACATTTCCCCCCCAAAACTTTTTGTGCTGAGTTATTTCAGTGGCCAGCTTAAGAGTGTGGTCCTACAGGCAGCGGGGAAGGAGAAATGTGCCAGACTGCGGCAGCCAGATGAAAGTCAGAAGAGGGGGAGAGCCACCTCCAGTCTCCCTGTGCTGACACCAAGCACAAATAGACCAGGACTGAGTGGGAGCAGAGATCTCATGGGTTCCCAAAGTTTGCAGGAAGGCAGAGGAGAGGCAGCCAAGTGTTACATTCGCTGTGCACATCTCCTGGACGTGGAGGGGGCAGCTCCCTGCGGCTCTGCTTCCAAATCCATCAATGCCAGCAGCAGCCTGGAGGCAGCCTGGCTGTCCTGAGCAAGCGTGACTCACTGCAATGCCACTCTGCTGAGTTATTTGGGATGGGTGGGTGGTATTTGTCACACTGTGGATGAGAATTTGGCTATTTTAAGCAAGCACATAGGCTCTCTGGGATGTTGGGACAGAGTTATCCCAACACACTGAGTTCTGACTTAAACTTATTGGAACAAGATGAATGTGGCAAGGGCAAAAGCATTACATGCACAGAAGACAGGCAAGGCACTGCATCTGTACTAAATAATGGAATTTATTGCAGTGGTTGCCACAACGAAAGCTGAACATTTTTTAGACTTCATTCACAACCTGTCTGTTAAGAGCTATGATGAGTATTACAGTCTGACTGAGTGTTTGAAAGGGCTCCCTTGACATGTGCACTACTTAAAGGAACACTCGAGTGATAAATTTGTTTTCCTGTGCTTAAGGGGGATTGAGTGTCCCCCAGCTCACACAAGAAGTCCCTGATCTTAGTGCAGATACAAAACAGACCCCGCTTTGTTGGGATTCTGAAATAAGGGAGGGCTGAAATCTCTGAAGTCTTTGAGCATGGACTCTCTGAGTTAATGCTGAAGTGTTAATAATGAAGATTTGTCTTTCTCCAGGAAGGAAAGAATAATGACAGACAGGAGGAATTGACTGAACTTTAGAAGAGAATCAGCTACACAACTCCCACTAATCATAGGAAGTTAATAGCCAAGGCAGCCTTAGAGGCTGTAGCCTATATAAATTTAGACAAACCCAAATTCAAATAGTAGACTCATGACTTTGTGCCCCACAAAGGATCTTTTAATTTCTGATGGTAATGGATGCCACCTAAATGTGAAAGAGAAACAGACTTTAGTAATTTTAATGCAAATGGATTTTTTCAGATGAAAGGCACTGCATAAAAAGTTGAGTGGCAGTGCTGTAAATATTCTGCCTCTGGTACATTTACTTACCAGTAATTACTGACATCTAAGCTAGCTGCTATATGGAAATACATGTTTTTTTGTTTTTATTTTCAATTAAGCAATGCTTTTGCACTTTCAAATCACTTCTGCACTTTCACTGATACTGGAAATATGAAAATTGGTGAAGTTGATCCTGGCAGTTTGGAAAGACCCTGAACTGCTCCCCTGAAGCAGAGGAAAGCATTGGGAATTATCTCTTGAACCAGGATGTCCAAGTGGCTGTATTCTGGTTTCCCCCTGATGTGGGCGGTTTGAGTGCCTTTTCTCAGCTGCTAGACCAGGGTTCACTCTCAGCCTTGTGGTACAGAGTCAAAGTTAAATCTGTGTTTTAAGAAAGGCTCGCACTCACAAATGATGGTGAGTTCAGAAAAAGCTGCAAATGTCCACCATCAGTGCAAGCCTGGCATTTGCATGACAGTTCCAGCATCTCATGTTGTTCATCATTTCATGTGGCCCAGCAAAGGGATGCCATCCTGGAGAGTCCTTTTTGTTATGTTTCTTTTTCCAGCCATAGCTCATATTAAATGCTCCCTGTACTGTCAGAATATTGAACTGTGCCACTGTTTGCCAGCAGAGGTGTGAACCTTGGATCAGAAACCCACAAATCAGGGAACTGGAAAGGAAATGAGTTTTATGTGTTGCTACTGAAGGAATTATTGTGGGCTTCTGTATAGATTGAGGTGTCACTAGAGTAGGATCTCATCTGAAAATAAAAAGAAAAATGATATTTCTTTCCAGAGTGTGTCCACTATCTGAGGACAGCTGCTAGCCAGCACAGAAAGCCATAAACAAGAGTTCTGGCAATGGGACTCTGTTCCTAGCTTTGCCTTGCATGACTTTAGGCAAGATGATGATGATATTCTGTGCCTTACTTTCCTGTTCTGGAAAAGGAAGATAATGATGTGCTCTGCTTTGATGTTGTGCCAGAACTAGATGTTAAAAATTCAGTGCATGGGCTGCTGCTCTTCAGAGATTACTTCCCCTCCAGCTAGTTCAGATGTATCTTTTTGCCTGTTTGAATAAGAGTTAGAGAGGTAGGTAGAAGCTAAGGTGAGAAGTCAGATGGTTCCACTGCAAGCCAGAAAAGCTTTAAACAAAAAACAGCAAATATCTGACAAAAAAAATCTGACATCCATGGTGATGAAAAAACCCTAAACATGTGCACTAAATGTTGCTATTAATATTACAATTAGAAGGCTCCAGGATGAGCAATTAATTGAGTGTCTCCAACAGCTTCTGTTTCATGGAATCACAGAATGGTTTGAAAGATCATTTATTTCCACCCCCTGCCTGTGGCAGGGGGACACCTTCCACTATCCCAGCTTGCTCAGAGCCCCATCCAGCCCGGCCTTGGACACTGCCAGGGATGGAGCAGCCACAGCTTCTCTGGGCAACCTGTGCCAGGGCTTCAGCACCCTCACAGGGAACAACTTTTTCCTCATCTCCAACCTAAATTTTCTCTCTTTCAGTCTGAACCCAGCTTAGACAAGCAGAAAACCTCTGTTGGCTTATTAATTTCCAAGGGTCATATTCAGGCTGCCAACTCTTCATCTAAAATTGCTAAAATAGTGTCTGTGTCAGCCAGGCCAGCAAGGGAGCCCTTCCAGCTCCCTGAGAGAGCAGCAGCTGAACCAAGGCAGAGTGCTCCTCTTAGATGCCAGTGTAGACAGCTGGAATGTGGCCTGAGGCCTCTTTTACCACCAGGGCTGGTTCCTTTTTCTGAGATGAAAATGGAGGCTTGGCAGAATAAAAGGAGGACACGTCTGTTCATCACCCAGCCCCGTGCCCTTGTGCTGTGTGAGCCCTCCCATAAGAAAGCTGAAAACACAATTTTGGGGGGCTCAGAAGAGCCACACTCAATGATGTCTTCTGGCAGATGTGTGAAAAAACACAAACAGACCTTGGCAGAGTATGGTGAGCACTTTTGGAGGGGAACATTTTATTTTTTTCTGGATCTTTCTCCTTTAAAATTGAGTGAGAATTGCTTTGGTTCACAGGAAATGGTTGCAGCTATTTTACCACAGATAGCAAATGCCAAATCCTTTAGGAACACCATTTGCAAAAACGTGTTGTGGTTGTCTCATGTGAGAGGAATGTTTTCATGATGGGTCCTTTTGCTCCTGTGTTAGTGATAAAGGTCACAGGTAATTGCATTCACATTTTAAAGGACAATGTTGTTAAATCTTTTGTATAAGCATAAAAGTACAAAAAATATCTAGTCTCCAGTAGAGACAGCTTTTCCTTGAACAGGGGGAATCCAGAATCAAGCAGAGACTGGAATTTTAAAGCTGATATCACAGATCTCTTCCAATGCCCCTGGTAATTTAGAAAAGAAAAGAAACTGCCTATTTTTAATCTTTCTCTCAGCCAGCCAGACTAAAAAGCCCAGGAACACACCTTGGAAAAAATGTGCCTTTGCTAATCTCTGTTAATCCACAGGAAAGGTACTTGAAAATAATCACTAAAACTAAGCTGGAAGTTCTTTAAGCTTTGATACCAGAGATCAAACTGTGACCAGTGTTACAAAAATCAAAGAGAAAAGGGAAAACTTGATGTTTTACTGAGTTCTTATATTGTATAAATACCCAGGAGCCATTCTGTCTTTAATCTTTGCAGGTTTGAGCAGCAGGTGCTTCACAAACCTCCCTCAGATTTTCTTTGGGAGGATCTGGTGAGATTTAGGACAAGTCATTGCCTGTGAGTCCCAGTGGTCAAGTGGGAGCAAAATCACCGCTTTTGTCCAGTGGCAGCTCTGTCACTGGGCTTCCTTCAGAGATTTGGGACCGTGCTGTGAACAGTCCTTGTTGAATCAAGCAAAAGAAATCTTGTGATCTCTCTCTGTCAGCCTTGCTTCAGTGCAGAGGTTGATTATTAGGACCTGAAGGAAATCAGGAGATTGCAGAGAGCAGCCCACAGTCCTTGCCCACATTTCAGCCATGAACAATCCAGTCCAGGCTGCCCAGTTAGGAGCTGCCATGGGCTTGGCAGCCCTGCCGAGTATTTTTAGACAAAGTTCTGTTAATTTGGGGATGAGAGAAAGCCCAAGATAATTTTTTTTACCCCAGAGTTGCCCAGTAATTGTGTGTTTGGTCATTTTTAGCTAGACAAACTCGAGCTAGCAAAAACATGGAAAAAATCTGTGATTTTCATAAAGAGTGAAAATTATACAACTTCCCCAAGGCACCATAATTCGCCTCTTACAAACTGCTGAGTGAATGATGACTTTTAGTCTCACCTTTTCACATTTACTTCCCTCCTAACTCCGTTTGGCCATACTTGTTCCTCTTTTCTCTTCTTCTTTAACCTCTTTACTTACTTGGAACCATGGGATTTTAAGACTCTTAGATGATGAATTTATCCTAATATATTTAAAAACTGGAAATGGATTTTGAAGACTGATGTAAAAAAAGCTGGAATTTGGTGGTGGTGATAAGTATGTATCTTTCAAATGTTAAATAACTTAGAGACACATTTAAATGCCTCCCCTTTCAGCCCTCCCTGTTGAGCTACAAAAAAAAAAAAAAAACAAAAACAAAAAAACCAAACTATTAGCTTGATGAAAAGATACAGAATATAAATAGGCTGTGAAATGTTGTTTGGTTGGTTTTTTTCAGGCTGTGGCTTGGTACACCCCTCTCTACTGCAGCAGAAGACAAGGATGGGTGTTGAAAGAGGAAAAAAACAATTTGAGAACATTGTCTTACAACTTTCTCAACAACAGAGCAAAAAGAGGGATGGCAAAATGAACAGGAATTGACATCAAATGATGCAGAGTGGAAGAAGCTGACCCATGACAAGCACAAGAAAAGACAAATCTTCATTAAAAGGTGTGTGTGACATTCATTATGTACACTCTGCAATTGCAGCATTGTGCCAAACTGGCTCTGTGAGTTAATGTTTTTAAATTAATGTCTTGGTAAGCAATTCTAGAGAAGCTCTGCATTTTGAAAATACAAATTAATCTTAAGCGTCAAACAGGAATACAGCCCAAACCACTTATAGAAGTGCACTCACTGTCAGTCAAGACTAAGTGGAAAGTAAAATCCAATAAAATTCTTCAAATGTGACTTTATTGTTATATTTTATCCTCTCAGCCCCATTCAGAGATCACAACTGGGACAGCCAAGATTTGAGCCAGATTCACAAGAGTGAAAGATGTTTTTAAAAAGTAAAGGATTGGCCAATCTGGCTATATTTTCACAAAAAAAAAAAAAAAAAAAAAAAAAAAAGAAAAAAAAAAAGGTGTGTGACTTTGGGGGAATTGCTCTTCTCTAAATTTCTTCTCCTGATTGTGGCTGGAGATGTTCATAGGATGAACAATTTTCAACACAGGTTACACTAGCTGTTTTTCACAAGTTTTGTTCTCAAAAAATGGCTAAATCACTCTTACTCAAACTCTCCAAAGAAAGTAATTCAGAAGCAGGGCAAAATTATGTAAAAATTCAGTGGAGAGAGTTCAAACTGGCAGAATTATAACCGAAGGCAAATGGTAAATTATAATGTGATACGTCAAACAATTTGAAGTTGCAGTTCTACCTACAACTAAATGCAGAATGTGTCAAATATATGTGTGCTGTTTGTTAGGTATATTGCATAAATTTAATAGATGTGTGTAGGAAGATCAGTAAATCTATGCAAAAGATATCAATAAATATGCTAATGCAATACAAAAAATAATGCAGTAATATAAAAAATACACATCTTTTTTATACCCTGTGCACATACATGCATGCGCAAAATATGTGGAAAACACAACAGCAGACTTAAGACTTAAAATATGTGTAGGTTACCACCTCTTCCTTCTGTAGCAGTGATCTCCAAAAGTTTATAATTGTGCCCCTGTATCAGTAAAAAATCCTTGAAAACACACACACACACACTCCACACACTCCACACACCCACACTCTCTCTCTCTTTCTGTCCCTTCTACAATATATACACTTATTTATTTGTGAATTATATATATTTACTACTACGAGTATATATTCTGTACATTGTAAAACATGCACGTGAACAGATATTTAAAAGAAGGAGATAAATACAAAAAGACATTGAGGTATTTTAAATTGTGATTTCTAGGAATGCCCGCATAGGAAAAGCCTTTCAGCTTGAAACAGAGGAGTGTTTATGCAAATGCTTAGCTTTACACACCCAAATAGTAATCCTGCAACCAGGGAGGACTGTAAGGAAGATCCTTCTCCTCAACTGTTAAATCCAGGCAAAGCAGACAGCAGGAAAAGGACCTTTTTATAGGGGCAAGTAGTAGCAGGACAAGGGAGAATGTATTCATACTGGCAGAGAGTAGGTTTAGATGGGATATTAGGAAGAAATTCTCCCCTGTGAGGGTGCTGAGGCCCTGGCACAGGTTGCTCAGAGAAGCTGTGGCTGCCCCATCCCTGGAAATGTTCAAGGCCGGGCTGGATGGGGCTCTGAGCAACCTGGGATAGTGGAAGATGTCCCTCCCCATGGAAGGGGTTTGGAAGGAGATGATCTTTAAGGTCCCTTCCAGCCCAAACCATTCTGTGATTCTAAGATTAAAACCTGATGGAGTCAGTTGGAATAGACCAGATTTTGTGATTTGTTTCCTGCTCTGTCTTAATCATCAGCTACTGACTGTCTATTTTCTGCACTGCTGGTTTGTCCTATTTGCCAAAACTTCATTTTCTTTTGTTGGGTATCATTCTGGTCTTCTGCAGAGCTGGCTCCCCATGTGTGTTCTTCTGGTTTCCTGCATAGGGGAAGGCATGGGACACAGTGGGATTTGGCACCTGGGGGTGCTGGTGACATAAGAAGTTGTGTTCACATGAGCAGATGCTGGGAACAAACAGGAGCAGGCCCATAGAACAAAGCCCTGGTTACTGCAGATCTGGCAGCCACCCTGCACACATTTTAAGGACAATTTACTTTGTCCCAGCTCTAGGCCAGGAGGTCCCACCTACCTCTGCATGGTAGAGCTCCTTTCTGGATGTGAACCTTCCCAGGCTGCTCCAAAGGGAGCTGCCAGCATGGTGTGGATAATCTGTGTGCATCCCTTTGCTGTGTGCCCATCTCCTGCCACATCTCCCCACATGGAGTGCAGTGCTCTTGCCACTCCCTACATTTGGGTTCAAGATTAACTTTTGTTTTCCCCCTTGCACTTGTTAAGATTAAAACCTTTTTCAATAGATAGGAAATCAAACCAAAGCACCTGGGACTGCAATGCAGTCACATTGTTCTGGGACACAGGGCTGCAGGCAGAGGGAGAGGGATGCCTGCAGATTTATTTCCTGAGCATGGGGACTCAGAGAAAAGTGGTCTGTCACATATTAAATATATCTGATTTCTGTAGGTTTTCACATGCAACCCACATACCCTCAGCCTCTGAGATCTTTGCAAAAGATAATTCAGCTGTATTTACTTACAGTTCATTTGCAGTTCTTTTCACTACTGAATTATGAAATTATTCCTCTTAATACTGCCAGGAGAGTTAATAATATCCAAAATCTCAGTTTAAAAATTAAATAAGGGTATCATCATTTTTTTACTCATATAAATATTCATATGTAGTACATATTACTGCTGGATTTTTCCAGAACTGAATACTTAGAGGTGTAAGCTTCATTCTTATTTTATTACAATGCAAAAATTACAAATGCCTAAGGCAAATTTGTACAATTATGCCCCCAGACATTATTTCTGATGGTGATGGAATAATATCTTCAAACATACATTAGTATTATGATTTTGAACTGTATCAATATGTTCTTTTTTTATCTTTTGATTTTTCTTTACTGTTTGTCCACTTTGCCTTCTGAGTCCCTTCTGAAGCTCTTTGGTGCTGGCAGCAAAAGACTTCGCAAGTTATCTACAAATGTTTTCATTTAATTTCCTCACTCTCTTCATTTTATAGTCTTTTTCATTAATTGCTGAAGTCTCTGTTTGGTTCCTCTTCACCCAAGTAGCCCCATTTTCTTCTCCAGATTGAGGGAGAAAAGGCAAAAAACTGCTGCTGCCATAGATCACAAAGTTTGAGCCGAGCTCCTACCTCCCATTTTCTCCAGAAATGCATCACTCTGGGGATGTTTCTTTTCTGTTGTTGTTTATTAATTTCACTCTGAATCGAAATGCTCAGCTGTGAATTTGGGGAGTTGAAAAATAACCATGAAGTGAGCACTTTGAAGTGCTCAGCCAAAACCCGCGGGTTTTGTCAATCAGAATGTTTCCCTGTTGCTAAGGAACACTAATTAGGCTTTCAGGGCCAAATTGAACCTGCGGACCAGGAACACATTTAGCACACATTTTCAGTGAAAAAGAGCCAATTCCTACCATTGAGAGCTTTCTGTTCTACCACCGGTCCTGGGGGGTTTCATCCCAGAAATGAAGTGTTGAATGAAATGAGATGCAGTCACATCATGATGCATTTCCTCTCTTGACTTGTCCCAAGGACCTCCGTAGCTTATGGAGCTGCCCAGTAATTTCCAGTTAGCTGTGAGGAATGTTTGCAGATTCATCTCTTCTGCCTCAGGGCGTTGACATTTTACGGGCAAAGATTAAGCAATAAAATTGGCCATTTTAAATGACGTTATACAAACACACAGATGCAATTTCTTAGTAGCAAGAGGTCAAACAAGACACAACAAGGTATCCCACTTTTAGAAACAAAGTCAGCTGCTGTCTCCAGTTGATCAATTGACCAGAGTAGATCAATGAACTGTTCCTATTGACACAAAGTGAAGCCCCTCAGCTATGATATCTTATGACCCAACACTGTCTTTCCCTCTCTGCCAGGCATGTTAAAAAAATCAAAATTATTCCCTTATCATCTTCTTGTTTACCACTTAAAAACGAATGGTGCAATGTGCATTTGTGTATTCTTGGTGCTTCAGGAAACAAAACCAAGAGGTTATTCTGACCTAGAAACTTGGTGGAGGGGAAAAAAACGGGCAAATAAAGGGATAAATAATAGTTCTCTGTGGCCACATATGGAAATTGTGAAAGGAATCCAAGATTATTGCCAACATCTTTGAACAATATAAACAAGAAAACAACTCACCTCCTTCCATCATGGTCAAGTAAATCACATTATGGACACTTCAGTGCCACAGAAAACAAATCAGAGATTTAACCATCATTGTGTTGAGTGAGAGAGAGGTGGTATTTGATAGGAGGCCTTCTAAATATTTTAGGTAACCAAATACCTCTTTCACTTTTGATGTGGGTGACCATGCTGAGGTGTGCTCACATATTTGGCACTTGCAAACTCTGGATGTGGCTGAGAGGAAGATCTGGAAAGCTGCCTTTGAGGTGGGGACACTCACAAGCACAAGTCACTTGGAAATATCAGCAGGGCTGCCTGGATGAAAAGTTCATTTATTGCCCTTTGCTTCTCTTGCAAGCTGATGGCTATGAGGAAACCGTGGTTGCAAGTGTCAGGTTGGCCTGTGACAAAGCAATTCCCTCCTAGATAATTTTTGGCAGAACAGCCTGACCTTCAAGAAGCCATGACTAAGGGTGGCCCTTTATCTTCTTGTCACCCATTGCAGCACACAGTCCACGGTTGAGTCATATAATGGAGTGGTAAAATGGAGTCCAGAGATTTGCTCCTGGAAATTGCTCTCATGTCATAACAACCCCCAGCACCTAGGAAATCTCCAAGTGAGCTTGCTTAAAGGTGGTGCTCACATCAATACTAATGTGGAGTAATTTAAAAGATGATTTAATGGTAAAAGTATGTCCAGGGCTCAGATTAGGTTTGAACACAGCTCTAAGAATTGACAGAACTCCAGAGTGAGGGAGTGAAAAAGCTTGTTCCCTCCCTGCCAGGAATTTGTGAAGGACTGTAGGAAGTGAAAAGAGGGAGCCAAACATGTGATGACTTTTGTAGTGAGACTTGTGGGGATGGTGAGGCAGAGTCTGAGAGCACCAAGTAGAGGGAAAGAGACAGACGGAGAAAGATGAGGTAATCTCCATTCAGAGGCTGATAAATGTTTGGAGAGGTACATATTGTCCATGGGCAGCCAGAGCAACTGTGATTTTGGCCAACCAATGCTTGCTGAAACCCAATTTAACCAAAAAGCCTGAAACAGAGAGTATGATCCTTTAAAGTAAAGGTATCTTAGTGACAGCTAGTGACCTTGCATGTGACTGTATATTTATCCCCACGTGGTTTTTATTCAAAATGCTCTTCCATAAGGTCAGATGAAACAGAGCATTTTTGTTGTAGCGTGTTTGACTCCTAAATTGACTTTCTTTTCAAAGCAGGTATGTGGAAATAATGAGTGTTGTCATCAACATGGAGGAAGTAGCCAGAAAAACATCCTTCAGCTCCCAGCTGGCTGAGTGGTAAAGGCAGAAAGCAGCAACTCAACCAGGGGTGAGTAGAGTTGCTACAAAACAGTTTTCAAAACAAACAAGCAAACAAAATAAAGAAAAAAGAGCTTAAAAAAATCCCGCATTTCAGAATGCAAGAATTTCTTTATTTTGTTGAAAATCCTTTTAGCCGCCTTTCTGTGAGGAAGACCTATGCCAGACCACAAATGGAAAGCATCTGGATTCAGGCATTGCAACTTGATCACAGCCAAACACATCTAATTCTAGAGAATTCCATGTTTGCATCTTAGGTTTGCTTTCATTTGGAAACTATTTACAGAGTTCCTTCCAGGGAAAATAAAGGTTCAAGTGCACACCCAGATATAATTTTTTAATCTCTTTGAAGATTCTGCTGCATGCACTCCCTTTCTAAAGGCCCAGAATCTGAGGTCAGTCATGAAACCTCCACATGAAAATACTCAGACCCTCAAACTCGAGTTGTTGCAAGTTCTTCTTTCCAACTTCTTGATTTCCTGACTCTTCCCTAGGAGCTGGATGTTTGATTTTACTTAATATCAATTGCATGATTCATTGTAATTCAGAATATTTTACCTATGGCTGTGCTACAAAATATAATTGAATATTCAGATGTTGTGAAAGCATTGCAACATGTTCAGTATCATTCCAAAATCCTATTTTACTGCTTAGGTTCTGTTGCAAAAGGTACAGGGGTTTGTCCATGAAACTCATGATATATACAATTTTCTATTATTATTGCCATAATATCAAATTGTGCAATATGTATTGATGTTGCAATACTTAGTGTTCTCCAAAGTACTTTATACATTTTTATAAATATATAAATGAATATGTATGAGTGTGTGTATATATATAGATATAGATATAGATAACATGAATAAATAGACTAATGTACACATGAACATATAGAAGAAGAACAAGATTAATCAGCCTAGAAAAATCAGGTAGAAACAGAAGAAAAAAAGGAACTGGAGGATTGTTGCTTGTGCCTGTCTGCTCGCTTTGCCCAGGTACAGGCTTACACATCAGTGCTACAGCTTTGCCTTATATAAACGATAGTAATAACACTTCTCTGCTAGGGGCAGTGTGAGTCAGCAGTGTTTGTAAAAACCTTTTCTATCTTTAGCTGAGAGGCACTTCAGAAGTGCAATGAATTGGTGTTTTTCTCAGTGATACTAGATTAAATGCTTTTTGATTAAGAATTCCACAGTTCCTGAGGAAGTTGCTGAATTAAAATGACCTCAAAAAACCATGACCAAGTAATTTGCTTTCTAATCTCTAGGTTTGCTACCTGATAGTCAGGGTTTAGTGGAAGGATTGCACTAGCCAAAGACAACTATGTGACATTTTACAGCTTTATGGGGTGGGGGCCCTTAGCATTGTGGGCTTGATGCTGGTTCTCACTGGATATTTCAGAGCGCAAAAACAAACTCATCCTGTGATCTGTAATGTTATCAGCAGTAACTAACTCTGTACACAGTTCTCTCAGAGCAAATGAAAACAAGGATACTTGTTTTGTTTTCATCAAAAGAGATTTAAAAGTATACTTTAGATTATAGGGTGTTAAAAATTCAATTGGTGCTGACCTAGCTGTCGTGTAGCAACTCATTAAATTCTGGTGTCACAGCTGTGCTGCAGAGCCCTAAAAATACATCTGTGCTTCTCAGCCAAGTCAGGCTTTCATTCAGATATTCCTTAAAAAATCCCTTCACTTGATAGCATTCTGCTCTCAGTCAACCCAAACTGTCAAGAGCACTGCCTTGAGTCCCAGGAGAAGCTCTCACAAGGTCTGGCCACTTGCCCTCTTTGCCATGAAGAGTGGTCCAAAGTAACTGGGATGGATCTGGATATTGTTGCGCAGGGTCAGAAATAACAGAGCAGCTGATTGTGCTGAAGCCAAAAGGGACTGTGGGATGTGCTGCTGAAAGTGAGGTGTGCACAGCCCCCACAAGGACACAGAACTCAGGTGGGACTTTGCTCTTGTGCCCAAGCAAATCCACTTGCTAATTGCCTTACAAATATAATCTTGTATGTTTTACTGCCGGTGATGGTTATAGACAGTTTTTAATGATTTTCCCAAATTCTGTGTGCATCTGGAGTTCTGTAACAGTGATGACTATTAAGACAACATTTGTATGTAAGGTGTTTTGGCTCACTATGTTCTTATACAAACAATCAGAATGTTCGTGTAGTCCTAAATTCTGTCCTAAAAGCACGTAGTAGATAGGAGATTATGACAGACGCCAGAAGCGCAGAAGCACAAAAGGTTTGATCCAATATAAAGGGAGTTTCAGTGTGGGAAACTGGAATAGGTAAAATTCAATCGCTGGATGCAGGCTATAGGGATAGTCTTATTCCCAATTAGAGCTCCCTTTTCCTGGCTTAATCTGTTTCACTTGCAAAATTCTATAAACTAAACCAGAAAAAAAACTCCAAGAAAGCAAAACTCCCAGCTCTTATTTTGAATGGAATATCTGTAAGGGCAGTCCAGTCCCTGTGAACCCAGTGGTAAAATTATGCTAGCATGTTTTCCCATGCAGATCACCTTAATAAATGCCTTCACCAAGTATGTATACCATGTTCTTTCCTGTATAATAATGGTAGAGGAATACCTGTGAGTATGCACTGATCTCAGATGACTTAATAATGGCATCCTGAGAGAGTTCTGTTTTTCTTGGATTGGGTTTTTCACAGCATTTATTGTAAGGAAAATCTGTTTACAATAATCAAGAGGCTTTACCCTTGAAGCCAATTGGCCTAAGAGTAGCTTTATTTCTAGGTGGAAGATGGACCTTTTTCATAATAAATAGACACTAGGAAAGCTTAGAATATTTGAAAAGTGACATTTGATTCCATGACAGGACCAGATCAGAAGTGTTGCTGTCCATCCCAGTGCAAAGCTCTGTTTTGTGGGTGAGAGAAAGCAGGATAGAGAGGACAAGGCTGATTGCCTCCCAAACTCTTCTGTGGGGCTTCATAGGAACTGCAGGATGGGAAAAGGGATTGACTTATCTGTTCTTCCTCATGAAGAGTTCTCCATTTAAAACACAAGGATTGAGAAATTCAAAATGCAGATTTCAAATCAGCAAGATCTTGTAGTTGGTGACCCATACTTCTTCCAGTCAGTTTGGTTCTTCTGCAGCGGCTGTTGTGTCCCAAGGTATTTTTTTAAACAATGAATCAGAAGCAGTACAAACAAGCTTTGTGCAGGCACACAGTCAGTTGTCAGAATAGCAGTGCAGAATTCATGTCGCTATCCTCCTCACTGCATTTCAGGTATTGGGAATAGCTCAGGAACAAGTGACACTCTGGATTACTGTTGGAGGAGAGACAGAACAGGCAGCCTCTCCTGGTACCCTTTTGTTCTCTCATCTTCTTCCACTGCTCTGAGTCACTTTGCAGTCAGGCTTTGCTGAGCCTGAGCAGTGGGGATGTTAAAGGCAGGGATTCAATTCCAAAGGCTCTCTCACCTGGTATCAGCACTGTGGGTTATTATGTCCCAGCTGCTGTCACAAGCAGATTGCAACTGTGTGGGACATGTCTGGGGGTGTCAGCTGAGCCTCTGGCAGAGAAGCCACCCCTTTGTGTGCTGCTGGTAGCAATCTCAACAGAGAAGGCAGAGAATGCACAGGCAGAGAGGAGAAGCAAAACTGTGGGACAGTTTTAAGACAAAATAGATGGATAGCATGAAGACACAGTTTCTGCTGCTTACCCTGTGTTGTGGATTTATGAATTTATGACATTTACTCTCTAAGGCCAGCTGTATGGCTTCTTTTACAAGCTAAGCCAGTGTCAAGCACCCGCAATAGATCCAGACATTTCTAGAGATCTGTGGAGACAGGCTGGGTGTAACTTTATCCCATTCAGTTCTTCACAAACACCTGAGGCTGCTTTGGACACTGTAGGGCAAAGCAGGGTATTTCAAAAGAAGGAAATTAAATCTGCACCTTATCTCTGATTCCTGTATTCCCTACAGTTTACAGTTGTCTGATATGGAAGCCCTCTATCCAGACTTACCCCATTTAAGAAATATGGGGCAAGGCCATTCCATATTCTGTCATACTCTTTAATCACAGAATCATGGATTGGTTGGGATTGGAAGGCACCTTAAAGATTATCCAGTTCCCACCCCCTGCCATGGGGAGGGGCACTTTCCACTATCCCAGGTTGCTCCATGCCCTGTCCAGCCTGGTCTTGGACACTTCCAGGAATCCAAGGGCAGCCACAGCTTCTCTGGACAACCACAGTCTCTCAGGGAAGAATTTCTTCCTCATATCCAATCTCAACCTCCTCTCTGTCAGTGTGAAGCCATTGCCCCTTGTCCTGTCACTCCAGGCCCTTGTCAAGAGTCTCTCTCCATCTTTCCTCTGGGTTCCCTTCAAGTACTGGAAGGCCACAAGGAGGTCACCCTGGAGCCTTCTCTTCTCCAGGCTGAACAACCCCAATTCTCTCAGCCTTTCCTCCCAGCAGAGCTGCTCCATCCCTCTGATCCCCTTGATGGTCTCCTGTGGACTCACTCCAACAGTTCCATGTCCTTCCTCACATACATCAGCCACATTTGCTCACAGGTTTGGGCCCTCAGCATTTCATTTTTGCAGGAATATCTGGTATAAGTTCCAAACAATTGAAGGACATCCATGACTCCATTCTGGAATGATTGCAGAATCACGAGACAATGCACAGTTTTTGGAGAGTGCCCTGTTTTCTTTCAGTCTGCCTCTTCCCTGTTAGACAAAACACTTGGTGAATCTCAATTTTGCTGCCTGCTCCACCCAGGAGACACTGTAGCACAGAGTGAGCTCCCCCACGGGCTGGAGATGAATGTTAAAAATTTATTGTCCAATCTGTAGGCTGATGTGACTGTGTGTAATCCTAGGGAGTTGGGACATGTCCCTGTGTCACTGCACATCTTCTTTAGATATAGCTCTGAAGGCAGGCTGGAATCACTTGCTATTTTTATCACAGTTATTAGAAAGACAGGGGATGTAATAGAGCTTAGGAAGACAACAGGGGCTCCTGTGAAATTCAGGGTGTTGTAGAAGCCTGGTTTGCAACCTTGCTGAGAGAAAATGCATTCCTAAAACCTCATGAGAGGTCTCTGCTTTTGACAGATTCCCTTTTCTTTTCCACAGTGCTGAGAGAAACTTTCATAACAAAACTTAAAGCCAAAAGAAATAAGTCACTGTGGACATCTTTGCAATTTCAAGGATCAAGTCATCCTGCTGAAGTGATGTCCACACGTGTTTTGTAACTTCACCTGTTCAGCTCAGGGCCCATTTTTACTTTTCAGTGGCAGTTTCAAGTGGATGTAACTAATAAAGGAAATAAGGATTCTGTTCTAAATTTTATTGCTGAAATATGCCAATGCATTCTACCAGTCAAGTCCAGCCCTTCACAGTGTTACAATGGAAGGTTACTTAGGACAATGAGGTACAGGTGCATAAAACTTCTTGTGAAAAAGCTTAAAATGAAAATATATTCTCTGAGTTCAGTAGGAGTGAATTACACTTCACTCCTCACTTAAATGAAAAACGACAGTGTACAGAAAAAGCAACAGCAAGAGATTGTTCATTATACAAATTCTGTGAGCAAAAACTGACAAAAGCCAGAATTAGGATGTCCTGTACAACCTCAGTTTAGACCCCTGAGGAATTAGAGCTCTGCCCTCCACCCTGTCTCATTCAGCTCTCGATGTGTGTGGGTCATGCCTGGATGAAGCTTTGCTGGCAAGCTCCAGTATGCTCCAAATGTTTTCCAGTATTTTTAACCAGGGAGTTCCTACCTCTGCTAGCTGGATCCTGTACTAGATTCCCCAGCTAGCTCCCCAGCCTTGTTTCTTACCAAATCTTTACCCAGCTACTCAATCCTTCTGTGAGAAATTACTGACTCCTTCCAAAGTGTGTGGATCTCAGTCTCTTCCAGCTCTGTGTTGCCATCTTTGCCTCCAAAATATTTTGATTTGCATCACATTTCTCACCAGAATGTGATTTGTAAATGGTTTTTGGAGAGGTGTGTAAGGCTGGTACCTGTGTGCACGCTGGAAATCCCATGGATGGAAGTTTCAGTGCAACCACTGTCGGGTCACTGTGCTGGCTAGTGATAAAGACAGAGGAGCCCCCTGAAATCATTGATCCACTCTATAATAATGGTGATTGAGTGAATTGATGGCAAAAAACTTTGTTAGTTTATTTTTCATAGTCTCTTGAAGGGAATCAATATGATTCAAACAACAGAAAGTTGGTTTTTGTTGGTTTTTTTTTTTCCCATGCCTCTTTTGACCTTCAAAACATGGGATTTGGGTCTCTTTGCTCTTTGGCTGTGTCCTTTTCTTTCTTACTTGGGCATGCATTTGCAATAGGATGACACTGGTGCCTTCTTCCATCATAAAGAAACTTTATTTTTGGTGTCCCTTTATCCTGAAGAAACTGAAGTGCAGCCTGTGGAACAGCTGGCAGGCAAACACACCACATAAATGGATGGCTTGGATTCCTTTGATGGCATTGGGGTTTAAGGGTGCTGTGTTGTCCTTGCCTTCCCTTCTGCTGTTGTTGTGTGTGCTGAGCACAAGTGTATCAGATGGCTGCAGGGTAGAAACTAGACAGAAAGGAGGTTTATTCCATTCCTCTAATTAGGAAGTACACTTTGGAAAGGTAGGCTCTGTCTATCTTGACTTTGGAAAGTGTTCTTCCCGAGTTGTACAAGATCGCCACATTTGAAACTACAGCCATGCACCCCTGCCCTAGTGATCATGGGGAGGTGATTGTGCTGGCTAATGGTGATTAAAGAGATAAAGAGCTGCTGTTTCCTCAGTCTGTGGAATCACAAGAACAACAGTGAGAGCAGCTGGCTGCAAACCAACAGCCTGGCATGACACAAGGCCGGAGGTGTGAAGGCTGTGGGATGTTCTCTGCACACATAAGAACACAGCCTGAGAGCTGGGCTTGGAAATAATTGATTTATTTCCTCTTATTGCAAACAATTAATTTTGTCTTCTTTAACTTCTCTCACTTAGGAGTTTTTTTGTTTTACTGTCTTACAATCTCTAAACAGAGTTCATCTGGCAGCAAGAAAAATCTTGCTTGTTCTCAGTTAGCTGTGCTGCAGACCCAATGATTTCCCCCTGAAAGGCAGTCAGTGCTGTGGTCCCATGTCCTGTCATTTCATTGTTTTCACAAAACCCTGCTACCCAAGAATTAATGACCCTCTATGAAGTGTTAGGACAAATCACAGAACCACAGAATTTTTTGGGTTGGAAGGGACCTCTGGAGATCACCCAGCCCAGCCCCCTGCCTAGGCAGGGTCACCTGGAGCAGGTGACACAGGAGGGGTCACCTGGAGCAGGTTTGAATGTCTCCCAAGAGGGAGACTCCAGGCACTCCCTGGGCAGCTGTTCCAGGGCTCTGCCACACTCAGTGTAAGAAGTTCTTCCTCATGTTGAGGTGGAATTTCTCATATTTTAGTTTATGGCCATATGCATAACACATAAACCTAAACTTATAATTCAAAGCAAATTATGCTGTGATACCATCAACTGTTTTAATGATGGGGGTTTGCCCTTCTAGTTTGCAAAATCCGTTAAACTTCAGTATGTGCAAAACCTGTGGCTCCTCAGTTCCCAGACTGATCTTCCTCGAGACTCTGCTTTTCTCCACAAATCAAAGGGAAGCCTGAGAAGTGGCAGAATAAGTTTCCTCTGAAAACTGATGATGGTACTCGAGTCTCTGTGCCCTTTCAATTGTAAGTGCCTCTGCAGAGAGTGTCCAAAGAGATACCAAATAATACCAGCTGTGTAGTACTTCTACTCAGGATATACAATGTCTCAGTGAGGGTGGGGTGAAGTGAAACTAATTCACAGATGTCACCAAATGAGCAGGTTACATCACATTTCCATAGGACTGTGTGGGTTGTTTGTTTTGGGTGAATTGTCCAGTAAACTTTGGCCCTGGCTGATTTTTATCCAGGCTTGAATTTCCATAAATATGTCAGTCACACAGATGAGTTTGAATGTTTGTTATCTAGAGAATATTGTAAATGCACTCAGTACAAATGCACTGGTATGATTCACAGATAGTCTGTGGGTTTGCCCCTTTTAGTCTTTATCCTGGAGGACAGAGAGAGAAGGGATCCAGATTGTTCCTATAGGATTGAGCCTTTAGTAAAAACTGGTCAGCAGAGATTAGGCTTTGGGGAGCCTGGGCAGTATGTCAGTCTGTAGGGCAGCCTGTCAAACTTGGGGTAACTTAGACAGACTCCCTGGCCCTGACTTGTCCCAGTCCCCCATAAATCATGGCTGGGGCTTTTCCAGTCTCCTAGGCAGCACTGAATTCAGGTGTTACAAGGGCTGAAAGAGGCAACATAGAGTGCTTAGGACTGGCCAGCAGTAGAGGCGGCAAGTTGTGCATGATCTGAGCTCTGGTCTGGAGGGTTGTGGGGAGGTGAAGGTGAAGGTGCCTTCATCTCATCCTTCCACTCATCACTTCTGTGGGCATTAATGGTTGTAAATCATGCCCTGCACTGACAGTGTGAAGGGGCTGTGTACTGATCTCATCAAGACATACAAGTGTCTCAAGGGTGGGTGTCAGGGGATGGTGTTGGATTCTTTTCAGTGGTGCCCTGAGACAGCATGAGGAGCAATGGCCATAAACTAAACATAAGAAATTCCACTTCAGTGTGAGGAAGAATTTCTGTACACTGAGTGTGGCAGAGCCCTGGAACAGCTGCCCAGGGAGTGCCTGGAGTCTCCCTCTCTGGAGAGATTCCAGACCCACCTGGACACACTCCTGTGTCACCTGCTCCAGGTGACCCTGCCTGGGCAGGGGGCATTGGACAGGAGCAGCTCCAGAGGTCCCTCCTAGTCCAAGCCATTCTGTGATTTTGTGGTGCAGTTGCCAAAGCAGGGTGAAGAAAACCCCAGAGCAAAGGCACCAACAATGCAACAGAAATACAGTCAAAATCTGATTTTTCACACCTGAAGCCAGCTCCAGCTATCAGGCAGCAGCAGATACAGCACATGCCACAACCTCACAAACCAAGCCATTCCTGACCCATCTGTCAGTTAGTGGTGCTCCATCAGACACAGCAGAAGGAGCCCTTCCATATGGAGTGTGCCATCACCTTAACCAGAGCTCATGTCTCCTGATCCTCATTTTGTGCTTTCCCTGAAAAGCCTGGGCAAAAGGCAGGATTATGTATCTATTGAACACATTCCCTCTAAAGAAAATATCTTGATCTCAGGCTGTATTTCTGAAACTTTGGAGGATAATTGGGTAAATCTTGGCCGTGAATGGTTAAACATTTGAAAGCAGCTAAGAAAATCTGCTGCTTTCCATTCTTTCTCTTCATAGTCCCAAGCAATTGCCAGGGTGACCACGCAGACAGACAACACAATGGCTTCCCTTGCCATGTGATGTTTTCCAGCCCTTCCTCATGGGCAGGGGATTTCAGGCAGTGGCTGTGTGGCTCTAAAGCATCTCAGTACTACAAAGCAGCAGTTTGTACAAAAAATGTAAATTCAAACCCAGTGTAATGAGATCTTGTCCTCTTGCAATGTCCTGCTGGCTTCAGAGGACAGATGCTGTTTCACCTTGCTTGAGGAGCAGGCAAGAGACTAGCAGAGTAGGTTTTGAAGATTTGTAATTTATAGCCTAAGAAAATAAAATAGTAATTGCATAGGAACTGCTAAACTCTTTTTAAAAATCTCCTCATTAAACAAAAATATATATTTATTGTTATAAAAAGAAATATTTCCTTTGAAGATGGTAGGAGAGTGAGAGAGAATAATTCTAAATTAATATTGTATTTGATTTGTATTCTTTTATACATACCATCTTTTCAGATATGGAGTGCACCTTGTTTCCCGATTACTACTTTCTCTTTCCTCTGACAGTTTGTTTTTAAAAGGGGAAGGACAGCTGAATGATCTCCCAACATTTCCTTGCTCTGCTTTAATAGATATTATTTACCTTTGCTTCCCCTATTCTTTCAAGGTGTGTATGGAATAAACTGTCACTTCTTGCACTTGAGAAATATCTGCACAAGACAGGGATTAGGCCCTAATCCAGGCTTTATTTAAGACAGAGTGAAACTTCAGCAGAATTTGTATCAGGTCCTAAACATCCCTTGCACAAAGCTTCTCCACAGCTAGGAAAGCACTAATTTAAAGTGTGCCTCTGAGACTTTAAAATCTTCCTTTTCCTTTCCCTCTATGTGTGCATGGTGGGGGACATAGGGCTCAAGGTGAAGAGTCAAGGAGGGCAGGGTGCCAGAGACTGGTGAGGGTAAAGAGGGGCAATGATGTCAAGGGACTGTGGGGAACCCTGGGGTCAAGGCAGATGAGGAGAAGAGGTAACCCCAGGCAGGAGAGATGTGGGTAAAGCAGGGCAAGGGTGGTGGAGGGCAAGCTCAGCCTCTCAGAGAAATTATTTATCTGTCCATTTGCCTCAGTTTACCCATTTGAATCCAGGGCATAATGGCTTTGTGAAGTTTAAATGATGCTTGTTTTTAAAGCACCTGAAGCAAAGGGGGGATTAAGTAATAAAAAAAAAATGTTTAGAAAGATAAATAAAATTCCACAGCGTTTTCATAAGTCTGAGGAGCAACAAAAAAGGTTTTACTAAACACAAGCTTAATGCCAACCTTGAAAATGTCCTTTTACTCTTTGTTTGGGATCTCATAACAAACCCTCTAGGTTCATAATTTCAAGGAAATTACATAATGAATGAGGATCTTACCCTTACTCTAATCATGCTTCATGGTACGTAAATCAAGTAGATTACCTATTAGGCTCATGTCTCCCCAGAACAGCAGATGCAGCCTCACTCTAAATGCCTTGTCAGACACATCCTTTTGGGCCAGAACATCGTGTCCTCAGTCAGAGCCTGAGCCTATAAAAACCCCACTGCAAATGGGGAGTGCAGCATCGAGAAACATTGAGCCATGCTCATCCTGTAAACCCAGGCATTGCTGCAGGACCCTTCAGACATGGAGTGATTTGATTCAGCAGCAGGAGACTGTGCTGCAAGGAAGCCTGAGAGCACAAGAAGAGGGGTGATTGCTTCAGACCTCACCTGCAACCTCTCACTAAATCAAGTGCAGTGTGGTTTGCTCTAGTGGAAGCACAGGGAATTGAGTTTGTCTCCATGATTTCTCTGGTTTGGTCATACCCACACCCTTTGGCATTGCTGCAGGTTTCACCCAAAGCTGAGCCAGATTCATCACAGAACATTCCTACAAATGTTTATTCCCAAATTTACAGCATTTCTGTCAAGGGCAAACCCTCCTGTGGATGCACCTTGGGCAGCTCCCTCCTGCTCCTCCCAAGTGGTGGCACTGGACTCCAGGTCACCTAGAACTGAAACAACACATGCTTTGGTGGCACTCACAGGCCAGCCCTTCCAGCTGCAGGTTTAAATGTGCTTGTGGCTGATGGTGTGGCTGAAGGTGATGCTCAGCCTGTTGTGTCACCTTGATAACTACAGCTGAAGCACATGATAAAGATACCACCCTGTGAGATGAGCTGGCAGGAGGAGGTGAAGGCCAGGAAACATCCCTAGAGTTGGTCCAATTTAGATGGCATAGGACGGAGAAGATCTGAGGTTAAAACACCCAGTGCTAGTTGTGGGCTTCTCTGGATTACAGTGAATGTCTGATCTTTCATTCCTCCACTCCCTCCCTCCCCTTGTCCAGTTTTTCAGTTTTGATACCTCTTTGGGACATTGCATGTGCTCAGGGGCTGAAAAACAAGCTCTCAAATCATTATTTCAGTGGGAATGGGCAGAATGTCCCAGTGCTTGAAAGCCCTTGTAAAATAATATTGACCATCTGCAGGGCTGCAGTGTTTTCTAAAGCCAGCTGCTTCTTCTCTATCTGGGATGTGGAGAATGAACCAATAGACTGCTTGAGGTTGTAGAAATGCAGTAGGTTGTAGTGGGAAGCACTTTAGAAAGATACCTGAGTGGTGCAGAAAGGATTCTGCTCAGATTGTCCAGAATCATGGAAGCATTCAGGTTGGAAAAGACCTCCAAGATCACCAAGTCCAACCTGTGACTGGTCCCCTGTCACCACCCGTCACCCAGCCCAGAGCACTGAGTGTCACCTCCAGTCTTTCCTTAAACACCTCCAGAGATTGTGATTCCACCACGTCCCTGGGCAGCCCTTTCCAATGCTTAACCACCATTTCCATGAAGAAATTCTTCCTGAGAGTGATGCTGAGCTTCCTTAGAGTCCATGAGCTCTGCCAACCTCAGGAGGCCTTTTCCCTGAGTATTCCAGCACCTGCATCCTGCCCTCTTCCACTGGGTACTTAAAGCAGAGCCATCCACACTAACACTGAGTGCTGCCAGCTCAGGTTTGTGGAGACAAAACTGCTCAATCTCAGCTCTTGGCACAGCTGTTTCTTCCCAAGAAACCAGTGCAGCTTCATCCATGAGAGCTGTGCTCTGCCATGTCCCAGAAAGTGCTTGGATTTAGGAGATCCGTGGCACAACAGGTGCCATGAGAGGCTGCCCACAGAAAAGGGAGAGGTGACTGTCCTGCTGTCTCTGCTGGCAGGAGTGGCACAGTCTCATTGCAAGGATGGGACCACATTGCCTTCTCTTAGTTCTGTTCTGTGGGAGAACAGGGGAACTTCAGTTTCAAATGCTGTTTTTCCAGCACGTTCTAATAGTGCTGAGATTGTTCCTAAATGATGGAGGGATGGGCTGAGGTACAGTGAAATAGGATTTGGTCCAGGCAGCTGTGGCATCACTAGCTGCATTAGTTTTCATGTCATCCAACTGCACTGTTTCAATAAATTAGAGCGTGTTTATGGCTGGATTGAGCACTGTGGTGCATAGTCCAACTAGAGATAATTCCACATGTATCTCCTGCCAAACAGGTAGCAAGCAAAGGCTATGAGTATCTACAGCCAGCTTGAGTATCTCTGTGTCCCCATTGTAATCTGTGAGCAAAGTAGCATGATTTATTTTATCCTAATGATATGGAGTCTGTTTGGCTCTTCTGAGTGTTCTCTGGGATTTTGCATCCATACATGCACATCCTTCCCCACACTGAGATGCTCCCCTTTTCTGTGGGGTTGTACAGAGAGGTGTGAAGCACGTAATTCTTCCCAATCCAAGGATCTCCTGCTAGAAAGAAATCCTTGGCTAGAAATAAGCCTGTATATAGTGGTTTTTCAAAGTAGCAGAGTACAAGTTCCAATTAGATAAATAAATCAGAGGCCAGATTCTTATTTGATCCTCCTCTGTTTGCAAATTTAATTAAAAAGAAGCAGGAGAGTCACTGTACAGTGATTTTCTCTTTTTCTCCTAGAATTTAGCAGTCTCCTTAAGCATCTGGAAGAAATGGGCAGACATTGTCCCTAATCTGATCTAAATTTCAGAGCTGCTTTAATTTCAGAGAAAAATCATCTATCTTTAGTCCTGCTGAGTCTCATGATGAGTATTATTAAATACTGAGTTGTTACCATGGGCACCTATTTTCCACTAACTCATTGCTCTGTATTTTGTGTAATTATTGCTGAATCAACAAGATGTGTCCATTTTTTGTTTCAAAAGTAATAAAAATGTTAAAGTAACATAACTTCTCCCCAGTTAGGGAGAAGCTAATGAGAGTACAAGGCTCCCCAAGGATTTCCATTTCTGTACCACCAGTGGGACTAGACTCTGCTGTGGAGGGAGGAAAGTGGGATTGACTTCCCTTCTGCCTCTCTGTCAGGAACAGAAGGCTGCAGCTGCACGACCTGTTAATGTCATTATTTTTTGGAAGTTCAGCGTTCATGTGGTAAACAAAGGCAGGATGAAACTTTCAGTTGGTATTAACCAGCACAGACCTCTGTTTTCAGAAATTAACCCTGCCAGATCACTCCATCAAAACAATTGACCCAAAGTCATGGGAATTTGCTACTGGAATATTTGTTGAATTTTTTTTTTGGTCCTTTACTTGAAAACTCACTTAAAGCTTGGTGATACTCCAGAGGCACTTGCAAAGACTGTTTTTTTAATTAGTCTGAGATCAGGTAGACAGAAAAAAGATGACTGGGGATGGCTGGAACTTCAGCAAGGAAAGGTCTTATTTAGGGGAAAGGAAAGGAAAATGCTGCTCCACTTAACTTCCCTTTACTTGCTAGAAAGAAAGGGCAGGAGGCTGTGAAATGAATGATTGGAGCCAAGGTGTTTGTTGCATTTCTGTGCGGTTTTAGTCATTGGCACTACTCCTTCTGTGAAGCAACACGAGGTTTTAAGGCAGCTCCTGCAGCCCCTCCAAGGCAGAGGAACGCAGAGGGAGTCTGCAGACCTGGAGACAGAAATCCAGCCTCACCTACAGCTGAGAGCTACATGCAGATGGGCATGGGCTCCTGCCAAGAAGGGTGCAGCAGCCTTGGAAAGCTTCTAAGATCTGGCTCAAGACATGTGGGGTGGGTGTGTTGATGGCCTAACCCAGCAGTGATCAGTTCTTGGGTTCTTCCTTTTCCCATCCCCTCCATGCATAGGTGATGCCTGTTCTGGCTGCACTATCCATGCAGCACAGAGCCTTCTGCCAGGGATGTGCTCAGTTATAAAAGCTGTGTGCACTGACTTTATTCCCCACACCTTTTTGGGATGCTCAACTCAAAGCTGACAAATAATTTTGGAAAAATAATTCTTTTTTTGGCAGCAAGAGGAGGGGAGCCAAAAGCTCACAGGACTGATTTATTGACTCAGGATCCTGAAGGGGCACCAAGAAGTTGTACAAATGTGACATATTAAGAACTTTATCTTGTATGCAAAGATCATTTTTATTTACTATACTCCATACCAAGCCAGAGGAATAGCAAGGAAATGCAGAAGGTAGACTCAGAGCTTTTACCATATTTGCAAGGAGGAAGTGAGAGCACAGCACCAACATCTGGCTTCCTTTACTGAGGTTTAAGATTGGCACATAGTTTTCCTGAGGAGGCCCTAGGCCTTGCTAATTCCTACTTTTTAACTGGCATTTCTAGAATAAATTACACTTCCCATTTTATTATCAGGATCATTACTATTCTCTCTGTTTGATTGTGTGACAATTTGTTTGGTTTATCCATGAAAATTTAACAATAAATTGTTTGGATTGAAATATAATGATACTGTGATTTTCAGTAAGACTTTCTTCATTTTACATCAGGCATAAAAAAAATAAGTTTTAGTCTCTGTCTGAGCTCTTTTGGTAGCCAGTGAAGAGAGAGGTCTTTCTGGAAGATGATTCATCCTGCCCAAAAATAGGTGCCTGGGGCTGACTGGATGATTTTCCCAGTGGAGTTATCATTCTCCATACAGCCAGGGAAATTCTGTATGACCAGCTTGGATGGGATGTCTGCCTTTGAGCTGGTTACATATTTGTGAGAAAGGTGTGCTGAAAGGTGTTTGGTTACAGTCCTTTGGGGCTTCTCTATTTCAGTGGAGGCTTTGAACCCACCTGGAGATCAAGTAAGGTCACGGCAAAGTGGACAGAAGCCAACAGTAAAGATCATTTCATTCCCAAGGTAAAAAAACAGTCTATGAAAGACCTGGTCTTGCACTGAGTAATGTGTGTGTGGATGAAAGGGAGCAGGAGGGCCCTAATGCAGACACAAATCCCTCTCTCCTCGAGTTGCTGAATGTTTTGTGGGAGCTTGGCTATCACACAGCATGACTCTGGATCTTGTGGGAGCCTCTGAAAGATGTGGTTTCCCACTGGAGCTTCTGAGATGACAAATTATAACTGTAAATTGTTATCTTCCACATCCAATTTATTAGACCGACTTGTTGACATCTGGAGGTTCATTAAAATATTCTAATTTCTCCCTTTTTATCAGTAATTAAAAACTAAAGTGGAACAAGACGTCTTCTAAATGGGCTGCTGAGTAATTACCCCTGTAAGAATCTGTTTGCTGTCATTAGCAGAGGGATGGTCCTTTGCTAGGCCTGCAGAGTGATTAAGCTGATCCATTTATTAGGCTGGTGTTTACATCTTTCCAGTTCATCCTTGTTCCTGTCCTTTTAATGTGGCCATCAGCCACATAGCCATTTCCCTTGGGTGACCTCCAACCCCTCTGTTGACACCAGGAGCAAGAATGGGCAAATGACAGAGAAGTTGATTATGTGGGAACCAGTCAGGCATGTGGGAACCCCTCCAAAATTAAGCATTGGCATCCTTCTAGAATGAGGGATCCTTTTTGACTTGGTGGAGTTTCACTGCAGCTCTGGGAGCTGCTGGCCTGGGGACACTCAGCTGCAGTGGCTGCTGCTGCAGAGAGTCACTGTGCTGCAGATATTTCCAGAATCTCATGGGATCCACTGCCTCTGCTGCGTTTGCCAGAGAAGGGGAAGGATCTGTACATTTTTCATTTTAATCATAAGCCACATCAGACTTCCTCCCCCTCAGAATCAGAATTCCAGCAGGGTGGTGATTTATCCCAGGCTAATCACTGCGGCTTAGAGATGCCCTCGTTATTCCAGAGCCAAAGCATCAGCACAGAGGGTTCTTCTGGGCAGTGTCCCATGCAGGACAGCTCTGTGTCACATGGAGCTGCACTGATCACAGAGAACCCGAGCTGAAACCAGCCTGGATGAACATCAGGTGTCCTTTTGCTGCCCTCTTTCTTCTGCTTGCAAACTTCTCTCCTGCATGTGTTAGTTTAGTCACTTCTACTTTCACCTATGGGACTCAGCACTTAATGAATTTATTTGCTTAAAATCAGATTATTTCAGAAAGATTCACTGTAGTCAAAGCCTCTTGAAATTACAGCTCTACTAAACACCAGAGAACAGCAGTTTGGGGTTTGGGTTTGTTTGTTTTTTTTTTTTTTTGCAGACAGCTTTGAAAGGTGGTTTCATGAATGTACAGAAATGATCTGTTTGAAATATCAGTCCCAGCAGATTTATTCCTAGAATAGATCTCCTGCTTTAACAGGTAAATATAATTGTGTTTTCCCTTGTTGTACACACTGGAATTTATTTTCCATCAAAATCCAGTTATTCTTCCCAGGTACATCCTTAAGATTGCTATTCTAATGAAAAAATAACTGAACAGTTTGGATGGGCACATTGTGCTGAAATACAGAGATCAAAAATTTCAGCAGGCTGTCTTTATGTTCCAAAATATTGTCATTTTAAGGTCTAATGCAATTTGGCATTAGGAGCATAAGGAGAATAGACAATATTAACATAAGATGAGAATCATCAGAGACAAGTTTTCATGCAGCACTCCTTATTCAAAGCACTTTTTATTTAATCTCAAAGCGCCAATATCTAAGACTTATTTATCGGGTTCCTTGTAAGCACCTTAAGCAGAAGTCAAATTACTACTTAGTCTTAGAAATTAGATAAGACAGAGAAAATAATGTGTGAGAAAATTAGACATTTTCACTTTGGCAAAGGATTAGAAGCAGGTGTCTTAATGATCCACATTATCAGATGTATTCTTTGCTGGTTTTATGAATGGTCTGGAAAACTGAGTGAGCAGCAAAGTCAGAAATTTTGGAGATTACTCAAAGTGGTTGAAGGTCACTGAGGACTAGGGATGGACGTGAAA
Organism: Motacilla alba alba; assembly: GCF_015832195.1. Classification (NCBI taxonomy): domain Eukaryota; kingdom Metazoa; phylum Chordata; class Aves; order Passeriformes; family Motacillidae; genus Motacilla; species Motacilla alba. The sequence goes on from NC_052031.1 coordinate 57,558,369, forward strand.
ACTTTTAGAAGACTCTAGGAAAGCAAGATGAGATAGAAATATGAGACCAAGCAGAATCTTCTGTTTGGAATAAATACAAAATAATCAGAGTTTAGCGGGAATAAAAAAGAAACAACACTAAAAATCAGCTATTCATAAAAGCTGAAAATCAGTCAGGAAAAAGAAAAAAGAGAGAGTCATCATTGGTGACAATGAAAATCCTTCCTTAAAATGCAGAGACATCCAAGAATCAATTTCTGTGAGTACTGCACAGCTCAGGATGCAAAACAGGCTCTGCAAATATTACAACAGTCCTTGATAAACCAAGCTTATTGGCATATCTGAAATACTGTATTAATTCTTGGTTATCTTTTTAATTGAAAGCATTTGGCGGAAATAGAAAAGGTCTAGAAATGGGATGTTGAAATTACCAGATAAAAGTGTTCATGGGAAGCAAAGCTCTGAAGATTGGAGCTGTCATTTAGCGATGAATACAAGCAAAAACACTGGAGAGAAGGTAACTCTTTTAGTTGAGCTTATTCTTGCTTCTCAAGAAGAATAAAAGGAATTTAATTAAACTGAGTATTTAGAACAGATCAAAGAGGACTCTCCTCCACAGTGTACAGTTAATGATGAGATTTTCTCACTACAAGGTATAATTTTGGCCTGAAGTTACCCTGTGGCTGCTCCATCCACTCCCACTTCTGCCCCCATTTCCTCTTCTCCAGGAACTTTTGGTGCTGTCCACTCTCCATAGCTGGCAATTTGGACAGCTCTGCTCCTAAATTCTACAGCAGCTCCCATACCACACCCTGGGAAATCTTTGAATTATACTGTAGATTCATTTACAGCTAAAAATACCTGCACCCAGCAGGAAATTGTCACAGGCCAGCTGCAGAGCACCTGCCAGCACGTCCTTCTTAAATCACTCTATCTGATCCTGAACATAATCAGCTAGAGGGCCAAAATTATTGACATAATACTGATTTTGGCCTCCCTTGTCTGGATTTGAAACTTCAAGGCTGTGATTAATTAAGCCTCTCAACTATCCCTGTGTCCTAGGTATTATTAGCCTGATGCCGCGTGTAACCTTTGAAGGTCACAGTGCAAAGAGGTGCCAGGGATAAATCTCTGAGTCTTTCTTGAAAACCACACTGTTCCTTTAGCCACTAGCAAGTCTTTCCACAGCAAAGTCTCTTCCTTAGACTTCTGTGAAATCCCAGGTAGAGCAATGCAGTTGCTGCAAGCATCAAAAAACAAAACAACAACAACAAAAAAAAAACTTCTTGTAATCTCACATCATTTTTGGCATTCCAGTGACTCTTGGCCAAGACATTTTGACAAATTTGTCAACCCGGCTATGTCTTACACCTTTTCTTCTGACTAAATGGACAATTCCAGGTGGGTTGAATGAAGTTTTGGAGGGACACCTGGGACTCAGAGCGATTTAATATTGTTTTCAACCTTACAATGCCTTATGGAAGCTGAATTAGAAGGAGAACACAGCATTCTCCTTTTTAAGCAGGAGCTTTGCTAAGGTGCAAAAGCCCACGGGAAGCAGTGAAAAGTTGTGCTGACCTTGATCACTTCAAAGTTTGGATCTTCCCTTTTGTGTGCTTTAGCAGTAATTGCATCACTGAATTGTCTCCTTAGTGGTTCAGGAATTACATTTTTTGCTTCCTTGGTGCTTCTTCAAGCAGCCATCTAAAACTCCTATTATAGAATCACAGAATGGCCTGGGTTGGAAGAGACTTTAAACATCACCTCATTCCTGTCCCCTGCCACAGGCAGGGACACCTTCCACTATCCCAGCTTGCTCAGAGCCCCATCCAGCCTGGCCTTGGACACTTCCAGGGATCCAGGGGCAGCCACAGCTTCTCTGGGCACCCTGTGCCAGGGCCTCACCACCCTCACAATGAAGACTTTTTCTAATATCTCCTGTTTTCAGCCTTTTGCACGCTACCAGAAACTCAGTTAAAGAGAGCAAGGTCATGAAAATATCAATTTGTTGGCACACCTTCTTGGGTGCAGTGGCTAAATTTGTGATACACTTTACTTCTTTTTTTCCCACTGCAGAGAGGAAAATGTAAAGTCTTGAACTTCAGAATGTTGCCTGAATGCCATTTTTTTAGCAGTTTAGGTCCCTTCTGTGTAGAAAGAGACCAGTGATTGACAATGCCTTGGTATTCTGCCCAGAGCAGCTGTGGCTGCTCCATCCCTGGCAGTGTCCAAGGCCAGGCTGGATGGAGCTCTGAGCATCCTGGGATAGTGGGAGGTGTCCCTGCCCATGGCAGGGGGGTGGGACTGGATGAGCTTTAAGGTCCCTTCCAACCCAAACTATTTTATGATTTAGGTGATCACCTTGAGTAACCACTGATTTTTCTGAAAGTGGATGAATGTTTGTACTCAGTGAAAACCAGGCCCTGTTGCAATAATACCATCTTATTCTCCAAGGTCAGCAACACACTTGGAAAATCTCAGTTTCTCTCTTTGCTCCTTATCTTTTGCTCTGATGAAATTCCAGAAAAGAGGGCAGGGACAATATGGGTCACAGAACAGGGAAAGACAGGGATATTTATACTACCAGAGTCCTCATCTGTCTGGTTTTTTTTTCTAATAGAGTTTATTGCTAATGATCAATTTACAGAGAGTTAAATGCAAAATCCTGTGCAGTCAAATGCCCAGTAAATGAATGCAAATAGAAATAACACCATGATCTTCTCTAACACCAGTTAGCCTCCCACAGAAATCTCAGGAAAAGGACCCAGACACAGAATGGACATCTGCTGGACCCTTGGTGCCAGGGTCTAGGCAGGCAGGTGTGGCACAAGGGATATTTCTGTTGTTGCTTGACCTGCTAAATACTGAATAAATAATCAGAGGCACTGGTGAGCAGTTAGATTACTAAGATGAAAATAAAAGCTAAATTAAATCAGCAGGGATCAAGTTAAAAATTATTGATTGTGGGCACTGCCAGTACTTACAAGAGATCTTGGGTTTTCTTTTTCTTCCAGTGTATTTTTGTAGGGTCTCACCCCATCTGTCACTGCTCCCTGGAAATACTGTGTCACTCCGTCTTACATCTCCATGCTGCAAATACATCACTTGTTCCAGCTTCCAGAACCACTTCCACGAACAGGAAGAGATTATCTGGGCTTGGGGCTTTGACTTTTTTTTTTTTCTTTTTAATCCTTTGCAAAACAATAATTTCTTCAAGAAAGGAAGACATTTGGCTCTGTGGCAACACCAGAGGCTGTCAAACTTATCAACACAGACTGATAAGTGTATTTTAATAATAAAGTTTATTTTAATCGTTATCATCTCTAGCATTGCTCAGTAATTCCACATTTGCATTGATGCAGACTGAGGTGTGTATAATTTATAACTTTTCTATGTAAATATGCCTGTATGCAATGTTTAAAAGAAAAAAAACCATTCCTACGTAGGTCAGTGATTTTTTCCCTTGAGAGCTCTTCAGAAGCAACATCCATTTTGCATGAGGAAGGAAGGGATATTGAAAAGATTTTGCAGGGTGCTTTCCCTCTCTCAATTTGCTCTCTTCTTTGGCTTTATAAGCCACTGGCAAGTCACCTGCTGGAGTGGGAGCTGCTGGGATATTCCAAGGGGTCAGCAGAGCTGGTCAGATAGGGTGACCTCGAGACCAGCAGGAGGTAATGATCAGATTAGCTGAGTCAGAAAGGCCAACCACAGCTCTATTTATACCATGGCTCCCCTTCAGAGGAGCTCACCTAATCAGATCTGGCCCCAGGAATATGTTTATCCTGTCTAGAGCCTGGCTTTCAAAGCAATTTTTTTTAGATCCCAGCTCCCTGTAAACCCAGGAGTGCTGAGATCCCAAAGGCCCTTTTGATTTCCCTCATTATGAGAGTGTTATGAAATTTAAATCCAGACTCTAAATGCCTAGTTTTAATCCAGGTATGGAAAGCTGTGCTTCTGCCTCAACCCTGCTGTCAGCAAGAAAACCTTGCTCCAGTTCTTTCTGCAGACCTGTTTTTTCCACAGACTTTAACAAATTAGTCCCTCGGCTTTGAGCATCTTCCCTAGATGGAGAATTGCTGCCCTGCAGGAGGGCAGGGAGGTGTGTGATTTCTGCCACCAGAGAAATGCCACCGGGGGAGACGCCTGTGTTTCCCCTCAGTGCTGAAGGAAAGAGGCAGCATTCCTGCCCTTCCCCAGAGGTGTGTTGTTGACCTTACTGATTTTTACATTCTACTGAACCACCCAGATGGCAGCAACAAAGCCAAAGCAGCTCAAAGCTTTCAATGACCCAAAAATCTGAGGAAGAAATCCACTGAAGTCATATACCAGGAGAAAAAACAGTTCCCACTTCCTGCCTCTGAGGTGCAGTTTTCTCCCAGGCTGATTACATTTGAATCTTTCCCCAAAATTAACCCATTCTGGTGACCTGTTTTGATGCTGTAAGGCATTATGTGCAGATATATTAATGGATAGGCATTCTGGAGTTTTTTCCTCCAAAATCTGTGTTTGTGGGTCACACCAGCACATCAGGTGAGTTCTCTCCTCCTACCCTGCCCATCCCAGTTCTGCAGGGGATGCTTTTTACAGGGAGTATCACAGTGCAGCAGTGTTAGGCTAATGACTTAACTTCTCTTTGCTGTTTCTTTGCCAAAAACAAAGTCAACCTTTTTGTTTGCATTTTGAGCAGTGCCTTTAAATCCTGGGTCTATCACAGAAGGAAGCTAAAAGACCTGGGAAGAGGTGAGGTATTACCCCAAAACTTGTGGAGATATTCAAAGCACAGCTTTGGAAACAACTTCAGTTGATAAGCCAAAAATCTCTGCTGCACTTCAGCAGCACAGAGGGAGCTGCACAGTTGCTATAAACCAGGAAGGAAAAGTGCATCTCTCATCAGTAAAGCTGTTGGCTGTGCTTTGCTTTGCACTGCATTTGTATCCCTGCATTTGTCAGCTTTTCTTGCCTTTTGTTTTGCCAGGCTGTTACTGCGGCAGAGAAGTCAATAAACACAAGTTTCAAGTACTTTTCAGATTGTGGTTATGATATAACGCTGCCATTAAATCCTTTCTTTTCCATATGCTGCCTCATCCAGAGGGATCTTTTAGCTTCTGTTACGCTCAATTTTTACAGTGAGCCACGTGCTCACTAAAAAGAGCAAGGACCACAAGGCCCAGTTCCCAGAGGTGTTGGTGGTAGCTGAAGGGAATGGACAGCAGGTGGAAGATGGTTAAATCCTTAAGACAGCCCTGATGTAATTTTGTCCTCATTCTTTGTCCAAAAGATGATGGGTAAGTAGTAATCTGTGACTCCAGCTCTGGATGGAAATTATTCTGCAGGCTGGACTAAAAACATGTTTTAGTGTTATTCCTGTGTCAGTCACCCCCTCCTTTTCTGATATGCACAGTATCAACACAAGGAGGGGAAAAGGAATTGTTTAGGGTGGGACGAGGTGTAACCAGGGGCCATGGGAGGAAACGGACCAAAGCAATGTCTAGGCTGACTATCAAGAAAAACATCCCAACACTGAAGCCCAAAAGGGCTGTTAAATATCTCCCAAAGGAAGCAGTGGGAACCTTTATCAATGAGTCATTTCAAACTTTGAAGGACAAAGCCCGAGTGTGGGGAATGATTCTGTGCTGGCAGTGCATAAAGGGTCTTTCCCTTTCCTCCTCACTGACTCCCTGCCCCCACCCTCCTGAGAGAAACAGAGCCTGAAAACACAACGAGACTGGTGGTTTCCTAACACAGGCACACAGAGAGTAAAACAACATCCTTTGAGATTGGGAGCCTGGGAAATGTTTTTTAAATTAGCTTCAATAACATGACACATGATAACAAGTTTTTGAGTAATTTTCTTTCTTTTTTTTTTTTTTTCTTTTCAGCCACGTGTGTCTGGCCTGGCAGGAGCTTTCTTACGAATTAATGAAACATGAAGGCTGCACTGCCAGCCAGATTGGAGTGATGTGTTTCCAGGAGAGAGCCTGAGCTGGCAGACCCTCAGCTGCTACAAATCAATTAAGTCCCTCTGATTCCAGCAGAGAGGGACACCAACTACAGCTGCAGAGGATCTGGCCCATTCCACGCTGGAACAGAAAGACTGCTTTCATTTTGCCGAGAGCTGGACTATTTAAAACTTAAATGCCGTTAAATTTTAAAATCCCAATTTAATTTAAAATTCCCTTTGCAGTTTCTTTTAGTGACAGCATTCCTCATTTCTGCTCCAAAGAGCTGAGACCTTACCTTTGCCCAAGATTGCCACATCAGGGCTTGCAGGGCTTCACAGTCCTGTGGCCAGCAGGTGTGATGTGCCTTGTCCTCAGATTTTTTTATGAGCCCAGTTTCTTGCTTCTCTTGGTCAAATAACTGTAATAAGAATAATCATGGAATCACAGAATCATGGAATCAAAGAATGGGTTGGGTTGGAAGGACCTTAAAGATTCTCCAGTTCCAACTCCGTGCTACAGGCAGGGACAGCTTCCCCTAGGCCAGGCTGCTCACAGCTCCATCCAGCCTGGCCTAAACAGCAGCAAAAGTCAGCCAGCACTCCCCAAATTGCCTGAAGCCCTGGAAAGCAGCAGCATGCCTTGGTGCTGGCAGGAGAGGAAGGACAATGGAGAAGGAGCCCCTTGTCTATGGCAAAGCCCTGGTGCCCAGGCAGGCTGCAAAGACATAAAGTGCTTCTAACAACATGGCCCAGCCCTACAAGCACTGTGAATCTGCTGAAGGCTTCAGTTTTGGGAAGAGAGGATTCTCCCAGCTCCCTGGACAGACTTTTGGACATGTTGCAGGGCTGTTGCAATGCTTGCATTTGTGTGGAGTGAGTTTGACCGCAGTGTGAAGAGAAGCCCAGTGTCGGAGTGTGCAGACTCTGGCCGTGTTTCGCTATGTCTCAGACTAACAGGTGAGTGTTTTGCCTTATTAGAAGTTATTTCATGGCATCTGGTCCCCAGTTAGTTGGGCATTAGTGGAGAAGAAATCCTCCTCTCCCTCAGCTCATGGCTGTGAGGGAGGGGGCTGTCCTGGAGAGCTGCAGAAAAAAAAGCAATAGAGAAGAGTTGGGAGTGGGGAAGGGGGCCAGGGGTTAAAGCAGGAGGAACGAGGGTCAAAGAGAGCTTGGAGGGGCTGAGGAGGTATTTAGATCTGGGAGAGCTGTGCCTGTGCCCACAGGCAGAGCTGCACCCCAGAAGGCAGCACCACATCCCAGGCTGTGAGACATATCTTCAGTTCACTGCTTGCTTTTTGTAAAGATGTGAGATTTTGAGCTTCCAACCAGGAACTGGGTTTGTAATTTGGCAAAGAAACTTGATAAAAACCAGGCCAACAACCCAAAGCATGTCATCACAAAATGTTACAGTCCATGCATTTAGCACCTCACTGCAAAGCCCAGCTGAGAGCCAATTTTCCAGTGTAATTTTCCTGCACATCTGCCAAGCAGCGTGTGGAAAGAGCCATCTGTGTGTCTTACCAGGGCATTTCCCAGTCACAGCTTCTAAAGGGCAACTAAAAAATGGACTTCTGTACATGCCATTGCTCAGAAGGGCTTGAGTTTTCACAAAAATATGAGTTAAAGCTGAGAGAACAACTGATGACTCCTGTTGTTTAGTCTGCTCTGTCTGGATGTGGAGCTAATCAGACCACTCAGCAAAATTACCATCTCCTAAGTACTTCATAATCCAATTTATATTTTAAAAATTTTGCTTTAAAGCATGTCCATCCGGCACTGTTCATTCAACATTTTTGGGTCAGGTGATGCCTTGGATGACCAAGATCCTGATGATGCTTACATTTAAATCTCCAAATGAGTGATTGACCACCGGAACAAGTGATTAAGGGAAATGGTGCATTGCCCATCCCTGGGAACACTGGTCCAGCCTGAGCTTCTTTTTGGGATGCAGGCTTTTGCCAGGCACATCTTGTGCAGCTCAGAAGAATGTCTGGAGTAAAGTCCATATGCAAGAGGCCAGACTACATGATCTAATGGTCCCTTTGGCCTCAGAAGCTTGAATCACTGAATTGGAATCTGTGAAAAAAGTGTCCCCAGCTGTAGGAATGAACTGGCTTGATTGCAAATAGGTCAATTAAACTCAAACCGACAACCCTCTGGGGTCATCATAAAATCCACAAATTGGACTGAAAGGCATGTGTAAGTATAATTAAACTTCTGTAGTTTCAAGCTAATGCAAAATTTCTCACTTCCTGTCCAGCACTCCTGTGATGTTCCTGTGCTTGCCTAAAAATGTGATGCATTATTTTCATATCTCTTCACAAAGGTCCCTAGTTGGGATGCAGTGTGAGCAAGACTGGAGATGGACTGACCAAGTGGAAGGCCCATCCTGCTCTGGGCAGTCACAGATGTCCCCTCCAGGTGTTAAGCCAGGTAATTCTCATGGTGAGCAAAGGAGGGACCATGTCACCTTCCTTCCTTCCTTTGCTTTCTTCTCCTCTCCCACTGCTGACACAAGTCCAGTCCCTGTGCTCTCATCTGCTCCTTCTCACAACTTCTCATCCCCTCTCCCCCTCATCCCTCTCCTGTTTCTCAATCTCCCATCTCACTTTAAAACACAAAGCCTCTCCAAAACCTTAGGAATTGGATTTTAGAGGAATCAAACACTGTCTGTGCCAAGTCCGGCTCTGATTTACTCTTTTTCTGGGACAAAGACAATCAGCTATGGAGAATGCTGTAAAAAGCTGGGTGCCACAGCAGGGTGGGCTGTGAGATCAGCCCTCTGGAGCTGAGCAGGGCCAGACCCGGGCAAGAGCAGAGCATGGCTGCAATGTTCACAGTGCCATCTTTTGGATAAGGTGGAAAACTGTACTAAGTTTTCAGAGCCATCCAAAAACTCTCCAGACAGATAAAAAGATGCTTTTTATCCTGGCTGTTGCCAAAATCGCTGCCTTGATTCCCCTTGGAGTTTTTATTGGGAGATGTTATTCTTCCGTTCAAATTCAGAGCTGCTCTGTGGTGTGTCTTGCACTGCATCCAGCCTCTCTCCAGTCAGCTGCATTTCAGCAGTGCAGCACAGGGAAAACCACTTTGTAAAGGACTTTTCTGCAGGAACTCAGGTGTGATGGAAGCCTCTGCAGCTCCTGATGCTGGAAAGCCTGACCACAGGCAGGAGCATCATGGATGCAGAGGGGGAAGCAGTTCCAGGATTTGTCTGGGCTGATTCAGCTTTAGGACTGAAATAAGGAAAAACTCTAAAACTCCAGTATACCCTGGATGCAATCTTATACTTCCCCATGCAACATTCCAGTAATGCTGTGGTAGAAATGAATGCTGCACCTCCACTGGGCTTTTGAAATTCTGTGAAAAAACCCAATTCCTGAAGGGGTCTTAAGTGAGAATACACTCATCCTCAGTAGTCATGCTAATGCTAACTGTGTCTGAGCCAAGATTCTGTAAATCCAAGTCAGCTGTCTCTTGTGCCTAATAATATGAAGCAAGAAATAACCTAGCCTTAGAAAAGCTGTGGGGTTTGGCCTCAGACCATATCGATTATCTAGCTCAGAAATGGAGCCCAAACTTTTGGTTCTTGCCCAAGCAACAATCGTCTTGGAACTTCCTGCCTACAAATCAGACTGGCAGATACTGGGTGTGCTGAGTTTGTTCAGATTCACATCTTCCAGTTTTAGCTGAGCTCCCTTTTGTTTATAGATACTTTTCTTGAGCAAAGTCTTTTTTTAGTTGCATACTCTTCATGGAATCAAAATACTCAAAAACTTGTAGAGATTTTCTTTGGTCAAATCCTACAGCCATGAAATTAATGGCAAGATGCTGCTGATTTTATTGTAATCAACTTTTCCCCACTGGGAAACTCTCGTCTTTGCAGTAGCTGCTAGAAAGCAGTGCTGTATGACACCAGGACTAACTAAGCAATGTGATGAAGCAGAGGGTGTTCAGGCAAACCACCCCATAAATGGGAGCTTAGCAGAGACATCCGAGCTACTTCTATCAGCTCAGTGAGGAGAAATTGTAACTCTCTGGTCACCCCTGCGTGCCAGATTCTGTCATCAACCTGCAGCAACTATTGCTTCAGCCCATGACTGTTCCCATCGAAATCAGGATAGAAAAAGCTGGCAGAACACAGCCTGGAGTGCTGTCACCCTGAGCAGAAGGTTAGGACATCTTCCCCATGTTTGTATTGCTGAAAATTACCATCACCAGATTGCCATCACCAATTCTAATGGATTGGGGTGTTTGTCACACCTTTGGCACTCCATATTCTCCCACAAGACAAGTGATCATTGACAGAACACAGCACACTCTGAAATCCACCCAGCTGAGTTTCCCTCTCCTATTTGGCGACTGCTGTCATTTGCTGAATGTTGATGAGAGGATTTTAGCCACACGGGTGTGTGAAGTCAGCCAAGAGAAGCTGTGGCTGCCTCATCCTGTACATTGCCAAGGAGCTGGATGGAACTGTGAGCAATCTGGGATATGGAAGGTGTCCCTGCCCAGGGCAGGGGGTGGAACTTGATGATCTTTAAGGTCCCTTCCAACCAGACTACTCTATGGCACTATGATGCTGTGACAGCAGGGCCTCTCTCAGCACCCCTGTGCCAGCAGAGCAACCCTGTCTGGAGGGCTGCTTTACCTTCCCACCCCTATTTCCCTGCCACATAGAAATTGAGATGGGGGCTAGGGGGTGGAAACACCTTCATTTGACACGGTGGCATGGAATGGAAAGCTCCTGAACACAGCTGCTTTCCATGCAGATGGAAAGCCCTTGGATTTAGAGAGGGCTGCTGCCCACACTGGATTAGTTTTCTCAGGACTGAATGTCAGGGAAAGGACAAAGTGTTCACCCAGTGGGGAATAAGTCCATGGAGGGTACAGGTGCCTTTGGGAAAAAATGGGGTTTCTACTGCAGAGCAAGCATGGCCAGCTGGGAAGGGACTTGTCCCAGGGCACTGAGAAATTCTGCTCTATCTGGGCAACTGAGACCCCAAAATAACCCTTGTGAGTAATGGAGTACACTGAGTCTTTAGTGGACTTTGAGGGAAGCCCTCAAACAGGTGGGGACATGCCTGTGCTGTTCTGTATGCACAGTACTTACAGCTGTTTCCTTGGTGTGCTGGCTGAAGTGCTCTTTGCTGCCTTGGGAAAATGTGTGCATCTCTCCAGCTTCACAGGTCTCTGCAGATGTGGGTTGTATGCTGGGACACCAGAGATGATGTTCTGAAGGCATGTCACATGAGCAGGTGAGAGAAAAAATTCTCCTGGGTTTCGCAAAGATGATTTTGTTGGGAAACACCAGGTCCTGAGTATGGATGCTGTTTGTGCACAGCAAATGTGGCCAGGAAAAACAACCCTAGAGATCTTTTCAGATGAAGGGAAGCCTTGAAGAAAACCAGTCCAGCAAAATGAGTTTTATTAGGTCTCTGTGGCAGATGGATTGAATTATTCGAGCTTAAGCTAATACAAACTTTCCATGTCAGACACTCTGAGTTTCACTTCACAAGGACTGAAGAATTTTGGGCAGTGTCTCTTTAACGTGCTGCTGAAGTTTGCACATGCAGATACACGTATTTGGGGCTGCTAAAATAATCCTGTGTGTGAGGGAAACTGTGAGCAACTGAGGGAGAAAATGACACTTTTGAAAACTAAAATATGCTTCAGAATCTGATGCATGCTTTGAAAAACAAAAACGTTTTATCACTGAAGATTCCTGGCTTTTGACCAGGTGCCAATCCGAATTCAGTTTTGCAATTTCCACTCTGCCATCTTAACTCTTGCTCTCAGAGGGTTTTTTGCCTGAGTGGGAGCAGGAGAGTTGGGCCCTTGGACAGCAGAGCTGTTCCTCCTCCAGGGACAGCCTGAAGGGCAGGGTACAGCTGTGATTCTTCCTGCAAATGTAACAGTACAAGCATCCACATCCATTTAGGAAATCAGCTCATACTGGCAAAGCACCCCATGCATTTTTGGTCCTGCCTCTTCAAGAGTCCTGTTTAACTTTACTCTTACTCCTTGAAAGCTTTGCACATGCTTGTGTCATTTGCAGGACAAGGGGCATCACTTTTTATCACCCAGAACCCAAATGACAACGTTTTGCTCTATAAGTCTCTGTGCTCTTGAGCTAAATGCTATCAATTCAGCTGATGGAGTTAACAGCAAAAATGTAGAAGGAAACAGAGCTGGCGAAATAGCTTGTGATTATTATCTGAGGGCTGGGTGGAGTAGCTATTGGAGAGGCAGCAGCTGGGAGCTGGCTCTCCAGAATAGAGAAGCTGACATTACAGAACTTCTTTCCTCTTAAATGCTTTGGTTTTCTCTGAACTTTCCAACTTCCCAGGAGGGGTGGCAGCTATGTGACCTGCAAACCCCGGGGAGACTGATCCCAGCTTTTAGATCAAGGAACTCAAAGTGACAGTGGGAACAGAGAGGAAAAACAAATGCTTCTTTTAAGGAATGCTCTTTGAATTATTTATCTGCGTGTTACTGAAGTCTGTTTTGTTCCTCACTGTACTAGCTATGAGGCAGTCTAATTACAAGTACTTAAGACACAAATAAATTACCTTGCCAGCCATGATAAATGCTGCTTGTAAAGCCCAGAAGTACTGTTCCTGCAACTGCAGCCAAGAAACCTTAATAGACCACCTGTTAGGTGAGATGCAAAATTATCACTAGGATGTTATGAATAATCTGAATTCCAGGGATAATAGGTGGTACTTCTTTAGTGTCCTGGAAACTTGTAGCCATGCTTATCTGTTTGCTACATACCTAGTGCCAGTTCCTTAGGGATGCAGCAGGGCTCATCTTTAACTGGATGCTTTAAGAACCAGCAAGGTACCATGAGGACAACGACCTCACTTTGGGTGGGTGTCCAAAGCTTTCCTGCTCAAATGTCATGAGAGCTTTGTACCTGTTTTTTTCTGGCTCCCCAACCCTTCATTCTTTCTTTCCAGCCTTCAGAAGGCATTTTGTGACATCCCCACTGATACACAGTGGTTGTGCTGGGGAAAAATGGCAACGTAGAACATAAGCATCAACACAAAACAACTCCACAGGTAGAGGTGATGTTGATAGAGGCAGACTTCTGAAAATACGTGACAGACATCAAATGTCAGGTTGCTTTTTGAGCCCTAGGTAAGCCTGCTTAGACTGCTGCTTTTGTTTTTTCATAGCTGTAAATTTAACTTCTTGCAAAGGCATCCTATGATCTTTCAGCTCAAAGCTGTGTTTGTGTTTTACGCAGGCTGTCTTCCAAAAGCATCAAAATGGCCTGGAGCAAAGGTCTGTGGTGGCTGAGGAAAAAGCACAGTCACAATGGGATGCCAAAAAATACCTCCCTGAGGCTGCAATTGTATGCAGAGCCATCAGCCCAGGCTGCAGCCAGTTCTCTGGCCATGAGCAGCTGGGAGGAAACACCACTCAGATGCAGCCAGAGCCACAGGTCTTACATCTAAAAGTGCCTCTCTCTGGGAGGAGAAACATTTTCAGCCTACACAGACTCCTGCCTGGTCATACAAAGCAATGCTCTAGGCTCCAAACTAGGCTTACACAGGGCAAGAATGGAGCCTAGACTTGGTGTGAGATATAGGAAAGGACTGGACCTGCGTAGCCTGTGCAGGGTGCCAAGGGATGGCCACCTGCTCCCTAGAATGATACCTCAATCCCCTGAGACACAGCCTCGAACATGGGCTGAAGGAGGAGCCCAGGCCAGCACGGGGTGTGTTAATCATCTTCGGTTTGCACTGGGACCTCAGGGATGTGGGCAGGGCTGTCCCTCCATCATCCATGAGCAGGTATTTGCACTGTAAAGCGTTAAGCTGAGCTTTCACAGAAGTTTCTGTGGACTTTTTTCTGGGGCACACTGTGCTTCCTCAGCAGTTTTGGGAGAGTGCCGTCGGGATGCCGGCGAGCTGACAGTGCTGAGCAGCCGCAGGCACTGCTTGAAAGCTCTGCTCTGCATTAGCACTTCAGTGGGGAGAGGCTGCAGGAGAGGTTTACCTGCTGCAGCTCCCTGGGCCCAGCACGAGCTCCATCTCTCTCATCTGCCTGTCTGCCGCTCCGTACCTTGCCTTCAGAAGCCACTTCACACGCCAGCACAATGAGGGCTTTCTGAGGATGCAGTAATGTCCTGTGGAAGCATCTGCATCGAGCACTTGCCAAAGCAGAGGTCAGGGGTGTTCTGCTTCCTGCAGAAAACCTGCAAATTGAGTGGCAGCCCCTGAGATCACCTCAGCACTCGAAAGGATGGCATCAGACTGTTAACTCTTGTGGCATGTGGCACCACTGTTCTCATTTCCTGAGCAAATAGTCCATTCATGTTGGCAGTATCTGCAGCACTGAGCAATTGGCCAGGGCCTCTTCTCTGCCCTGAGGTCAGGCATGCGTGCCCAGAGCCCAGCTCACGTCCTCAGGGCTGACCTCATTTTCTCCCCAGCACAGGGTGAGTGAGCTCACCCATTCTGCGGTCAGGACCAGCCTCAGGGCTGCCAGCTGGGACATCCCCAGGGCACCATGGGCCAAAACGGTGGCAGGGAATGTGTAACACTTAAAAACCACATAGGGCTCTGTGTTGCTGCTGGAGGCCGTGCCTGGACTCTCTTTGGTTTACTGGTGCAGATATCATCATTGGAAATAAGAGGAGAGATTGAAGTGATGCTCTGCTCAGTTACAAACGAGGTAGAAGCTTAAATTATTGTCCCTTTCCCCAGGAAACTACACAGGCTGCCCAGGGAGAGCCTTCTGTGCTACAGGGATGCGTGGTCTCTCCTCCCTGCCTGATCACAAATTGATGGGAAATGTGGCAGTGGCATTGGGCACGGCAAGACTCGTCTCTCCAAGCCCAGAAAAGATGGCAAATTTACAGCTCTGCCCTGTTTCCAGAGGAGCTTGCAGTGGACTTGTGTGGTGTGGCTGAACCCAGCCCCTCCAGTGAGCTGCCTCTCCACGCAATCCTGCCGGGCAGCCAGAGTTCAGAGCCTGGCGGAGCTGCTTCCCTGGGATGACAGCAGCGTGAGTCAGTGAGAGCTCGGTGTAATCTACTTATTTATAAAGACTGTGTACAAAGACAATTTTTTTCCCTCCTTGGCTGCAGCAGATGCTTGCAGCAGGGAGAAGCCTCTTTGCTCTGAGCTCACGAGCTCCCCCAGCACTGATGAGGCCTCGCTTCTCTTTTCCTTTGCAGTATCCCCTCGGACATTTGCAGCCCTGGGAGCCAGCAGTGAGGCACACGGCCCCAGCTTGCAGGGAATGGCTGCAGGGTTGGCTGTGGGCAGGATCCTGTTGCAGGTGGGTGTCAGTACCTCAGGCACCACCCAGAGGGAACCAAAACCCTCTAGCCCCAAGTTGTGACCCCTCCAAAAGGCCACACCCTTTTAGTTTCCACCTATCTCATCATTCCTTCCCCACCCTGGTTTTTCTAAGCACTGCATCAGTGTGATCTGTGTAGCCCAGGAGGCCGAGTCTCCCCCCTGCCTTGCGTCAGGTACCGGAGTGACAGCACAGGGCAGGGTTTCAGGCGTGCCAAGGCAACGTTCATTTGCCTCAATGGAGTCATGCCGTGCTATTTTAAGCACATTTGTTTACCTGCCTAGCCCCTGACTGGCTGGTTTGTACATCCCACAGTACCCTTCGCACGCCTATGGGCCTGGCATGTCTGACACACAGCCCCTGAGAGTCCCGTGCCCTTCTGGACTGGCAGGGAAGGGCTGGGCATGACACGCACACATGACTAAAATAGCACAAGACACCTCTGCTTCGAGCAGCTAAATCCTTCCCACCACCAGCTTCAGTGTTTCCCTGACTGGCCTGCACAGTCCCACTGGTCCTGCTGCTAAAGTCTTGCTATCTGGGGCTAATTTTCCACGTCAGTGCAATTTTAATTTTCCAGAGTCGTGCCTAGTTAGGACTGCTTATTTATTGTTCCAGCAAGAGAAGGACTTGATGAAATGTTCAAATCCATATATAATAAAGTTCAGGATAACCTGGCACTCACAAGAGCATTGAACAGTGTAGAAGTGCCAAAAGCAATATTGGATTTGATAGGACTTGGCTGGCTGCATGGTGTGAATACTTATAGATCACAGATTTGAGTCTTTATGGCACTGCCTCTTGTGTGGTCATTTATTATGCCTTAAAACGGGTGAGCAGTCAGCCTTTGAAGTACTTCATAGCAACTTTGCAGTGGAATGGGTGACTGTAAAATGTGTTATAATTTTGTACTTTAAATCTATTAATGCAACAAGACCTTCCAACCCTAATGCTTGCATTTTCTCATGACCAGGTTCTGGTTTTATTTGCCTTTTGGAGGAAAACTGACATCTGTGGATGTGCATGTAGACGTGCCTTGCTGGTGGCACCACATAAATAGGTTTTGATTACAACAAAGAAGTGTTGCATTACACAAACCAACTGCTGTTGTGGTAGCAAGAGCAAACAGAGCTGTGGCCTGAGTAGGTTTCAGCTGGTGAGGCAGTGCATCTCCACAGGTTCCATGGTGGTGCTGCTCCAAAAGGTTTCTGGAGCTCTTTGAGATCCAGAAGCAAAGCAGGGAAAGGGCAGCTACACAAGAGTAGCTCTTCCTTCTTAGCCTGCCCTGCTCAGACAGATTGGCTTTTACTTCTGGGATGGAGGGTCAGTGCTCAAGATGCAAAAATGCACCTCCTTGTTACACACAGGGAGCACTGGGACACAGGATTCAAATCCAGCCACAGCATCACCACCCTTAGGCATGTGGGACATCTCTGAGGTCAAGGAGACTCGAGGGCCAGTGCAAGCAGCCAGCTGGTCCCTGGCAGTGGGACTTTGTGGGGCAGCAGGGTGGGAAGGTCCCTGTGTTGGAGCAGATTTTGCCATCCACCCCTCCCTCAGGTATGGTGCCTATTGGGAGCTACCCAATCTTCGGCTGCATAAGGAACTAATTTTGGTGGTTTGGAAGCAGAGATAGAGGGGTAGTGAGGGTGAGTCTGACAGAGGTTATGTCATATTACCACAGCAGGGGAAGGTCTGGCCTGTAGCCCTTTACCAAGTCCACTCTGCGGAGGTGTCTGTCTGAGTCCCTTATGAGTCCCAATGTCATTTCTTGGGGATGGAAATCAGAAATGGCTCATTCTTACAATGAAAAAAAAATTAAAAGCCTGGACTCTTTGCCAGCTGAAATGGGAAAATCAGGAGAGAAGGAGAGCCACAAACTGCCCATTTAACTGTTATTTTCACAAGAACCCAGCTGCATGTTGGGCTGTGAATGCATTCCCTGCTTTTCTCCAGCACACAAATGAAACAGAGCTGTGAAACATGAGTTAACATGATAAGTGAGACCTGCAGCCTATGGGTCTCTCATTTTCACTCTGTTTTCCTTTCCCTTGCCCTCAGTACACAAGCCCTGGGAGAGCCCATCAGGCTCAGACAAGTCCCTGGGGCTGCAGCAGAAGCAGAACCCTCAGGTTCCACCAGCAGCAAGCAGTGATGTAGGAGCAGCTGCCATTCACTCTCATTTATGGCCCAGCTCTTCTTGTGAATGGCAGAGTCTTCACACTGAAGGCCAAATACCAAGGGAGCTCTGGATGTGTTTAAACAAAGCTAAGCTTAATTAGAGCTGCTCAAAAATTAAATGCAGAAGCAGAGTGTATTTATGTTTGCACTCAGGAATATATAAGGCTCTCGGGCAGATCTAGGTCACCTCAGCTCAAGCAGAATTACTGAGGAGCTCAGCCTGTGGGGAAACATTGTTCTGCCTGTTCAGTGGGAATGGGGTAACTCCTACAGGAGCTGCAATTCCCCCACTCACAGCTCTGGCCTTCAGAGCTGGATGAGGCACAGCCAATGCCAAGAACTCAGAAACCTCGAGTTACTGTTCATATAACAGATTCTGGCTCATTTTGCCTTTTGGCTTGTCTTCTCTCTCTCTGTCTCCTTATGTGTATCTCCTTTACAGCTTTACAATGTGTCTTCCTGCACAGTCATGAGATGCAGAAACTCTTTCTTTTCTCTAATTAAAGCTGGGAGTCTGTTATAATCATATGACTCAGAGTGCCATAGGTCTAAGAAAAACACCCCACACAGGAGCCTTGAGATCAATCCCCATGTATTTCCACCTCCAAGTTGTGCTGCTGAGCTGTTACCAAACAAAAAGGGTATTTTATATCTGAAGGAATACTCAGGCTTTTGATTTTGTCTGCTGCCTTTCAAGCAGCAGTCTGCAGGTCTAGGCTCTGCCTAAGGAGGCTGCTTGCCCCTGAGTCACTGTGTGGATCCCCTTGTTTAGGTGAGGATGGGATGTGCTGTGGTGGGTGGAGCACAAGTCTGGAGGCACAGCAGCAATCTCGAGGCCCCTCAGATCAAAGGTTTGGGAAAGGTCAAGTATTTACTGTGGATGGGCTTTGGGGTCAGCTGGGCTTGAGGTAAGGCCCTGTGACTGCTGCAGGGCATGGGAAATCTCTCTGCTGTTTGCTCAAGAGATTCCTCCTCCTGCAGGCAAAGCAGAGAAGGTGTGTCTTGCTGAAGAATCAGGGCAACTCTGTAAATTCCAGGAGCTGTCA
The DNA here is from genome assembly GCF_015832195.1 of Motacilla alba alba. Lineage (NCBI taxonomy): Eukaryota > Metazoa > Chordata > Aves > Passeriformes > Motacillidae > Motacilla > Motacilla alba. Next base: position 57,576,831 of record NC_052031.1, read on the forward strand.
AAATTCTGGATCTTCATGCCAAGAAATATGAACATTTTCTAATATTATTTCAGAGTGAGTCAGCAAAAACTCAACAGCAGTCCTCATTCTTAATTTGGCCTCATTTGGAATAAGATATTCAGCTTGCAGCAATGATAACAGACCTAAAAGGGGTCTCTGAACAGCTCCTTGGGATACAAGAAAGCAAAATCTTGCTCCCATAAAGCATCTTACATTTTTTTTTTACCTGGCAGCTCTTTTTCAAAGGGGAGCTGTGTTCTCAGAAATTTTTGGGCAATTCCAGTGAATACACAACACTCTATTCTAGAAAGTGCACCTCTGCAAGAAGCAGGTGCTCAGGGCATCCTGCTTTCCTATTTTTTTTTAAATCATAGACTGGTTTGGGTTGGAAGGGACCTTAAAGACCATCTCGTTCCAACCCGCTGCTATGGGCAGGGACATCTTCCACTATCCCAGGTTGTTCAGAGCCCCATCCAGCCTGGCCTGGATCTGGGCTTCATTCTCCCACCCAGCTGGTCCAGCCCCAAGCTGGCTTGGCATGACCTCCCTGTCTCTGTGTGCTCCACTGCTTTGTGCCCAGCTGGGGTTTACACGGTCATCATTGACTGTGGTGTGACACACTCTTGGCACCCACAATTCCAAGGGTCGTATTTGTCCTTCCCACCCCTCCTAATTCCAGAAACACATCATCAGAATGTGCTGCTTGCAGGCCAGGTCTGAATCCTCTCCAAGGCAGGGGGACAGCACCATGCTGAGCATCAGCATCAGAGTAGGGAGGTAAGATCTTACAATTTATCCTCCCTTTTGGTCCAGACACCCACAGATTTAGTCTCCTTTCCCACACCTTTTTTTCAGCACGTAAAACCAGGGTTCATTTCTATGACAGTCTTTTATGACCTGCACCTGAAATGGAGAAGACATTTTCTAGCCAACAGGGTAGAGGCTTTGCTTGTCAAAAGTAGCAAGTCCAATTCCTGTGCTGAGGCTCACATTTTTACAGTAAACCATTCATACCCTTTATTATCTCCTTGCTAAATGGCTCGGTGCACTAATTATGGGTATCATCCAATATATGCAATGTATTTCAACAGCACTTTGGGGTGAAGAAGCAAAACACAATATACCAATTTACGAGTAATTTTCATGTAATTTGCGTGCACCTAGATCCCGTGATGTGGGGGGCACTACTTGAACTTTAGAGCCTTCTCATTCAGTTTTCACTAATAACTTTTCCGGGGCGCTGAGAGTGGCCTCGGAAACAAGGACACGGACCGAGGGGCGGAGAGTAGAGCAAGGCAGGGCAGGATAAGGCGCGGCCAGGCCAGGGCTGGTCCGGGATGGGGGGACCGGGGGATCACGGGATGGGGGGATAGGGGGATCAAAGGATGGGAGATCGGGGGATCAAGGAATTGGAGGATAAATGGATCAAGGGATGGGGGGACCGGGGGGTCTCGGGATGGGGGGATAGGGGGAGCAAAGGATGGGGGATCAGGGGGTTGCGTTGCGCTCCCCCCTCTGGCCGCTAGGGAGCGCTGCGGCCCCGCCGGGCATACCGCGCCGCTAGCCCCGCCCCGCGCTCTTCGGTCACGCCCTCTTATGCAAATCTAGAGAGCGGGTCAGCCAATGGGAGCGCGCCGCCGGCGTTGTATTTATAGCCGCTATTTAAGGAGCCGCGCGAGCCGCTCCCGGCGGGAGCTGTGCTCGGGACCCGATCCCGGCACCGGGGCCGCTCCGGCCTCCCGGCACCGGCCTCCAGTTCATACGGCGCTCGCGAAAGCTTCCCCAGCAGCTCTGCCGAGCGCCGCTGGTTTCGCTTTCACCCCGTTTCACTGCCAGCATCTCCGGACCACAGCTCAGCGCTGTGACAAAGCTTTTTGCCCACCCCCGCCTGATAAAGGTTCAGCGGTGAGGGTTGCAAGGGAGACTCGGTGATGCTCCAGGGCTGGCGGAGGTGTCCCGGCTTCTGTAGGTGTGTCAGATGGCACAATCCTCGGCGCTGCCAGGGCAGCAGGATTTTGTAGCTGTTCCGCCCCGAGAGCGGCTCTGGTGATCAGAGCCCGACTCGCCAGCTCACTCTCAGCCCTCTACAGAACAGGCACGCAGGGGTTTTCTGGCAAGAACAGCAGCTTTATGTCGCCATAAGCTACACTTGTCATTTGTCATACAGCTTGCTGTGCTACTGAAATCAGCAGCGTTCCTCTTCATTTGGAAACCCAGCCTGCTGTTTCTGGGTGTATTATGTGTTTTCATACACAGCCTTTCATCTGCTTGATACCTGTGCTTGTCTCTCCTTCCCACAGCACAGCTGAGTGCTGATTCTGTGAATAAGAGTTGCAAATGTCTTCACTTTTGTTTTAAAGAAAAACATCCCATCAAAGAATCACAGAATGTGCAGAGCTGTAAGGGACACGCAGGGATTATCCAGTCCGACCCCTGGCCCTGCACAGGACACCTCACAAATCCCTCCCTGTGCCTGAGAGCGTTGTCCAAAGGCTCCTGAAGCTCTGGCAGCCTTGGAGCCATGACCATTCCCTGGGGAGCCTGTTCAGTGCCCCAGCACCCTCTGGGGGAAGAACCTTTTCCTAATAATCCACCTAAACCTCCTTAAGCTGTTGGCAAGACAGTCTGAATACTTTGCTAAGGTATCACAGAGTAGCCTGGGTTGGAAGGGACTTTAAAGGCCATCTCTTTCCAATCCCACAGCCTGGATTGATCCCAGGAGTTGTCCTGACCCAGGTGCAGCACAAGTACTTGGTTTTGCTAAACCCTGTGAGATTCCCATGGCCCAGAGCTCAACCTTTCCCGGGTTCCTCTGGATGCCTTCCCATCCTTCAGTTGTGGCAGCCCACCACACTGCACATAATTAGGAGCAGGATGTGGATGTGGATGTAGACAGGAACTGCTCCAACTCTTACTGCTTGGTGCAGCAGAGGCAGACTGACAAGTTTTCTCCCACCTTTTATTAAGAGTTCCTTCAAACCAAGAAAAGAAGAAAACCCCACAGCAACCCCAAAGCCTACCCATGTGTTGAGAGCTGGTTGCCAGCAGGGCTTTGGGTAGCCTCATGTCTCTGCTGCCAGTTTCTTGCCAGCACTCTGCCTTGATGGTGCTGCAAGGGCACAGATTGACTTGACCCCTGTTCTGTTAGAGCAGGACAGTGGTTTCCCGGATGAAACCATAGTGGATCTGGGAAAAGGTGAGATCTTGGGAGTAAATCAGCAAAAAAGGCAAAAAAGGACTCATTCTTGTTGAGCATTTAAAATTACAACCAATGCCCATTCAATCAGTGCAGACTTATTAGAATAGTAATTTTAAGATCATGAAGGAACCGTGTGCTAAAGTATTGTGATGGGTAAGTGCATTTTACAAGGGCTTTCTGGAATTCTTAAGCTGCCACAGTGGGAGAGAGGGAGAAATGTATTTCATAGCTGGAATGTGCTTCAAGTGACCTGGTTTTGTTTAGTTGGAGTTTTTCTCTGTTTTTCTAACTGTGCTTTTGTAGACATCTGCTTGAGAATTGACTGCAATGTTCACGTGCAATTTTAAAGCTGTAGGTTTTACTACCTGTAACCTGGGGTTAAATCAACAGAGAATCCCTGAATATAGGCAAGTTTACATATCAATGTATGACCAGTGCATGAAATAGATGCCAGTAATTCTGTACTTTTTTCATGCTCTGGATTATATTCCATAATAAATGAGAGCACAAACCAACTAGATCCACAAAGAGCAGAGTTAGGCTGGGTGTGAAGCGTCACCAGCAAATACCATCTGCATGCTCACATTGGTCAGGAATATAAAGGATTCCCAAATCCCCACCCCTCTACTCAGTATGTACAAAGAAAGGGTCTGCTTTCAAATTGAAAACGACCAGATATCAGCAGGGAGCAAAGCAAGGAAGGAGGCTCATGCCCATCCCAGCCAAAATGGGATGGAACTGGGCAGCAAGGCATGCACAGCAGTTCCCCACAGCTGCTGAGCAGGAGGCTTTTGTTCTGCAGGGCAGGATCAGGTGGGGAGGCAGGGCCCATGCTGGCACAGAGAAATCGAGCTCCATCTGTGACAGAGCAGTCTGTGAGGGTGACTGGCTTTCTGAAAGGCTTGTGCTGAAATTTAGCAGCCCCTGGTGTGTCCTGGCAGGGACTCGTGCTTGTTGGTGAGCTGCCTGAATCCAACAGTGATGCTGAGGCCCCCCCCCCCCATCCCTCTCCCAGGCACTCACCTGAGTGTGTTTGCCTACCTGATGTCCTACTAAAGTGTCATTCTAATTATAACCTCTGATACACTTGTGGTTTTTTGTTTGTTTGTTTGTTGGTTTTTAAATCACTACCCCTGATGAAAATTGAATAGCTTAGTGAATGCCTCAGGCTGCTGATGGCTTTGGGAGCCACACAACCTTGCTTCCCATAATTGTGTCCACACTGGGACTTGTGCCAATAAAGATCCTTTATTAAAGATATTGAATAGTAATCAATGTAGTTATACCAGTATAGAGCTGTATATACAGAGAGGTATGTGTGTATATAAGCACATACAAAGGGAATTATCCTTTGGGTTTTGCTTCTTTAAACCCGTTCCATGAAGGTTGAAATTTGGGTCTGTCCAAAGGCAGCAGAAGTTGTCTGGTTTGAGCAGTGTTGGTAGGATTAAGCGCTCTGGGGCTGTGGCAGGGATACTGTTACATTGATGTTTCCAATTAATGTCAATTCTCGTGGATCACAACAAAGTAAATGCAGTTCTCTGGAATGTGTAGCTATCTGGTGGGGACTGTGCAGATGTAAAGGCTTGCTGGCCGGAGAAGGGAGGTGGTCTGCTCCCAGTCATCCATCCCGGTGAGGGCTCCAGGCTACCAGTCTGTCCCACACAGTCACTGTCTCTGTTGGTTGTCAATCCACAGGTAGAGCTGGTTGAAGTCATTCACACAGCACAAGACTGCAAATGTTGAGGCAAATCACTGAAAAAAGTCGCTCACGCTATGGTTGGTTAATGATCTGAATTAATTCCCACGTGGTTTTGGTGAGCAACAGAGGCAGTGCAAGACCATACAGGGCACCCTGGGGAGGGAAAAGGGGACACACTGCCTGGTTTGGGGGTTGCAAGCATCTGGCTAAGGTGCAGGATCACAGAATCACAGAATGGCCTGCATGGGAAGGGACCTTAAAGACCATCTAATTCCACCCCCCTGCCATTGGCACAGACACCTTCCACTATCCCAGATTGTTCAAAGCCCCATCCAACCCGGCCTTGAACATTTCCAGGAATGGGTATGAGGCTGGACAGCACAAGTAAGATATTGCCAGAATTTGGCCCAGAATTGCCACATTTGCTTTCCCAGACTGGTTATTTCAACAAGGCTGTAGGAAGATGCCACTTTTCACATGCAGCTTTCTGGCTGTCTGTAATTGTCTCCTGGCTGAAAACTGCCACTCCCAGCAAGCTGCCGGTCTGCGGGAGCACATCCTAATTCTTTTCAGGCAAAAATCAGGCAGGCTGGTTTGAATAGTTGCAATAGTCTGTCTGAGCTCATCTGAAGGGAAAGGAGGAGTGCTCACTGGAACTGCTCCACAGGCAGTTGGAAGAGGCCAACATCCAGCAGAGGGGCTTGGGGTGGTAACAGATTTTACCAGCAGAGCCAGATTCAGAAGATGACATAAGTTCACAGCCAAAAGAAAAAATATCACCTCTAGATCCAAAATGCCTCATACTCTTACAAAAAAGCAGCATTCAAGCCTTTTCTGGTTTTTTGGGTTTGTTTTTTTGGGTTTTTTTTTGTTTTGGGTTTGTTTGTTTTTTTTTTTTTTTTTGGAGTAGCACTCAGGCTACTTTATGTACATTTTGCTGAATGTTTTCCTCCTGTAAATTGCACTAATCTTTGGATCCTTCCAGCATCTCGAGTTCCTGCATATTCCAGTACAAGAATATTAAAGCCTGCGAGCTGGAGTCAGAGTACAAAACCTGGACTTTGTGTGGTGGAGTTTGACTTGCCATCTGCCTGACAGTGCCAAGGAAGCACAGCAGTGAGGCCATGGTGAGTAGGATCCCACAGGAAACACAAACCGTGGGGAGTTGCTGAGGAAGGTGGTTGCCTTTTTCACGTAGGCTGGGAACCCAAACAGGGAGGGTGTCACATTCAGTGGACAGTTCTCCACAGCAACATTGCAAGAGTGGCTTTGGGCCTCATCTGGAGATGTGGCTCTCAATGAGTTCATTCTTCTCTCTTCTTTTTTTTTTTTCATGTCTTTCTGTCTGTCTTGTTAATTATTAATTCAGTGTGTTGAGAGCCACATTCTTCTGAGTGGCTCCTCCCATGTTTCCAACCTGGGCAACTTGTCTTGCCTTATTAGTCTGTGGACTAAAATTGTTCCTTCATAAAGGTCTGTACTCTGGAAAGGAACCCAGGTGTCAGAGTGTACAGAAGGTGTGTCATCCCAGCCTTGTGGTGTGTTATGAGAGCTGCCTGCCTTGGCCATTATGCAGCTTTTTTACATGACCTCAGCAGCATTCGGTAATGTGGCCTCAGGTTGTCGGGGGCTCTGCAGTCTTTTCAGCACATGCAATTAATCAGGAGGGAAAAATAAATCTAGCATCAGAATGAGCATTTTACTGGAACAGAGTCGCAATTTCTGTGCATAATTTAACACTTTGGGGAGGGAGCGTTCTCTGCTTGCCTGAAATAATTGAGAGGCAGTTTTGAAATAGAACACGTTTGTGTAAATATGTTTTGGAATTAAAGAGCTCACATTTAGTTCCTGCAGCATTACATCTCTGTCTATAGAATATGCCATACAGTAATCTCTAAACTCTGTTCTGCAAACTGTTTCTTGTATGAAAAAACTCAAAATAGTTCTTCTGGCATAGCTTCATTTTTTCCCTCCTAAATATGGGTCTGTAGCATAAAACCCAGTGCAAGGTAACTCTATGCCTGTTTTATACATGGGGAAACTGAGGGGTAGGTTGGCTGAAAGTGGCCTCAAGCTAGTGGTTCACATTTTTCAGCACTTACCAAGGAAAGGAGCTGTTTTGACTTGTGGGTTTCCCCAAATTGCAGCTCTCAGAGTTACAGCTTGCTTTTTAAAGCTGTCCCAAAGTTACCTGATTAATCTGCTTTAGACCCCAGTGTATAGTTCAGAGGCCACAACTGTAGTTCATCCTGTGCCCTGTATTAATAACACAGACCAATTTATGGACCCTCAGCAAGAAATCCCACAGTGAAAGTGGATAATACTTTTTTGTATGGAATTTGGAAATATGTTGGGGCCCACTGACATGTCCGATTTACAAACACCTTTGCACCGCTCTTCTTTCTCATTGTCCTCTGAGACTGGGGAGCTTGTTTGGGGTCAGATGGCGTTGGCCTTACTCTTTGAAAAGCTCACCAGTTGTGTATTCAAGGCCTAAAGGATCTCTGGGCATGTGCCAGCACAGCAGGATCAGAGTCTCAGGCAGCAGGCCTTAGTGGTGGCATTTAGAGATCCCTTTTTGCTGTGACAATGCTGTGACGTTTGCTCAGCTAAGAATAGGCACTTGTAATAAGTTTCCCATATGGTGCTTTCAATACCAGTAAACAAAAACTCTCTCAAGTAAGTGAGGAGTAGTGTTTTGGGTTAATGCGTTTTTAAAGCAAGGGCTCATTTATTTTACAATTAACCAAAACCTGTTGGGTAGGTTGGGGTGTAGGTTGCCACACTTCAGACTCCAGTAATTTGCACTCCTTAGCCAGTGGCCTCAGCCTTTTACCTTCATGCATGTTATCTGTAGGAGAGCAGAAGATTTGAGTTTCTCCAGGATGAGGAACCTCCCTGCTTAGTATAAAAATGCATTTTCAGATATCTAGGTCAGGCTTATTTTGTGCAGTGTCAGGTCCTCCTGCAGGGGCTTGTGTTGGGAACTTGGAGTGATGCAAAGGGCAGAAAGGAAGAGCCAGAGAGCTCATTCTCCTGGTGAGACTGAGGGTTCCAGATAGTTTAAGGGCCACAACAGCATTTAGGTGGAACTGAGGGTCACCTAAAAGTCCCTTGCTCAGCTGTCACTGAACTCCAGAGTTGTCCATGCTCATGTCACACTGCCCCATTCTGCTGTGCCTCTTACGGAGTTTCATTTTCTATGAGTTCCATTTTTTTCACTCCAAGTTTCCTAGTGTTCCTCTTGCAGACAGGTAATTAGCCAGCTGTTGGGCTTGGCATTCCTTATCCCATTCCAGGGGCAAGCCCCTGGAGATGAGGCATGTGAGGCTTCCACTGTTCAGGGCTCGGTGCATTTTCATTTGATGCATTGAAGCTGAATCCCTGCTGCTCCAGGAAAAGCTGCAGCTCTGAACCTGACCCCGACAGCTTCTTTGGGGGTTGTGCAGTCAAGTCCCTGCTGCATCAGATAAGGCTCACCTCATTTTCCTATCCATCAGCTAAGCAAGAACTTTCAGTCTGCTCAGTTCAAGGTATGGGATATTCGGGATTGCAGCAAGGCATGTTCCTGTCTGGGGCAGGACAAGGAATTCAGTTTTCCCCTGCTTGTCTCCCAGTGATGTCCAAATGCACGAGGAGCTGCCTTGTTTTGTTCTTTTCCCCATTTCGTGCCTCTGTTGGAGGAACATCCAGACCTGGCTTGATTTCTGCCCCACCCTTGGTACAGCCCCGAATACATTAGTGGTTCCTGCAGACCCCCAGAAGAGAACCACAGGATTGATTTTGGCTGCAAGTGATCAAAACAGGGATTTTTAAGCAGGTGTCAGAACTGCTACCAGTAACAGGATTTGGAAGGGGGTGATTGCATCATTGTAGAACAAGTCAAAATTTTGCCAGGAATGAATTTGGCCAAGCATTCTTACTAAAACTCACAGCCAACAGCAAAACCCCACCAGTGCAAACCCCAGTTTAGCCTGGTGAGCTGCTGTCAGTAGTCAAGGGAAAGGCAGATCTTCAGAGCAGACAAAAGCTGCATTTAACCACCTGCATGCCCTGGCATACCAAGGATGGGGAGCAGGTTTTACACGGTCGGGAAGTGTTTTGTCCAAAACACTGCCTGATTTTTGTGATTGATTGAACCCCTTGAGTGCTCTTCCCTTGGCAGGCTGGGCTGTGCATGCATTTGATGCATGCATTCTTGCACAAGCTAATCTGAAATTAATTTTCAGCAAAGGCTTATGTGTATGATGGAGGAAGTGCACTGGCTGAATGTTTTTTGCCCAGGCACCTCCAATGCGTGCAGAAACCTACCACAAAAAAGGCTGTGAAGAGTGACAAAAAGATTACCTGAACAAGCTGAGTGTGTTATAGTATATGTATTTTGCCCTCAGCTCTTACTATGACAACACCTTGTAGCTGGCATTTGCATGAAGAATACACAAGCATGGGACACAGAAACAAAACTCAGCACTTCCCAACTGCTTCAATAAAGTGTTCACACATCCAAAAAGTGAAAGCTAACAATATGACAGGGACAACTGCTGTTCTGTAATGTGTTCTCCCTCATCAAACTGTGAAATAATGAGAAAATGACAGTTCCTATCATTATCTCATAACCCATGGGCTTTATTGCTGGGCTGGTGCAGCTTTACTGTGTTGTTTTGGGCAAGTGATTTGAGCCTGTAGTGCCTTGGTTTCCCCTGCTGCACAACGTGGGAAACACCCACTGCACAGGACAAGGGGAATGGCTTCACACTGACAGAGAGGAGGTAAGAAATTCTTTATTGTGAGGATGGTGAGGCCCTTGCACAGGTTGCCCAGAGAAGCTGTGGTGGCCCCATCCCTGGCAGTGTTCCAGGCCAGGCTGGACAGGGCTTGGAGCCCCCTGGGGTAGTGGAAAGTGAACTGCTCACAGCAATTGGAATGAGGATCTTTAAGGTCCTTTCCAACCCAGGCTATTCCATGATCTGCCCCTTGGAAGCAGCTTGCAACAGCACCTCACCAGTCTTTAGAAGGACCCACCTGTGAGTATGCAAAATGTTATTCCACGGGTGTTTTCTCAAGAGATTGCAACAAAAATCAGCCTCATTGAGTCTGGACACCATCCCAAGGCGCTGGGCCGTCCATTCTCCCTGTGAAGGGTGCAGTGAGAGAAGGAGGTGCTGCTGGAAACAGGTCTGATGTCCCACTTTCTGTCCATTAACAGCTCGTTCATCAGCACAGAGGCTCTCACAGCTGCAGGATCAGACCCAGGGTTCTTCTTCTTGCGTAGCTTTGTGTCGCAGGAAAAGCCCAGCTGGCTTTTCCTTCCTTCCTCTCTTCCTTCCTTCCTCCCTTCCTTCCATCCTTCCAACGAATTGGTTGGGGCAGGACCCTGTTTCTGAGATCACCAGAAAAAATTTCAACACGTGTAAAAATTTAAGTGTTTCAGGTCATTTAGAAATGCTGCTTTTTGTTTCATGATGTACCAAAATAAAATAATTGCTAGACTTAGATAGACTCTGGAAGCAAAACCCTGCTCTCTCTCTTTTATTTTTTCCTTTTTTTTTTTTTTTATTTAATCAGACAGTTCCTTGATCTCAAATGAAAGTTTAGGGTTTGAGAGTTTTTTTTCGAATCCATACAGAAGACAAATGGAAAAATCAAAAAGGTGTGCTAATCATTATGCAGCCTTACAAAAAATGTACTTACACCAATGGTAAGGGAAAACAGAGCCTGAAAATAAGAGTTAATTCAAACCAGAACCTGAGATCCAAACACTGAATGGTTTTGGGGACTTCTGAAATCCAAACATTGGTACTGCAGACTTTTAAAAAATAAGGCAGAATTATGTGAAATGTCAGAAGTTGAGATTGTTTTTTCACATTTGGCTCTCTGTTCTTCAACCTTTTGTCCTTTTAAGTCTAACTCTTTTTCAGTAGCTACAGTAGCCACTTGGGCAGTCTTTTCTTTCCAAAGAGATGCTGCAGAAGAAAAAAAAAATTAGAGGGGGGGGACTGTTCTGTCAGTGGGAAATTTCTCCAGGATATCTATCACATGGTGACAGTGCTACTCCAGTCAGCAGTCTTCATCATCTACTGCATCACAGGGGGTTTGCGTAGTTATTATTTCTGAGTATTCCATATAAGACCAAAAACACCCCACTATTTTAAATTATGGAAAACCTGCTGTATTTCTGAGGGTTTGGAGCATTGCAGGAATGATTTCTCATTTATTAATTGCTCTTTTGCTTATGATATTATCCTGTGATTTTAAAGATAGCCCAATGTTGTGGTTCAACCCCAACTGGCAACTCCTTTTATTTATATCAGACCTTATCTAGAGCTTTTCACATGCTTCAGTTTTAAATGGAGATGAAGAAAAAGGAGGTTATGGCTTATCTTTCTTATGCTGCTGTTTTTTTAAAAGCATAATTTAGGCATGATAAGGGAGGGAACTTCACAGAAAAGTTCTCTCATGGGGACTTCAAAGCTTTTCTAGCACCCTGTGGCATCCTCTTGTGTGGCTTATTTGGGGGTGAAGGTTGGGAAAAATGCCTTTGGAGATTTTGTTATAGTTTGGATGGCTAACAAGAGAATGGATGTTTGACTGCAGAGTGGAAATGAGAAACAAAGAGAGCAGTTCACCCCCCTCCAGCCCTGTGACCCCTTGGAGGCTGTGCAGCTGTTCAAAGAGGACATCACACAAAGCACAAAACTGGCCTTCCTCGGGGTTTGTGCTGGAAGGGAAGGTAAAGTAGCCTGTGGAACTTCTGTCTTGCTCCCAACAGGGGCACATGCCAAGCCTGGGGAGGGCAGAGATTACCCTGAAAGGGTTTCCCCGTTCCTTTGGACACAATCCTCCAGCTGCTTTAATTTAGGCTGAACACAGGGCTGGTCCTGCAGACAGCCAAACATGAGAGGCCACCGTGGTGGTCTAGAACAAGGGAGGTGCCTCAATGTAGGGTCTGATACAAGCCTGGAACAAATCATATGAAATCCTTTCAGCTCCTTGAGCTTAATATGAGGGTATTGAGGGTGAAACTGATGGCATTAGAACCCTTTCTGCTTCTTTATTTGCAGAGCAGGCTGTTTACAGCAAAGATTATAGACCATGGAAAATCGATTCAGGGGGTGCTGAGCTCAAATCACACTGCAGTGCTCTGCTGAAATCATCCCAGGGCCATTAGAATGAGTGCTAAGTGCTTGTGTTGCCAGTGCTGCACAGGACCTAGGGTGACTTTGCCTGTCCAGAGGGAATTGCCCAGACAGAGGCATTACAGAGCTGAATTTCCCTGAATTTGCAGAGCTGGTTTGTAGTCACACCCATATTTCTGACAGATAGCTTAGCGCTTCCAAGTTACATAATAAACACCAGCGATGGGTTCTCCTTTGGTGATGTAGCAGAAAGTGGTTTTCTCCCAGGGACAGCTGTGCTGGAAATAAGTGGTTTGTTCCCACATACCCATACAGAAACTCCTGCTCTCATCTAACTATACTGGCTTCATTTTTAATTGCAATCCAGGACAAACACTTGGCACTTTCACAACTGGCAGCTGTGAACAGACATGATGCAAGGACTTCTACTCATTTAAAGTTCTGTTTTATGCCTAATTTACATATATTGGCTGAGAAATTAAAAGAACACATCCTTCCTAAAACCCATAAGGTAAATTTTCTTTGGAATGAGAGTCTGAACCTCCTCAGTGAGACTTCAGCAGGACATACCTGAGCCCTCAGAGTTTAGCACCGAAGCTCCTAATGTTTCCCAGAGAGCTTGATGCAGTCGGAGGGGAAGGTTTTAGAGCTCAGGGATGCACTGTGGTGACTCTCCTGTTCCATAGAGGAGTTCCCAAAACTGTGGAGGTTCTGGTGTCACACTAAGGGTGAACTAGGCAAGCTCTGTGACCTTGACTTTGAGGCAGATTCATGTCAGTTCTTTGGACATCCACAAGGCTGGATAAGTCTAATTGTTTTTTAGTTCTTGCTGTTGTTGTTACTGTTGCTTTGCAGAGGTGATCTCAGCTGCTGGTCTAGATTTCAACTTCCCCAGTGTGTTTTTCTTTTTTAGTTGGGAGCCGAGTGCATTGTTCAGCCCATCACCACAATGCTGGAAGAGTAGAGAACAAAATGGGACAGTGTTTGAGTACGGGAAATTAAATACTTGATTCCTTGCCTGTGGGGTGTTCCAAGATAGGAGAAATCCTGCTGTTTGGCATGAAAGATGGTAGTAATGAAGGTGAGGGTGATAATCCAGATGATCTCCAAGTATTTAGCAGGACTGTGGAATTAGCAGTAGATGCAGGAGAGGACTGGATGAAAACAAGCAAGGAGGGGGTTCTGTGAGACAATTGGATGAATGCACAAAGCTTTGGAAAGCAAGGCAAAGGAAAGGAGGGAGCAGTCATTCTTGAGGAAGACCTCATTAGGAGATAGTAGGAAGGTGCCTCCTGTTCTGCCAAGAGCACACACAATTCAGGTGGGGCTGGAATACAGGTGCTGGTGTGAATCCTGCCCCTGGAGCCTTACCATTTCCTTGGGAATCTGTCCCTGGCTGGGAGGTGCAGCCTTTGGCTCAGCTTAATAACAAGGAGTACATGGGCATGAACTGTCCTGAGTGCAAAGTTTCACTTCAATCACCAGTGGCTTGTAGGTGTAGGAGGTTGCTAGCCTGCTTCTGATTGCAGGATCTGGGCCTTTACTGGCAGAAGTTTTTCTGAATTGTTGCTCCTGGAATCTGTTATTTCTCAATCTTTCAAACATGCCAGAACTTGGCTGGCAATAAACTGTTCTCACCAGACAGGAGCACATAAAACCTTGATAGAAACCTCTGATCAAACTGATCGCTTGATTAGATGGTCTCCCAGGGAACTAATAATCATCGCAGTGAGAGGAAGTGGAACTCCGTTGTTCTGCTGCAGATCTGCTCCCCGGCAGGACTCTTGGATCCCTTTTGAGAAGTTACCTGGTGTGTAACCACGTGGGAGTAGATATTGCCCTCTCAAGTGCATTTCTCATGGGGTAATGAAGAGGGACTGGGAGGCTGTGTTTTTGCTCTTGTCTTCCGAGTAATCATGGTGCTCTTCTACAACATTTAGAAAATCTAACCTCTGAAATTATTTGTCTGTGAAATACCTGAAGTAACAAACCCAGCAGAGAGAAACAAGAGGTTAGAGCAGTGACCTGGGTTCTGACTGCAGCTCTAACAGAGATGTTTATGTCCATTTAAGAAGTTTACATACAACTTCCTGTGTCTGATATTTCTATACAATGGGGATAGCTGTATTTCCTTTATTTTAAAATAGTGATTGATAATCTTTGGACAATGTGCTATGTAAGAGTACTGTGAATGCACATCAGGCTATAAAGCTCCCTTGGGATTGGACATAAACTCTTCCCTGCATTTTGGATGGGCCAAAAGCATAAAATCATATAAAGGCTGTTGAAATAATACAAAAATCTGTTGAAAGGGACCTTAAAGCCCATCCAGTTCCAACCCCTCTTACCATGGGCAGGGACAACTTCCACTATCCCAGCTTGCTCAGGGCCCCATCCAGCCTGGCCTTAGACACTTCGAGGGATGGGGCAGCCACAGCTTCTCTGGGCAACTTCTGCCAGGGCCTCACCACCCTCACAGGGAACAATTTCTTCCTCATATCCAATCTAAACCCACTCTCTGTTAGTTTATATCCATTCCCCCTTGTTCTGTCACTCCAGGCCCCTGTCAAGAGTCTCTCTCCCTCTTTCCTATGGGCTCCCTTCAGGCACTGGATGGCCACAATGAGGTCACCCCAAAGCCTGCTCTTCTCCAGGCTGAACAATCCCAATTCCCTCAGCCTTTCCTCGCAGCAGAGCTGCTCCATCTCTCTGATTCCCTTTGTGTCCCTGCTCTGGCCTGGCTCCAGCAGCTCCCTGTCCTTCTTGTGCTGGGCCCAGGGCTGGATGCAGCCCTCATTTAGTACTCCTCCACCAAATTAGAGTCAGAAATTCCCAGTCCTTCACCCAAGTACAATCAGATACTCCCAGTCCAGGATCCCCTTGGTGTGAAGGGCAGGAAATCAGCCCAGCAGGGGTTAATGCAGCCATGACCTTTTTCCAGCTGGACTCCAGCTGCTGGTCCCAGCTGCCAGCTGCAGAGAAGGGAAAGGGGTAGAGAGAAGTGCTGCTAGTCCAAAGGTAGGAAAGGCCTCCTGTTGCAGAAATTAAAGGTCTCTCATTTTGCCATGTTCATTTGCCTCCTGAGAAGTCCATTCTACTTCATTTCCCTCCTTGCTCATTCATGAAGGAAGAATCCTAAATTTGGGAGACCATCCTGAGTAATGAAAGCAAACAGAGCACACACTGTGCACAAGTGCCTGAACGTGAACTAACTTTCACATACTGAAGACTCACTTGTGCCTGACATAGCTTGGGACCAGCTCTGATTTCAATCTAAGCTAAAATGAGTGGTCTTTGTGCCTGTTCTCTTCCATTCACTTAAATGCAAATTTTTTTTTCCCTGAGGACAACTGAGAGACTTCCTCCATAAATGTGTATTTTTTTAGATGCATTTCTGTAGCGGCTGCATAGAGAAGCTTAATTGATTTGTGTAAAGTCTAGGAGTCATAAATTCTAAAAAATATTTCAGAAATGATATCATTATCCATTTTCACTGTCAAACCCTGTTTCCTTAGAGACCAAGAGGGCTGACAGCCTCTCTTTAATGTGACAGTCAGTTTTCACATCTCTCCCCAAAGCTCTGAAAGCAGACTCTACCTTCACTGCAATTATGAGTCAGCTTTTAGACCGAGGGTGACTCAAACACACACCCCTGGCACCTGTTCCCTGCCTGCCTGGGTCTGGGGAGCGCTGATGGTGGCACACAGAGCAAAGGTAAACAGGAGCTTCCCAGAAGCTGTTTGCCTTGGGTGATAAAGAACAAAAGCTGCTACTTAAAGGTGCTCAGGACACTGAGCTGGAGGAGTGGGGCATTGTAGGGAGGTCTTGTGTCACTTGCCTGGCAGAGGGAGCGGCCTCAGGGATGGATGCCAGGGCCTCTCACACTTCCTTTGGCACCTCATTTTGCCTGCCCTGAGCATTTTCAGGGGGAAGGAGGAGGGCAAATTAAGTTAGCTAATTGTATTAACACTATTGAGGCACCTCATGGATGAAAAGCACAATTCAAGTGTTGTTTTTTATTATTATTATTATTATTATTATTATTATTATTATTATTATTATTATTATTATTATTATTATGGGGGGGAAAATCCTCAAGAGAGGAAGCTGCTCTGCATCTTGCCCAGTCATGCCACTACAGATGTGTGAAGGGGGGGGAAACAGGGCTCCACTTTAACAAGGAGGTACCAGTGTTAAATTTAGGTGTGTGATGCTGGTTTTGATTTGTCCTTGCAAGTTTACGACATGCAGCTGCAAACAACATCCCCAAACCAAGAACTGGTTGCTCAGCTTTCCCATGTATGTCATTGTCTGAAGTAATTAATGACTGTCACGTGAAATCTCAGCCAGGATGCCTTTCAGACAGGTATCTGCCTTCAGTGTGGTTGCCATGTGCATATTCCTGTGGAAAATAAGTTCAAGTGTAGGGAAATGCTGCTCATTGAGTATTTGCACTTGGTCCTGTCAGGTAGAAAAGTTGTTTTACACCTCCTCAGAGACAGCTCTGACACATCAGGCCCGGCACAGGGATTGGTATTTCCAAAAAAAAAGGTACAGTTTCGGGAGGTGAGGTTTGAAACCAGGAAGGAGGGCCAAGTTGGGAGAAGTGTGAGATGTGAATGTGAGCAATTCCCACACAAATTCCACACAAAGGTGAAACTACAGAGCTAGTGTGGTTCTACCAGCTGGAAACCAGGAAGGAGGGCCAAGTTGGGAGAAGTGTGAGATGTGAATGTGAGCAATTCCCACACAAATTCCACACAAAGGTGAAACTACAGAGCTAGTGTGGTTCTACCAGCTGGAAATGTTGCCTGAAGGCAAGAGTGTGCACAGGGATCCAGTCTGACCATATGGGTTAAGAGTGGATCTACATCTTATCAGCTTAAGGGGGAAGAAGGAGAGGAGGAGGATTTAAGGATTTCATCACATGACAAATGTTTTTTTTTCTGTCCTCTTTGTCACCTCTGCCTTCATGAATCTTTACAAGATGTTATGGATTTTGGATTGCTTATATTTGAGCTTAATTTGCTCTTATTTGCTTTTACCTCACCCTGGCTTATGCTAAAGGCAATTGCAAAGTAAGGGTCTCCCATCGAGATACACACTGCCTGCAGGAGTGGAAGTGTTAAAATGAGAGTACTGAAATGCTTTCACTGTGCCCAGCAGCTCAAAATCTTTCTGCAGGATAGCAGGAAGCTATGCAGTATAACTCCAGTGATCCACACACGGCTGTTTACATCTCATAATTCAGGAGCCCTGGTACAAGTGTTTTCTGGTGGCTGGTGTTAATCATGACAGTCAGAACAGTGCCAGCAGCCCAGAGCCATGGAAGGGATTTTCTGATTGCGGCAGAATTGCGTAGGATCCGTGCGTGTTTGCCAGCGAGCATGAATCACAGTCTATTCCTGATAAGTCCAGTGACAACCATAGTGCTTCAGTGACAGGAAGGGAAAATTATAGTAGTTTCATTTTTCCTGTGTATTTTGGGTGTACACCTTTGCTAGCAGAAAGCAGTCTCAGAAAGAAGCATTCTGCCAGGGCAAGGAAGGCAAGAGCCTCCCCACATGCATTAGGAGAGCTTTACCAGCAGGTTCAAAGGGGTGATCTTTCCTCTCTGTTCAGCACTGCTGAGACACATCTGCAGTGCTGCATCCAGTCCTGAGGTCCCCCAGCAGTAGGGAGCCATGGAAATACAGAGTGAATCCAGCAAAGGGCCAGTAAGGTGATTAAGGGATTGGTGTATCTGTCCCACAAGGAGAGGCTGAGAGGCTGGTGGATTTTATCCATGTGTATAGAGAACCGGCAAGAGGATATAAAGAAGATGGATCCAGGCTTTTCCCAGGGACGTGACAAGGGTAAATATGGGAGAATCTACCATTTACTGTAAAGGTGATCAAACACTGGAACAGGTTGCCCAAAGACCTTAGGGATATTCAAAATCTAGCTGGGCATGGTCCTGAGCAGCCTGATCCTGCCTTGAGCAGAGGGTAGGATTAGTTGATCTCTGGAGGTGCCTGGAGAAATGATTACCTGTAAGACCAGGTAGCCAAACCATGGTGTACCATGCTGGAATATGTGTGGGGTCAATAAACCATACTCTGAAAACTGTAGAAAGCTCTTCAGAGAGCCACTGATGGTATGAGGAAAAGCTCTCATGAGCTCAGAGTGCTGCTGGCTGCATGTGACTATACAGAGGCTGCTGGGTCAGGTTCAATCCTGGTCGGTCAGCCACAATCTGGGACAGACAAAAGCACCCTCAGCTCACCCATCCGGTTGTATGGCAAAAAGGGACTAGTAGCAAAGCAGGCAACATGGGAGGCTTAAGCTGTTTCAGATCAGGTGTGGGAAAAGCAGACATCCACCAGGAAGCCTCAGGTTAAGGTTTTGGGGAGGTGAGTGGAGCTGCAGCAACAGGGACAAGGAGCCAGACAGGCCGAGTGGGACAGGTTGCAACAGAGGCAAATTAACATCCAACATCCCAGGAGCAGCTCAGCTGTTGCATCACCTGTCTGTAGGGCACTGTGTTCCAAGGAACACTCCTGTGGGGTAATACGTCCCACTTTTCCAAAGGCTGGGAGATGGCTCCACACCATCCAAGTTAACTCACAGTGAGAAGGAGCAGGTTTGACTTTTTCAAGCCTCTAAGATCAGAATGGGCATTACTTATCGACCTCCTTTTGCCAAAGTTTTGCATTATTCCAGAGTCAGTTCACCGGAAAATCTGAAGCTTCAAGAAGTAAAACGATGTCAGTATCATAGGAGTATATGTTAAATTTCATATCTTTGTTGAGAAATTACTTAATAACAAGAGAACAATAAGAAACAATGCCTTTCATTTTTGCCTAAACAAGGGACAGAAAGGAAAGAAATCTAAGGTTATCTACTCTCTTCAAGGACACATCCAGACAGAAAAAGCCCCTTGCTCTTTATCCTTTTCCAGCTGAGAAAATTCCTGATAAATACATCCAGACATTCAGTGCTAGAGTAGATCCTACATCTTCAGATTGTGTTCAGAGAGTAAAAAAATCTCAGTCTGGGAAGATATTCCAGCTTTCCTATTTCTCCTCACATTTATTTATGCCCACCATATTTATTTATGCCCCCCATATTATATTTATGCCCTCCAGTTTATATTTAAGGCAGGCAACGAGATTGAATTCTTCCATTCCCACCCTTTCCCTCCCCTCCCAACATTGATCTGTGAGCAATTTCATCGTTTCCCATCGGCTCTCCAGGCTCAGTCACCTTCTGGGCTTGATCCCTGCTATGTTGGTAACCCATGAAGGTTTAGGCAGTATTTCTCAGCAGTGTGCTGACCTCATTCTGAGGTGTGTCCTCCCTCAGAGTACAGATGTGTGAGCTGATGAGTACACGCCGTGTACACTCATATCTGGGATCCATGCAGCGAGCTCCTGATAGGAGCTGCATCCCAGGGCAGTCGGCCCTGTCTGGGTGACAGAGGGCATGGGGTGAAGAATGTTCTATTAGAGAGAGACTTCTCCAAACAAACAATTGGTGTTTGTGCCACGTGGGTGGGCTGCTCAGCCCTTTTAAAAGGCTTTCTAAAGCAGTGCTTTGCCTGGAAGCAGAAAGGAAGGGACAGAAAGTTCTTCATGTTGGGGAGATCCCATTAGCTAATGAACAGGAACAATAAGCTCCAGATCTTTGCCTTGACCACACCTTTGCCCTCTGGGCAAAACCTAGGGAACACAAGGGGACACAAGGCAGCTCACTGAGCTGCACTGTGCTACGTGGAAAACTGCCTCTGAAGTCATCTTTCCTTATGCTAAAATATTTTCAACTTACTGAGAGAAATTTAATTCTTCCCATATACACATCAACAAATAACTTGATCCCACCCACGAATATGCAAACAAATGCATAAGTTACGCCAAGTATTTCTCCCTCTCGCTGCCAAGTAAGAAAGGGAGATTGTTACTGCGACTTCTGTTTCCAAGTACTTGGGAGGTGCTCCAATTCTGCAGCGAGGGGGACTATATAATACCTAGGCTGGAGCTGAAAAAGCTCCAGCAGCAGCTCAAAGCCTGAAATAGCTGAGTGGTGAGATTCTCCCCCTAAATGATGTTAGCAGAGCCCTACCTTTAAGTGAAAGCACAGATCCACCTCCTCCAGCACAGCTACCTTGCTAATTGCAAACAGGCTGCAAACATCCCAGCTGCTGCCCCACGGCTTTGTGGGGTGTAAAACTGAGCCCAGCACAGCCCAAGCCTTGCCCAGCCACCCCCCTCCTTGCTCTATTCTATTTTGGGCTGTGGCGAGGTGCTGGGACCAAGGTGGTGGAAGAAAAGGCCGGTTGTTCGGCAGGGGAGGTGCGCCCAGTGACACAGGGCTGGAGGAAGGATGTGTGCTTGGAAGATGTGCAGAAACCATCAGGAGGGTGTATGCAGCCCAGAGGGGGGGGACCCAGCCACTAGAGGAAGGAGGCAGGGAAGGGAGAGCAAGGGAGGATAAGGGTGGAAGGAGCACAGCTGGTGGGACAGAGACTAAGGTAGTAATTGGGACTACAGAAGTCACTGTTGGATGGGAAACATCTGAAGATAAATTCAAAGACCTCCTTTGGGCTGAGAATTGCTTTTAAATGTTGATTTGGTCACCTTAGAAGAACTAGATCTTCAGGCCCAAATGGGCTGAACTGAATACAGAACCTCTGCTGAGAGTAAAATCTGTCAAAGTGATCTTTCTGATCTCTCTAAACTTTGCAGGTCTGGGATCAATTTGGCTCCAGAGTATTTAAAGCCGTAACTTCTCTAAAATGCTTGCACAAGGGTTGTTCCATTGCAGGGGGTGCCTTAGGTTTGGCCCAGACAGTGTCCAAAAGAGTTTCCTGGTCTGAGCTGGGAGCAGGATGAATCGTCTTTATACCAAATCTGGATTTCTCTTAGTGTCAACAACACAGCAGCTGCTTTTTTAGGACACCCCTTTGCCATACAGGGCCAGCTCAAAGAGGTGAACCCTGGCATCCAGAGCTGCATTTGGCCCACAATGTTAAAGGGAGCCTAAATCACAGAAGGGAGACTGTGCAGCAAAAAACACACCAGAGGGTGTGAGTGAAAGGCCAGAAATGAACTTTCCTGTTTGTTCTGTGTGCTCCACACCTTCTCTGCCCCCCCAGCTTAGCTGTGCCAGTGGCTCAGCCTGGAACCACTAACTCAAATCCTGGTAGGATTGACTCAGCCCCTCTGTAATTTTGAGGCTGAATGAAACTGTGAAACTAAAGATTCTGTGGTGAGGTGTTTGCCCCAGAACACGTGGCCAAAATTGTCCTGATGCTTTTTGTACGTGGCATGCTGAGCTGACTGGTTTGCTCTCATTGGGCCTTCATTCCTTCCAGTGCATTAATTACCTTAATTACTGTCTCAGTATTGCTGAATTAGTCACATGTTTTGAGGGAGGGAGTGCAGTGTATATTTACCATCCACATCTTCAGCGGGTGCTGGTTGATGTAGTGCTCTTGCCATTCCTGGAGTTACAATGATCTGCACAAGTTGAAGATCTGCTCATTAAACCCAGCCATGAAAATTCATAGTAGTCCCTTGATTTCAGCTTTTTTTATGGGTTATTAGTTGAGATGCACAGTTTACCCTTGGATATGAAAAAAGCCTGTGGGCAGTTTTTAAATGGATCAATCTGAAATATCTTTTATTATCTGTCAGGCTGGAAGCATGTTGGATGGGGGTTTTGTTTCTTTTCCTTAAGGGAAAATAAAACAAACATGGGTGTCAAAATGTGACCGAACCCATGCTTTTTAAAATTCTCCCTTTAACTTTCTAGTCTTAAAAACAACTTTTTATGGTTTTCTTTTTTAAAAATAAAATATTGCTAAAAATATTCTCCTGACCTGAAAGTTTTGACTGCCAATATTCAAGGATTCAAATATGCTTTTAATAGCCAAGTTACAAATCTATGAAAAATAGATTTATCATCTAAGTAGAAATTAACTTGAACTAAGCCAAGATCCACATGATTCCTTTATGTTTCAGGATGAAATGTCTGTTGTTCTTCCTTTTCCCTCCCAACTCTTGTAAAGGCTTGACATATGGACAAATGCTTTTTAAAACATGTCATAACTTAGGTTCTTAAAAGATAAAGCTCTCAACATAAAACCAACTTGAAGGACCTTATCACTCAGTTCTTTCTCGAAAGGTTTTCCATGCTCTAAATGAAATTATGAGAAGTAATTTAAGATGTTGCCAAATACAGTGATGAGTAAGTGGACTCCTGAGCAGTCACAGCAGCAGCAGCATTTAACTTGTTGCTCAGGAGTCCCTATAGTTTCTGAAAATACAATTCCAGTCCTGTTGGATAGAGAATTCACTCTTTTGGTCTGTGGATGGGAACATCTGCATCTTTTGACATTCTCCTTGGAGGGGGTGTCCTGGGGGGGGTCTCACAGCCTGAATTCCCTTGGATTGCAGTGATTTCCCAGCACAAAAAGCTCTCCTTGGAATGTCCCAGCCTAACTCACTTTCAATTCTGAATTCAAAAGTTGTTCACAAGCAGGTTTGTGGCTCACACAGCTCTGGGAGAGGCCCTGAACCCCTCAAGGTTCCCCAGGAGCTGCAGTAGCCAGGGATGTCAGCTCTGCTGCCAAAACCCTCTGAGTGTAAAGAGGCTCCACCAGCAGCAAGCACAGAGTTTTGAGCTGAGCTCCTGCCTTCCTCACAGCAAGCGTGAGGATGGGGACGGTGAAGATAATTGATAGAGTCACTTCTGTTAGACCCCAAGTGTAACTGGGAATGCCTGGGAAGGAGTATATGCATGGTGAATCAAACTCTCTCAGAGCCCCAGACATCCCAGCTCCCACCCACCTCATCTCAGAGCCCTCTTGCACCTCCCAGCCACCAGTACTTCTCTTTTGGTTGCCTGACACAAGGTTTGTCCCTGCTCTGCCCCTCCAGAGCCTTTCAGCCCTCCAGCTCCCCACTTCCCTTCTGCTCCCTTCTGCTCCCTTCTGCTGGTATTGTCTTTCCTCCAAAGCCCTTTTCCCTGCAGCACACTCCACTCCTTCCTAAGCCCAAACCCCTTCCTCTGACCGTGCCCCACCCAGCAGCTCCAGGCTCTCACTGACCATGCACTGCCCCTGTCCTGCCTCCTCCAACTCTGTCTGATGAAATGCTGTTGCCTCACACCTTGTGTCTCCTTGCCTGCCACCTGCTCGTGCCCCCTCACCGCTTCCAGGCTTAGCCTGAAGTGCCAAAAAATCTGTAAGCTTTTGTCTTTTCATTTTCTCCATCAAAATGGCTGAAGTTTAAAGCTGTTCATATTTTAAGTATTTCTATAGCAACATCTCATCAACATGATCTTTTCTTGAAAAAAAGCTGTGTTTTATCTGTGGTATTCCAGTAAAATCTATAAAATATCACTCACTGAAGGTAGTTCAGAATGTTTGTGTAAAAGGGAAATCAGGGAAGTTCTCATTTTACCTAACTGGGTAGAGTTGCTTGCAGTTGGTAGCATAAAAGAGGTAATAGAAACAATTTTTTATGTAAAACTACCCAAGGTTTCAGTAGGCAATTCCAGAGGGTAATTAGGGTGGGAATAACCATCCCTACATTGGAAGAATACAAGCTCTTACAAGCTATTTCAAGATACTTTTCCATGTAGGTATGTCCATGTGGCTTTAGCATAGGCTCCTTTGGAGCTGGATCAATTCAAACCACAAAAAAACCCAAACCAAACAAAAAACAAACAAACAACAAAAAAAAGGCAGACTAAGAGTGTCCAAATGGGCAGTTCAAGCACAATAACTCCACTGACACCCTGGCAAGTGTCACAACAGCTTCCCCAAAGAGCAATGCGGAATTCCTGCGAGCTGCAGCCAGGCAGGGGCACTTGGAGGGCTGCCCTGATGGAGAGATGGCTGCTGTCAGTTGTAGCTGAAAGAGCTCGAGGCAACGGAAGAGGAAATGACTCAGGCTAAGAGAGGAAAATCATCCCATGGCCCTGTTTGTTAAAGGAGGTGGAGGAAAATTCTCTGTAACATCATCAGCCCCGTGCAAAATATTTTCAAGGTATCAAATTGCTGGTATGAATGACATATCAGTAGATCACAGGATTCTGTGCTTAGAATATAGATAGACAACAGCTGATTTTTTTTTTTCCCCCCAGCCTCCCCTCCCTTTTCCTCTTTTCCCACCCACTCTTTTCCTTCTCTGTAAACTTTGGTGGTTCAGATAAACTGAAACATGGATCTTCCCTTGCTTCCCATTAGATGCAAAAGGAAATATCTGCAAGCAAGATGTTATAAAGCCAAGGCTTAGCCATGTGCATTCTTCCTTTACAGTATTCCTGTACAGTTCAACCTTCAGGTTATACATTCTCAGTGCCAGTAGGATGTGAAACTTGAAAATGAAAGTATAAACAGTTTAATTGTTATTTATTCATAGCCCGATTTGTAAATGCACAATGGTGGCATAACTGCTTACATTAGCCTGAGACAATAAGCCACTAGAAGAAATGTCTTTAAATGAACAAAAATAGGTTTATACATAATTTATAGAAATTCCTTCACACAAAGACATTTCAGAGCCATCAGTGTGTGCCACGCACTGAGCAATTTTCCCCCCTCACTTTTGTGGCTGTGTCAGAAGTAGGGCACATTTTGGCAAAGGCTTGGTACATTTACATTGTAAAAACTTTATAAAACACAGCAATATGGAACCTGCAGTATGATTTTTTCCTACTGAAACTAAGTAGGAGAGCTGGGTAGGCAGAGTGAATTTATTTGACAAAGTTTGGGTAGGGTTTTGAGGCTAAGATTACTCCTGCTAGGCTAGGGAAAGCTAGGAACAGGCTGGGAAGTAGGATTTGGGTAAAAGGTACAGAGATCTTTCTGTAGGAGCCAGCCTCCTCCATAAGGGACCAAAGGGCAATTAGGGAGTAAGCATTCACAAATAAAAGCTAAATCCAAGCTAAAAACCCTGTGTCTGGAAGTTCTCATGGACAGGAGCACTTCACGGTGGGTTCAGTCAATCTTTTTGAGGGAAAGCACCTACCTTCCTCAAACATCATTTAAAACTTGTCCCCTGTTCATGAGACTTTGTGACTCTGGCTTCTTTCCTCGAGTTCCTGAGCTACTTGTTTGCCATACAAATGGAATGTTTCATGTATTGAAAATTCTCTGTGCCTTTCACACTGGTTTTTATCATGAGTTTAGCAGTGAAGGAGTATGCTTTGAAAAAGAGTGTTTGAAAAAGACAATAGCATCTCTTAAGGGCTGAGGAGGGAGTCTTGATGTGGCTTCACTAAATGCCGCACAAAATATTTCAAAAATTTGTGAGAACTTGAAATACTGCAAGAGAAAAGATGCATTCTTACCCTGCCCCCACATTGCTAAAACTGTGCTTTGCTAGGTTTAACCTTTGTAGCTCATGCCTTCAGTGTAGGATTTGAGGACCTCAGCTTACACTAAACTGCAGAAAATTCAAATAGTGAAAGTCCTTCTCCTCCTCATAGACCAACTTTTTTGGATGAAAATACACATTGTTCTTCTCCATAAAAATACCTTTTTTCTAAAATGTATTCCTCTTTTTCTGCTCAAGATAGATCCTCCCTCACTCCCTGTTTCTGTCACAGTTCAACTGTTAGGACACCAACCCATTCCAGGAGAGTGGCAGCAATTAAACACAGCGGGCATTGATTTCATTGCCAGGAGAAATATGGGTTCGTTTTTCATTACAGTCAGGGATGAAGTGCACCCTCAGCAAATTGCTGATGACACCAAGCTGAGTGGTTTGTTACCACACCTGAAGGATGGGATGGCATCCAGAGGGACCTGGACAAGCTCGAGCAGTGGCCCATGGACATTTCATGAGGTTCAACAAGATCAAGTGATGCCCAGGATCAATCCAGGCTGGGGATAAACAGATCCAGAGCAGCCCTGGCAGAAGGACTTGGGGTGCTGTGGGTGAGATCTGGCCCTGCCCCAACCTAGAACCCCCCTCTGCTGGGCTGCACCCAGAGCCCCAGGGCAGCAGGGCAGGGGAGATTCTGCCCCTCTGCCCCTCTCTACTGAGCCCCCCCTGCAGGGCTGCATCCAGCTCTGGGATCCCAGCACAGGAAGGACAGGGAGCTGCTGGAGCCAGGCCAGAGCAGGGACACCAAAGGGACCAGAGGGATGGAGCAGCTCTGCTGTGAGGAAAGTCTGAGGGAATTGGGATTGTTCAGCCTGCACAAGAGAAGGCTCCAGGGTGACCCCATTGTGGCCTTCCAGTGCCTGAAGGGAGCCCATAGGTAATATGGAGACTCTTCACAAGGGCCTGGAGTGATAGGACAAGGCTCCATACTGACAGAGAGCAGGTTTAGATTGGGTATATGGAAGAAATTGTTCCCTGTGAGGGTGGTGAGGCCCTGGCACAGGTTGTCCAGAGAAGCTGTGGCTGTCCCTGGATCCCTGGAAGTGTCCAAGGCCAGGCTGGACGGAGCTTGGGGCACTCTGGGTGAGTGGAAGGTGTCCCTGCCCATGGCAGGAGGTTGGGACTGGATGATCTCTAAGGTCCCTCCCAACACAAACCATTCTCTGAGTCTATGACTTCATGTACTGCTGCATGAAGTGCCTCTGCAAGACTTTCATCCCAGTTAAATGTGTGTATCTAGAAACACAAACAGGACAGACATGTACACACATGTGCATATGGCATCTGCAATCAAGGGAAAGACCATGGAAAGACCAGCACTGACTTTACAACACTTCATGTTAATCTTCTGTTAAATTGATTCATTCTCCCTTTTGCCTTTGTGGAGCAGCCAGGCAGGAACTCTGCCTTTGCACAGTGTCTTGCACAATAGGCCTTTTGAACTCGATTTTACTATCTGATTAGTGTGTATTAATGTCTGTGATATACATTTATTACTCATCTAGCCAGCCTTTATCTTGTTTCGCCTTGGAACAAAGGAACTGCAGAGCAGGCTTAAAGAGAGGCAGTTGAGCTGATTTCTGTAATGCTCTCTAATTGTACTGTTTGGCCACACATAACCTCCACTTCTGCCTGTGATGTCAGATGAGACCAATTTAATTTCTCTGCCTTCACTAAGTATTTTATTAATGAACACTTAAAGGAATGGTTGAGCACAAGCTGCAAAGTTCAGGTGCTAATACGAGTTTATGTTTTCAAAAAGTAGCGTTAATTTTAGCCCCAACCAAGTTTTCTTTTAAATTTAAAAAAATAAAAAAATCCTAGAACACTGACTTGAACATCATGAAAAAAAAGATATTTCAGGTGATTCCTCTCACAAAGCTCAAGGGAGCTTTGATTTGGACTTTTTCTACAGAGCATCTCTTTGTTATAAGGAAAGCTTTGATAAAAATGGAGGAGTGAGGTAAGATGAAACTGGCCCATAAGGAGCACAGGCTGTAGAAATATCTGTGAGACACGTGCAGACTAAAGAAGAAAATCAAAAAGCAAGCAAGTTAGAAATTGCTCTTTCATTTAGGACTGTATGTGCCAAGGAGGAATTTTCATCTCAAAGTGAACTATTGAGGAAAATAGCAAGGTAAGCTTATTCCCTGCTGCCTTCTGTCAGTCTGACAATGGGCTCTCAAAACCAGTTTGAAATGGTAAGATCTTCCAGCTTTATGATACAGCAAGAATCAAATGGAAGGATGGTAGGCAGAAGGGAATGTAGGGGAAAAGTCTTGCACAGCATGTGCTGTCAAAAAAGAGTAAGTGAGCTAACTAGATAAGGTGAGGTTTGATTTGATTTTGTGGCAGAAAATCTGAGAGAAAAAAGGCATAGAAAGCAGAGAAATTACTTTAGTGCCTTGATTATTGCCCATCCTCACCCCCCAGCCCCCAAATGGTGTTGTTCTATTTTTCACAACCACATGCCCTAAATAAACACCAGCATCCTCACTAATTACGTATGACAAGGTGCTCTAAGAACTGCTCAGAGGTCAAATATATTCCATGGTGTCCTAAAAGCTGTGTTCCATGGTCACTCCCTCCCCATAATGGTAGGGTGAGGACAGGGGTAAGTCTCCAGGGTCTTATTTTTGGTGAACTACACCATTTGTACAATGACATCTTGCAATCCTCTGTCATCTTCCCAAACAGATTTCTGAGCTTTACCAGCAGTGCTGCTTGATGGGAATTTCAAACACATTCCTCAAAACTGTGTAGGTGACATTCCTTGTCACAGAATCACAGAATAGTTGGGGTTGGAAAGGCCCTTTGGAGATCACCCAGCCCAACCCCCTACACAGGCACCTGAAGCAGGTGACACAGGAGCATATCCAAGTGGGTTTGGAATGTCTCCAGAGAGGGAGACTCCAGGCCCTCCCTGGGTAGCTGTTCCAGGGCTCTGCCACCCTCAGTGTGCAGAAGTTCATCCTCATTTTGAGGTGGAACTTCTTGTGTTTAGTTTATGTCCATTGCTCCTCATCCTGTCCCTGGGCACCACTGAAAAGAGCCTGGCACCATCCCCTTGGCACCCTTTGAGATATTTATATGCATTGATGAGATCCCCTCTCAGTCTTCTCTCTTTGAAGCACATCAGTTTAGCAAACTGTGGTACAGAACTTTCCTCTGTAGGCACTGAGGAAGAAGGAAGACCATCTTCTCTGTTCTTCTGATCAGCTGCAACTCCATTCTCGCTTTGCTTAACACACTCTCTGGTGGTTTGTCTTGTCTGGTTTTGAATTATTCATGTAGTCAGACTTCAGCATCAGATAAAAGAGCAGCAATTTCCTGAAACAAAATTTTGGAAATATTTCCATATTAAATGGCAATTAGTGAGAATAAATGAGGGATCTATAAACTGATCAATTACTCGATCATATCCTTGCTTTACTTAGGAAGCAGTTCCTTGAGGCTTGGTTCTTTTCCCACTGCCAATTGTGTAATTATTGAGCAATTCTAACTGCAGTCACCCCAGAGTAAAACTGACTTCCGTGAGAGCTGAAGGAAGCAAACTCTCCAAGAAAAGCAAGCAGCAGTCAGCCCTTAGCTAGAAAATTTCTGCCCCTTAGCCAAGAGACAGCAAATTTTGGTGCCTTGTAGGTCAGGTTTCCTCTCTCACAGCAGGATACAGAGGTGCTGACTTGGGTGTTTCCTTAGGGTAATGTGTCTATTTAAAGAACATACAGACACTTGCTGATCACCACAAGGGTGGTTATAAACAGCACACAGCCAATTCCCCTGTGCAGAAACACCACAGCCTTGTCCCAAGGAACAGATGCTTTGGTGTCCTTTTTCTGTGGGCCACTCACAAAACCAAGAGGCAGCTGTTTGGACACATCAAGAACCCCTTTCCCTCCCCCATCCCTGACTGTGAATGGGGGGAACCTTTGCCCAAGGCTCTGACCCCATGGTGTGGAAAAGCATCTGGATCATTAAGCTTGGCTTTTAAAAATCTGGGCTCAGATTCACAACGGCTGCTCAGAAAGCTCATACGGAGGCAAGAGCTTCAAGCCACAGGGTATCCTTAATGATTTTGTGTGTGTGGTTACTGCTTGGGATTTTTAACTTTTCGATGAAGAATTTTATCATGGGTATGATGCATCATGTGCAAACCATTAACTCCTCTCACCATAGCTGTACATTTTCAAATACAATGGAGCTCTTTATTAAAGCACTTAAAAATAGCATTCTGGTGCCAAAGGTTATCCAGTTTTCTGCAGCAGAGAATGTCAGCAACTCTTTGACAGTTTGCAGTGCATGGCAGTGATTCATTTGTGGAATTCCTAGAGAGCAGGGGCAAGCTGTGTAGAAGCCCTGATGCATCAAATTCAATGATGTGTGATAAAAGATGTAATAGCTGATAACGCAAACGTATTGAGGAGGTCACAAAGAACATGCTCTCAGTCTGCAGAGCTGGTGAGAGCTGGGACCTAAAGACAAGAGAATAAGAATCATTGCTGCAAAACTCATGTGGTGTTTTAATGTGGTCAGGGAGGGCCTTGACAGATTGGTGGGAGGAGGAAGATGCTGGCACGTAACACGGGACACGTTTATTGGCACGTAACAAGGGATGGGGACTCCTGCCTGTCTGCACAGCTCCACTCTGGATGGGAGCTGGAGCTGATCCTAGCACAGAACCCTGGCCAGACCCTGATGCAGGCTTCTGGTAGTGCCACCTCCTCAGGGCCTCAGGTCACCACTGCCCTATTGCTTTCTATTGGTATGGGACATGAGCTGCTTCCAATAATTTTAACCTAGCCTCAGATTTACACCAGCTGAAAACCTGGCTCCAAGCAGGCTGTGAGGGAATTTCCTTGACTTTTCTCCCCCTTCCCTTTAGAAATAAATTACCACTGCATGTTTTCCATTTTCCTATAGGTTCTCTATCCAATGATCCAAACACTCCAAAATAAACACGTACATTTCCTTCCCTGGTACTCTATGTCAGGATCTATTTAGCTGCCTCTGCAGGAGCAAACAATCCTAAAAATTGCACCATTGGTATTAAACAGAAGTTTCTTTTATTTTTAGAATCATCTAAAGGTGTTACACCTCAACAATACTTCCCGCTGTGTTCACATGCCCCATCCCTGGCAGTGTTCCAGGACAGGTTGGATGGGGCCCTGAGCAACCTGGTCGGGTGGAAGGGGTCTCTGCCCATGGCAGGGAATGGATGAGCCTTAAAGTCCCTTCCAACCCAAATCATTCTGTGATTTTAAGATTCTAGGATGGTTCTTGCAGTGCTTCCAGATTTCTTGCCTAGGGCTGCACTCTGTTGTGGACTTATTAACCCCCATTAGACACATTTTGCTGTAATTTATTCTAATTCAAGTCTGGAGTAAAGGTAGCCACTCCCAGAAAATTCTGCATGTGTAAGCTGCTGAATGGACAGTGGAGTCTCCTGAAATGAAGCCAAATGAAAACTGAATTACTGCACAGCAAAGCAGGACCTGCAACCTTGAGTACGGTGAGCTTTTCTTGACATGAAATTCTAGCCCTGGAGTGTGTGTGAGGGGGTGTGTGTGTGTGTGTGTGTGTGTGTGAGGAAGCAGGTAACCAAACTGCTGCTGCTGCAGACATTGTTTCTTCCTGTGTTAGTTTAATTATTATGGTAGCACAAACTAAGGACAAAAAAAAAATTAGTTTGATATAAAATACACATTAACACATATAATTTATTTAGGCTGGCCCCAGGTGTAGAGTGAGGATAGCAGACCAGCATAGGAAGAGGCAGGAGTAGTGTGGGCCCTCTTATTTTTTTTTGCCCATGGCTCTGGCAGGGTGCAGAAGCTGTTGTGCCAAGAAGAGCTTGGTTATTTGAGAAACAGATGATTAATCTGGTTGGCACAGACCATACCCAGAAGCAACTGCTGTCCAATGTCTCCTTGTGCCTGGACAGCAGCAGGAATGAACAGTTCAGCACACCAGAAGTTCCGTCTCCATTACACATCTCTGCTCCCACTGCAGGGACGGAAGGGTCCTCTCTGCCTCTGGCCACACATTTGAGTTCCAAAACTTAGTTCCAAATGTAACATTGTGAAGCCTAAAGCTGGCTGCAAGAGGGTTCTTTTGTATCATTCTACTCACACTTCACTCCTTTATGCTGGTGGAGGGTCTGACTACAAGGGTTGTCCCTGACCATTTACCACCTACCAGAAAGTGTTACATGATCAAGAAGAATGAGTACAAAATTTCTATAGTCAAGCTTAGTTTCAGTTCACAGAATGATCTGCTCAGAGACCATGTGTGTTTCAAGCTCCTCATGACTGGCAATGGGGCATATGCTTGCCCCTCTCCCTGTGTAAAATCCCACCATTTCCACTTAGTGGCCATGCATAAGTGCCCTGCCCACACAGATTCTGCCAGTGGTGTGCATGAACACAGAAATCACAGGGCACAGGGAATCCAGTCTTGCATTATTGTGACAGGCCAAAAATGCCACTCCATATTTTAGCTTTCGGGACAGCAGTGAATGAGAGTCATTGACTGGTTATGAAGGCACCACAGCAAGAGATGTGTATATCTTCATGGAAGGGGCAGGATCCCATTTTCCATGGGAAAGGCCATGTAGGATGAGCCCAGCGTGCTCCTTGCCCCCTGCATTCAGGGCTCCCAGCAGGAATTAACACATCCCTGTGCTAACCAGCCTTCTGATGGCAAATAAGGGCATCCAGATGATGGCCCTGATGGAGAAACATGCATTTGCCACCTGGAATTTTCTGTGTGGAACTGGTGATTTCCATTTAAACTACTTGCTTGCTCCAAAGCCACCAGGCAGTTCCCTTTACTGCAAGCCTGCATACCTTGGCTTTTCAGGCTCCAAGCGTTGAGAGGTCTGTGGATCACTGAGGTTAGAAGCTTCCAGCCTTCCCTAAGTCTTCATATTGTCCAGCATCTCCAGAGAATGATTTTCCCAGTCTGGCTCATACTCCCCAAACAGCTGACACCCAAGCACAGCAGTCAGTGAGAAGGGCTACCCTGGGATTCTGCTTCGAGTTTCCCAGGGGAGCTGGGGAAATACATCCTGTCCAAGAAAAACGTGAGCTGCTACTGCTGCTGGAACGTTTTTTATTTCTTTGAAAAATATTAGCTCTCCATGCCTTGTCCTGAGCTGTAGCAACATACTCAGCTTAACAGGTCTAGGCAAAATAGGCAAAGGGCTGTTGAGGTGGAAAAAGGAACATAGTTTCTAAAGTGCTGACAAGCATCTTCTTTTTTTCCCCCTGAAGTAAAAATTCAGCAGTAAAAGTCTTGGAAAGAAAATATTTCTCTTTTTTATGTCTTTATGAACCATTTTAATATTTTTCCATGTGTTTCTGATCATCTCAGGGCGATGTAAAGTTTTTCCAAACTCCAGAAAGGTGAAGCTCTTGGTGAGATAGAAATGAGCTCGATCCCAAAGATTTTAATAACACTAAGGGATGCCTGCAGAGGCCAGTGATGCTGAAGGGCAGACAGAGCTAATGTGGAAGGCCAGGCACAAAC
This sequence comes from Motacilla alba alba, assembly GCF_015832195.1. Lineage (NCBI taxonomy): Eukaryota > Metazoa > Chordata > Aves > Passeriformes > Motacillidae > Motacilla > Motacilla alba. Next base: position 57,609,771 of record NC_052031.1, read on the forward strand.
AAGTGGCAGCAATGCCATTCACTGGGAGCAGGCCTGAACTCTAGGCCATGCCAAAAGGCAAAACCAAACCAGTGTTGTACTTTGGGCTTGCCCTCAGCCTGGATCAGCTCCACACACGGATTTCTCCTGCCCACAGACAGGGTGCTTTGAGGCAGGACAGACTCAGCTGGAACCCGAAGGTTTGTTCAAGACCTCTGAGCCCTCCCTGCCTGAGAGCACACACTCTGCCAAGGCACCAGTTCTCCTCCACAGCCCTCCCCACTGGAAGAAAGAGCCACAAAACTCACAAGGAGAGCATCAGGGGGCAGCTGATCCTGGCGTGATGCAGAAACCTGGGATGGAGGCAGGTTATGCTGCAGCCCCCCTTCCACGCTGTCTCAGGTAGCACAGATCTACTTAAGTCCTTCTTCCTTGTGTTCCTTTTAGGGAGCAGAGGGATGGGGGACTTCCACTGTTCCACTGTGCCTAATGCCTTCTTTTCCTCCTCACAGGATGGTCCTCACTCCCCTGAGGGACTCATCAGCCCTGCATGCTCAGTTTTGGGTGCTGAGCTGCTGGTGCCAGCAACAGAAAAGAGGCATCAAATCACTTGGTTTAGAGAGGCAATTTGGACACCCTACTGATATTTTCCAAACATTTCTGGGCGCCATTGAGATGAAACCCATTGATTTCAGTGGGCTTTGGACAATTTCCTACATATACAAAAGTTGAAAAATCATGCTTTAAAAGAAATGCTGAAGTCAAATTGGGAAATTTTAATGATTCTCTTTGTATTTTAATTTGGTGGCTGTATGCTGACAATATAATTAGAGAGATGCTATGTTAATTAATGCCAGATGATATTAGTGGGATGGCAAAAGCATCCAGTTTTGTAAAGAATAGTTCACAGTTGAACTGTTAATTTCTCCCCACCCCACTTTTAGTTGAGAACTATATTCAAAAAGTCAGAGACAGCTGAATTAAACCAAGAGTCAAACCATTCACAAATACCATGTATCTTAGCATGTTATTTTCAAGCCAAATCTAATGTTATTGCAGAAAAATACATTAGCCATGTTTTTTTTAGTGCCTACATGTTTTAAAACAGAAGGAAGGTTTGCAGGACCTGGTGCTATTCTAGTTCTTGAAGTGGGTAGTGGCCAACCAAGTTGCCACTGAAGCCAATGGAGGACTAGACTTGTGCTTTACATAGCTGAGGGTTTGAAATGTAATTTTTGGTTTAGTGTTCATGGATTTCTTGGGGTCCATCCAATAATTTGAAAGAGATTTGCAATGATGGAGCAATACATGTTCATGTTCAGTGTGAGCCCATATATGCTGTATTCATATTCTGGGTGACTTCAGCTTCTTTAGACTTCAATCTATACATGTAAAATTACTGGAGCTCTCCAGACCACTCCAGGAAATTTGATAGGGCATTAATGTCACCATTTTGTGAGAACTATAGCCTTTATTTTAATATAAACTCATACATTCCAAATTGCACATGTAGAGACATTTATCTATAGATGCAAATATTTATATATTTGAGTTCACTGTATAAATGTCTTGTAGATCCTGTCTTGAGTAGAGTTAGTGAGTTAAAAGTCTTGGGGAATATAATTGTATCCTGCTGTGTCAGCAGACAAGAAACTGCAAGCACATTTGTACTGTTCTAAATAGAACTTAAAATGAAAAATCTTCTGTAGGTGATCTCAACAGCGGCAGAAGGAAGTTTGCAGGACTTCCTTGAAAGCCTTAATTTTCCTCTTTCCTGGAAGAGGCAAAGGTAAAACCTGAAGGCTAGCAGATCCGAAATGGAGGTATCACTACCACCCTTGGCCTATCTAAAAATAAATTCCCTTTACTAATATTCCTAATTCACAGCAGGCAAACCTGAAGTTGCACAAAACCCACTTACCTTTCTGTGCTAACACTACACTGGCTTTGCATCTGCTTTGCATGGAGTTCAATGCCAGGAAAAGCCACAGGAAAATTAACTCTTGTCCTAGCTTGTCCGATGCTCTCTGTCAACAGGGAAAGCTTACTACTCATCTCCAGGCTGGAGCTGAATTTTACATGTCCTGTCCCCCCCCAGCCCACAACTCCTGACAGGTGAGGAAAGCTCCTATACTCTCAAAGTGAAAATGTCAGTGAATTCATTGTATCATGAGTGCAAATATGAGTGCTGTAAATGTGGGATTGTACTTGGCCTAGTGGTCAATATCATAAGGGAGGCATCTTCTTGTAGTAAGGAGCTTTGACTAGTGTTGCCCTCAATGTTCTGTATCCATGGAGGATCCAGAGAACAGGGACTGGAATATTTTATTGCCATTGTGAAGAAATCTTTGAATTGAAAATGTGCTTTAACTTAGCAGAAGTATGTAGCTGCAGCACACTGAACACTTGCACGTGTTCAGAATTCTCTGTGCAAATTATACCAAAGAAACAATCACTAAAATGAAGATGGTAAGTCAGAGAAAAAAACTTCCACAGAATCTAAGAGGTTTTCCACGACTTGTGCTGACTATCACCAGCTTTCATATCAACACAGTGAATGGGCTGGCACTTAATGTTCTTGATCAGCTCATTTATTTGATCTTGTTTTCAAACCACTCCACACATGAGCACAAGATATTTCTAAATTAAATGCAAATACAGCAAAAAGCAATTTCATAATAGATATTTATAAACCAAATCTGTGCACAAGAAAAGCAACTTTGCATTCTGCTTTTTCCAGGATTCTAACAATTCATTTTCCCTCCACATGACATGCAAAAAGATTGTTTGCACATTTCACTCAGATCCTATGGAGATAGGACAGCACAAGCTGTCATCAGGACCTGAAGTTTTCATGGAGAAGGTTCTGCCAACAGCAGCTGCTCTCTGGATACTCTTCTGATCCCAGCTGTGGCTGTGTGGGTTCAGGGTTTCCCACATCCCAGGCTGGTGGTTTTACCACCAGGCTACTTGTTCTTTGAAAGCAAATCTGACTTTTGGGTTTTACATCTGCTCATGTGAGGCAGCCAAATTAAAAACCCTGATTTGCGAGATGATCTCATGTTACTCTGTCACATGGATTTTTGTGAGGGTTTTTTTTTTTATTGTGGCCATTGGGAAACAACCTAATAACCTTTAAAGCAAAAATTACTAGGTTACTGACACCTAAATTTGTGGGAGAGGTGAAATGGGGATCATAAAAAGTTTCCTATCCCTTGAAGTGTCCAAGGCCAGGTTGGATGGGGCTTGGAGCAACCTGGGCTAGTGAAAGGTGTCCCTGGGCTAGTGAAAGGGGTTGGGACTGGATGATCTTTAAGATCCCTTCCAACTCAGGCTATTCTATGATTCTGTATTTCAGTTACAGGGAGTTATGGTTTTAGCCTTTTAATAAATTATGGTTTACTATGCGTCTGTTAACTTTTTTAAAAACCCCAAACAATGTGTTTATTAACTTTCATTCAGAGCTAAGAATCAAACCTTGCATTTTATTTTAAAAGCTGACCAACTTTATTTGGTCGGTAAGTGTCACAGCAGTTCCACAAAGCCTCTGTTGATATTTCCATGATGGATAAAATCGCTCTTTATGTGTAACCAGTCACTGCTGGTCTGGGCGGTCCACATGTCCCCTCAGAATGAGCCCGTCCTGAGCCTTATGGTGGCTCTTGTGCTTCTTCCCATCCAGATCCCCACTGGCAGTAAGGGAAGGGGGAAACGGTAAGGAAATGCTGGAATTGTGCACATTTCCCTTCACCGCCCTCCAGCGCTCACTTCCCGGATACACTCTTCCCAAATGTCTCCTCCAAGCCTCTCCCCGGCCCAAACCCGCATCCCCTGGCCCCACGGAATCGCACGATGGACAGGACCACAGTGGGGCACCTGGTACCACCTCCCTGCTCTAGCAGGGCCATCCCAGAGCACAGGGCAGTGTCCAGATGGCTCTGGAATACCAGTGAAGGAAATTCCCACCCTCTCTGGGCAATCTGTGGAAGTCGTTCTTCCTCCTGTCCAGGTGGAACCTCCTGGGATCAGTCCCTGCCCGTTCCTCTGGTGCCATTGCTGGGCCCCTGGAGCAGAGCCTGGGCCCTGCTCGGAGCCCTCCCCTGCAGACAGGGACACCCAGGGCTGAGGCTGGACAGCCCCAGCTCCCTCAGCCTTTCCGGTCCCTAAATCATCTCCGCAGCCTCCGCTTCAGGTGCTCCCTGTCTCCCTCATCCTGAGGATCTCAGGACTGGACACAGGAGTGGCCGGATGCGGTCTCGAACCCGCGTTCTACCGCTCGGCAGCGGGAGGGCGGTGCCGGCGCTGCCGCAAGGGGCGCTGGAGCGCCGAGCGCATCGATCGCGGCCATCCATCCGTCCATCGGTGCTCGGCTCCCTGGGCAGCGCCCGCCCAGCCCTGCCCGTCCCCCGCCATTTCGCACCGGGACGGGAAGGGAAGGGAAGGGACCCGGAGCGGGAAGGGAAAGGAGAGGAGAGGGAGGGACGCGACGCGACGGGACGCGGGCACGGCGGGTGCCGGGAGCTCCCGCGGCACGGTCAGCCAGGTACCGCCTATCCCCACCCCGCCGAGCCGGGGCGACCCTCTTCCTTCCTTCATTCCTTCCTTCCTTCCTTCCTTCCCCGCTTTCCCTCCGAGGTGGGAAGCGCAGCCGGCGCCTCCTTCCTCCGCCGTCGCCGTTGGCCCTCCCGTCCCCTTTTCCCTCTCCTATCGTGCTCCCCCGCTGCTCCCGCCGGCATCCCCCGGAGCCGCATTCCCGGTCCTTCCCGGCGGGAGGGGACAGGTGGCCAACGCCCTGCGGGACCCGGCGCTCGCCCGAGACATCCCCCACCCGTCCCTGAGCCCTCATGGATTTATTTTTTTTTCGCTCACCCCTTCTCGCAAATCCTTAAACCCGGAAAGTTGGGGCGGCGCGGGCGCGGCGCTGGCGGGGGCAGAGGGAGCCGGGGCGGGGCGGGCGATGCCCCGGAGCCGCGGGGGTCCCGCAGGCACGGCTCGCCCGGCAATTAAAAATTCATAAAACCCACCCTAAATTGTGTAGGTGAAGCCGCCGGGAGAAGCCGCGCTCGCCGTGTCTCCTGTCCGGGCACGGGAGGCGCGTTCCCGGCTGTGAGCTTCATCCCGAGGGGAGCTGGGACGCTCCGGGAAACCCGGGCGGGCTCCGCCAGGCACCGGGAGGAAGCAGCGGGGAACTAAATCCCTGCACGGATTAATTCCCTGCGCGAAATACTCATTTCGCTTTTCCCGGAATTCAGTGCCTTTTAAATTTAATTACTGTGGGGGTTTTTTTGTTGTTGTTGTTGTTTTGGTTTGGTTTTTTTTTACTTCTTTCGTGTTCTTGTAATCTCGGTGTGACCGCTGCCTGTCGGCCGACTGCCCGCTCTACGTTCCCTGTGTGTGTAATATTTGAGGAACGGCATTCCCTCATCCGTTTTTGTCTTGTCTTGCAGGGAGGGAGCTGCTTCCCGATAATAGTAGAGGATCCTGACGCTGAATGAGAAGGCACCGGCAGCATCCTCGTTAGTGGGAGCCCAGCTCTGCTTAATGTTGGTTTCTTTGTCATCAGGTCTGCTAAAAAATGACAGAGTATAAACTTGTGGTGGTTGGAGCTGGTGGTGTAGGCAAGAGCGCCTTGACAATACAGCTAATCCAGAATCACTTTGTGGATGAATATGACCCCACAATAGAGGTAAACACTTCCATCTCATACTTTTTGTGAGGGAAGATTATCAGTGAATAATGGTGCTTGTTTCCGTTTGGATATTTACCACAAGGACAGGGCTTTATAGTAAAAAGAGCTCAGAGATAATGTTCTGCAGTGGAGACAGAATTGCTGTGCATCTTGATCTGGCTGTGGAACAACAGCTGCAGTAACAAATTACCAGTTTTGATCAATTAAAAGCATGGTGTTAATTGCCATGTATCCTTGGGCAGTGTGGATGCGTGTGTTTAGGATCTCCATGACAAAGTATTTGCAAACTCACTTGAAAAAGCTTGGTGAAACCCTTCGTAGCTTTGTGCAACCTCTTAAATGGGACATTTTTCCTTAGATAAGAATGAAAATTAGTGATTGTGAAATGTGTGTGCCAGTCTTTCTCAGCTCCTATGGCTGGGATCTGTTTCACAGGGAGAAGTGTGTCCTAGGATGTTGCTGTGAATGAAGCAAAAATTGGAGAATTGGAGCCTGTTCTTTTTTTTTTTTCTTTTTTTTTTTTCTCTCTCTTTAAACACACCAGTACGTGTTTCCCTATCTAGAGAAGATGTTAATAAGACAGCTTCTGGAATGGGTTCTTTGAAATGCATTACTAGGCTCAGTACCTCAAAGTTTGTAATTGTATATAAGCTTTAAAAGTTGTGCTGTTTTAAAGGTTTATAATGAGCAGGCAAGCTCTACCTTTTAAATACAAGAAAAATACTGGTGTTGTCTGAAATCTCCTGTGGATCATTGCATTTAACAACCTCAGACTCTATAAAAAGGAGAAATGACACCATAACTTACCCCAGGTTTTTATGTTCCCAGCACTGAAGCTCTGCATCTCGTGACTTCATTTATATATTTATCCAGCGAGGCACTTCCAGGTTCACTTGAAGGAATCACAAGGGTTTAAATCTGGTCTTAAAATGGAGACTTGGGAAGTGTGTAGGTAGTGATTTTCAGGGAGACATAAGCAGGAGGAGCCAGTGCCCTGAGGTAGCACAAATTTAGTGGGAGCCTGAGCCCAAACAGAGATGTGTTGTCTTGAGGTTCTTTCCATGTGTCTTTTTCTCTGTCTCTTGCATGGCCAAATAACATCTTTCTTGCAGAATGTTTTGTGTCTAGACCTGTGCAGAAAACTCTGTTTGACTTACACCAGCAGAGCAGCTCTTTCAATTACTAAAATATGAAGTCTTAAAACAGCAACCCCAAACACTCTCTAAAATCACACCAAACTTGCTGAGAGGAACAAGCCAAATGGGATTTTACTTTTTTTCTGTGAAAGGACCTTTGGAGGCTGTTGGTCTTTGATGCTTTTTCATAATTACCTGGGTTTCTCTTAGGTTAGAGTTGTGTTTAAGCGCTGCAGAAAGTGCTGTGCAGGTTCCATCTTATAAATTGTCACTGTGTAAACAATTTAGGAACACAGAAACTTAAATGCCAGTATTCCTGGAGCACTTGAGGGATTTTGCGATTCCACCAGCTGAGTGATTTGAAGGACATTAAATACATTTTTAATGTAAAGTAATAAAATGGAAATAGTTTCTTATAGAATGAACCTGAAAATCCCAGAACTGTGTCTTTTATTCATGGAATCATAGGCTAGTTTGGGTTGGATGGGACCTTAAAGATCATCTTGTTCCCATGGGCAGGGACACCTTCCACAAGACCAGGGTGCTCCAAGCCCTTTCCAACCTGGCCTTGGCCATTTCCAGGGATGGGGCAGCCACAAATTCAGTGCTGTGTCCAGAATTCATGTGTTCTTTAAGAATGGCACCAAATTAACTGGTAATTAAGCAACCTTATAGGTTTTGCCAGCATTCACAGCTTGTCAAATGCAGCAGCATTCATTTCTGCTCCTTTTACAAGTTTTTGTCTACTAGATCCTGTTGTTACCTTGTAAATTCTGAGGCCTCGGGGATGGAAACTGTGTCTTCCTCCTCATGGTAACTGGCTTTGTGTGTGCTCGCATGTGGGTAAACAGTATTTCAGTGCCAATAAGGGCAGGCTGTGATTTGGAGTGGCAAACAAAAATAAAGATTGGGTTTAAATGCTCCAGTTCATGCTTGGGCAGAATCCAGTCAGTTGAGAAGGGATGGTGATGGTGCTTCCTGTGTAGGTGCAGTTGTGATGCTGATCAAAGAACAATGGCTGTGGAGTGGGTTTTAGGCAGTATGAGGAGATAAGGCTAAAATTGCCGTGACTGGTAAATAATTAGGATAGTTCAGTGGTGTCACAACTGTTGTTTGCCACTTAGTACTGTTTCTTTCATTGCCATACAGCAGAATACTTCTTTTCCCTGGAGATAATCATGCTAAATAATTAGGGGTAAGATAGAGAAGATAGTTTAGTGTTTGTTGTCCATGGTATATTTCATAACTACACAGTTACTGAATAATTCTAAATATTTCCTGTGATTAACGAAATGAAACTCCACACTTCTAAAATTCTCATGTTGTGAAGACATAATATGGTGCAGTGGAGGAAAAAACACACTAATTACTTAATCACAGGTGTCTTTACAGTGTTAATTCTGCTGCTGCTTTTTGGTGGAATAAACCTAATGATTCAACAAATAACCTGATTGGAAAACATCAAATTTCAGGGCCCGCTTGAGTGTTTTATTACTTGAATCTGAGCACAGCAGATGGCAGGGCAGGCAGAGGACTGAAAATGAGTGTTTGGGTGGCTGCAGTTGCTCAGATATCGATGCTTTATGTGTGTTTCACAGTCCAGTGCTTTATTTGAAGGAGATGTCCGAGCAAGGATTTATAGCCAAGTAATTTTAAGTGTTTTATTTTAAATTAAATGGGCAGCAGCCTTTGTAAATCTGGCCTGAGCAGTTGGGGCAGTGCCCTCTACCGGCCGAGGCTGAGTAAATCTTACTTGTGCTCCCTTTGATTTCTTTCATTTTTTAGCGTTTTTACATTTTCAGGACGTTTCAGCCCTAAATATGTGTCATCTTTTAAGCGTCCCAGAGTAAGAGCAGCTTTCCTAGCTTCTTGTCAGAGGTTTTGAAATTGGATTAGCCAAATCCCTCGGCTGATTTAGGAATACTGATATTTAAGTCCGTGTTCTTAAATGACCTGTGCCCTTGTGAAACAAGCACCAATATTTAGTAATAGCTTAGTCTCAGGAGCTGTGATATTGTAGCAATCTCTGGTATAATGGAGTTTTGTGGAGTAATAATTACTTGCCTAGATGGGATTTACTAAGCACTGGGGTTTTTTTAGCTAAATTCCATATGTAGTGTAAAGCTGAGATTTCATATCACATTTTCTTATCAGTGCTTGTGAACAGATGGAATTATTACTCCTTTAGCATAATTCTTGCTGTTTTTTGTGGCTTGTGAAAGACCAATAAAAGTAGGTTATGTGATCAAGGAAATTTTTAAAAGTTACATACTGCATACTGGGGAAAACCTGGTATTTCACATTTGAAGCTGGGTAGGAATCGGAATTAATCTTCTAGTTTGCATTTTGTTTTTACTTAATAGTGTCAAATGTGAATTTCAGGTTTGATGTTTAGCAAGGAGGAGGGGAAAAAGGCCAAGAAATTTATTTCATTTGTCTGTAAATCATAAGCTTCAGTTTTTCTCTCCCACATCTTTCTTTTCCTTCTGCTTCAAATCCCCTCACTAGGTAGTCACTAAGATTTTCTCCCCAGAAGTGACAAAGCAACTAAGGACCCCAAAATAGTAATTTTTGTATCTGTGCTCTGCTTTATGCTGGTGCATCTTTGCTGCTACTGCTAACACGGTAGGCAGTTCTTAAAAGTGATTTTCTTTTCTCTTAAAAGTTATTTTCTTTGATGAAAATTACTTTAAGCTTTTGTTTAGCACTCAGTTGAGGGGAATTTCTTTCCCTTTGAAGTCCTTAAGGTGGAAAGGAATAGTACAGGCTTTTCAAGAACTGCTTTTCATATTTTTGAACTAGCAGTCAAATTGCAAGAAGAGAAAGTGTGAGCTTTGTAAATATGTCTGGTATAATGATAGAAGTTTTGCTAGTACTGTGGTAAAGGTATCGTAGTATATGGGGGATCTGCTCTTGAATGGAAGTGTTGGAATGAAGGTTTACCTTTAAGGTAAACAGTAAGTATTGTTTTATCTGATACCATGAGCCTGGATGACATTTAACAGTAAATGTGAGGTTACAGAGTTGGTTTGGTTTAAAATACTGTTTTTTTACAATTATCTCCTGCTTATTTCTTAGCATGAGCAACAGGAAAGAGAATAGTCTTTTGTAAAATTACAAATGGATAGAAATTGCCTAAGAGTAGGTGTACTGTGCCCTAAAATGGGTACAAAGGAAGGAAGTTTGTTCTGAATTCACCTTGCAGCTGGCTAGAACTGTAATTTTAATTCTTTAATTCCCTTCCCTTAGCTTAGGTTCACTCCTGTATGGTGTCAGAACAGCAGCAATGTTGTGTTAATCTCGAGCTAAGGAATCTGAAAGGTGACAGCAGGAGCTTGTGTTCATACCTGCTATTTGTTACAAGAGTTGCTTACTGGGAATAATTCATGGTGCTGCTTGATGACACCTTTTCCAAGCTCATTGCTGTGGCTTTATTTCAAGCACAGAGGTGTTTATAGAAATTATTGGGCATGTAATGCTCACCTTCTTACTGCTAAAGCTGTGTACTCATAGAGGCCTAGCACCTAAACAGGGATGTAATAAAATCTAGGTGGTGGGACTTTGTACAGATTTTAGCCACTTGAGTCAGTGACCTGAAAGTTTTGATTTGATAGCATTGAAATAATTTGTTCTGACATCTCTGTGAACCAGCCCATCAGGGTTTTAATATGGCTCTGTTGGTCTGTCCTGGCTGAAAAGCTTCAATTTCAAATATATCAGCTCAACTTTGATAACTTAACAACAGATATCATTATACACACCTGCTCAGGCATACAAAACAAATTGCCTGTCCCAAACACTGGAGTCTTTTTATTCTTCACTTCCTTTTCAGTGGCAAAGATTTTTGGTGTTGTCTTACTTGTGTATTCTTTCTGGTGTATTATTTTGTGCATTCTTGTAGCATAGAATGAGGGACAAATTGTGGTTGAAATAACAAAATTAGTATATTTTATTTTATTTAAATTGAAATAAAATAAAATTTTATTTAAATTAGCGAGCTTAAGCATGGTCAAACCTTTTCAGTCACTCTTATTGCTGGTAAATAATTTGATTATCTCCAGATTTACTGATATTCAAAACCTTACCTATTTGTGGTTAACCAAGGTGTATTTTTTTCCCTAGGATTCCTACAGGAAGCAAGTAGTAATTGATGGAGAAACCTGTCTCTTGGATATTCTTGATACAGCAGGTCAAGAAGAATACAGTGCAATGAGGGACCAATATATGAGAACAGGGGAAGGCTTCCTGTGTGTGTTTGCCATAAACAATACAAAGTCTTTTGAAGATATTCACCATTATAGGTGTGTATATGAAGAGATAATCCACTAGCTCTTGTTATTAGGTGGGAAGGGGCTTGTCGTTCCACTGGATGATACAGTGATCTCTCATGAAATAGGGAAAATCTGAAAATCAACAATATTGCAGCTTATTTATGCATCTATTATCTGGAACGTTGGGTAGTCTGAAAATCTGCCTCGCTCATAAGTGAGGTGTAAATTATTGTGACTTAGTATTCTGAGTCAAGACTTACCCAAAGATAAATTCTGTCCATTCCATTGGTAAAATTGTTTGATAAGATGGAAAAACTGAAGCTGTTGTAATTGTACAGACAGTGTTAATTGCTGGTTTCGTTTGGGGCTGGAGGGAGAAATACCTGGGGAATGTTGTGAGAGGAATAACCTGCGTGAGCCCTGATGCCTGAGAAGGACAGACACAAAAACAGAGCTCCAAAATGACAGTAAAAATCAACTTGTTACTAATTTCTTCATATTATCTTCTTTGAAATAATTAGTTAAGTATTCCAACTCATGTTTTCTTTGTCAACTACACTAATTTAGAAATAGACGCAGTCTCTGGTGATTACCGTAGGAGATCATTTATAACTTAGTGCCTTACTGTTATCCTGAATTCTCCCTGGGTATTCTATTAGAAGCCAATGCAATTCCCACCAAAGATCACTGAGTTCATCAGCCTAAGGTTAGTCCCAATCACGTGTTAGTCTATCCACAGTTAGGTAGTAGTAATAATAATAATAATAGTAATAATAGTAATATCACAATTGGGTTTCCTGTGGGTTTAGAGGAGGAAGGGAAAAAGGCAAGAAGGATGTTGGTGTAAAGGGAAGAAGGAGCATAGAGGTTTTCATGAGGAATTTTTGTTTTTAAGGAGAGTTGCAGATTTGCATAAGAAGACAGTTTATTTCAGAGTGTTGGGAGTTGAGTGCTGGAATTTCTTCTGTGCATTGACAGACCTGTGGGTGACCTTCCAGGCTTGAAGCGGAATGATCATAAAGAGCTGGAAACAGTATCTATTTCAATTAGGGAACACACTGCTAGATTATTTGGGAAGGCAGAAGTAATGAAATTAATTATTTTTATTCAAGATTTCTCATAAGTACATCAAACATCTTTTAAGATGCTTTCTACCTAGTGCTTGAAAGGACTCTTAGCAAATATCTGTCTGTACAGAGCCAGACCAGTGGTCTTCAGAGTTTTAAACCCCCTAAGTGCAGATTTTTTTAATGCTGTCTTTACTTAAAGAACAAAATAAAATCACAACCTCCCCCCAAAACCAAACCAAAATCAAGACAGCAGACATAGAGCTTTTGGTAGTGTCTTGGCAGGTGAATTGAGTGTTGAATATGAGAGGTAAGTAGTAAGATTAATACCAGAGCTTGTTAAGCTTATTCTGATATTAGCTGCTAAAAAGTTTTAAAAAATCTAAAAAAAACCCCAGTGTAATGACATTAACCTCTCTAGTAGTTTGTAAAATGTCAGGCTT